>NC_056735.1:1601896310-1601971310 GCF_019279795.1 Protopterus annectens | reverse complement strand
CATAGCTTCACAACATGGGGATAGAGATGGGACATAATTTGCATATTACTCTCATAACATTTTGGTGAGTTGCTAGAGTGACAGGTTTGTTCTTATAGATATATCTCTGATGGTTATGCTGTCTGACAATCATTATTTGCTGCCTAAACTTCTGGGATAATCCCACTGATTTACCAGGGGGGACAGGGTGACAGGCAGAAAAATTAAGCCAAGTATCTGAACTTTCTGACAAAATCTATACAGTTGAGGGGTATGATTATGCATACAGCTTACTACCACTCCCAGGATTCGAACCATGGTTGTGCGCACTATAAATACAACAGTTTACATCAAAAATACAACAGCTTACATCACAGTTGAGTGTACTATTTGGATTTTGTTGTGTATCTTTTCACTCTTTTCTGTCTAAGTCTCCCTCAGTTGTACAATATGACCTTGAGATTACAACAGTCGTATACAGACATTCCTACACATTTTATTTATGTAGCACAGTGTGGGTAACAGTGCTTAATACAACAGTACTATTTAGAGAATGCAACACTACATTACCATATGATACCAGAGTAAACACAAGCAGTCCAGGAGTTAGACCTTTATTGCCAGGCTTTTACCCTTTTATTTACATACAACCTATATGAGACTCTTCCTGCCATGTTGTCTGGTTTATTCAGTACATCCCATACACAATACAGGTTTTATGCTGGCAATTAACTTTCTACTACTTTTAGATTTATTTCTTATGACAGTACATGCAAGATTATTACTAACCTGCCTTGCGATGCAACCTTTGCACCCTACATGTCTGGGCTTCCTGATTCACAGCCCAGTCTGCTGCAGTTGTCAGAGACATAGAGGAATATTTAGCCATACCTATCCATAATATACATGAGATGGGCAATTATTAAACAGTTAGTAGAATGAGTACTTACACACTGCTGGGTCATCACCCTGCCTAGCTTCTTGGATCCACTGATCCAAGAGCTCTCTCTTCCTCTGTTTCATGTCAGCATAGTGATGCCTGACTTGCTCACCAGTTCGAGGGATGCCAGTGGCACTAGTGATGTCACAGGCGAGATGGTCACAGGCTTCTGCTTTATATTGGGAACCCTGGTACTGGCTCTGGAGCAGTCTCTCTTCATGGTCTTTTACCAGAGGTCCTACCATGACCTTAGACTCCTGGATGCCCCACCACTGCACTCGGAAGTGCAATCCTTCCACAACACCGGCCATTGTGCCTACAGGAGGAAGCTGCAACCAGTTATGAGATGTATCCCCGCCTGTGGTGTTTAAATAGAGCCGATTTCCTGCACTTTGCCATGATTGGGTGGTTTTGAAAATGCTAAGCTATGGGCAAACCTGCTTACCTAAGTTTGGCATTGCTTAAAGGGGCATACCAATTGGCAAATCTATTTAGCTGGGGTATGCATTGCTTATACCTGGTAAGCAGAGGTGTGCAATGCTTAGCATTGTTTATTTTTAAATTTGCACACTGTTTTCTGTTTGGCATTGATTTATCATTCATTACATGTTATAAATGTGTTTAGTATCCGTGATTCATGTGTATGTACACTGTATGTAGTACTTGTGTTTATCGGGGGATTTCAACACTTTATTACAATGACAACTCACATCTGGACATAATGCAGTACTCCAGTTCAAAAATATATGTTATTTAGTAGGTTATACAACAAAAAAAATGTTTATAAATTCCTTTCACATGTAAAATGTGCTTTTGCTATAGTGAGGATCTGTTTGAGTATATCTCAATTTTGTGTACAGCTGATATGGCATAGTGGTAAATCACTCTGGCTATGGTGTGCAGGGTCCTGCATTCGAGACTTACAAAGGCTGATTATTTTGTTGTTGGGCAGAGCAAGGGCTGTTGGATACAGAGTGATTAAGGCACTTTTAAGCAGTTGTAAGCGGGTTTGCGTGGGTTTGCACGACAGTAGGCAATAGTAACTTCTGGTTAAATATTCTTACAGTCAGCTTCTAAATTGCTTATCCTGTGTAGGCATTGCTTACCCCTACGCAAACAGGATTAAACCTGCTTACTACTGCTTAAAAGTGCTTACTCTTACTTACCCCCTGCACTAATTTAGAAAGAAAAGAAACATGGGTCATGGGAAAGTGGTAGGTTTGGACACTTTATACATTTTTTACACTGTTTGCTGTATGGCATTGATTTATCATTCATTACATATTATAACTTTGTTTAGTATCCCTGATTCATGTGTACGTATACTGTATGGGGCACTTGTGTTTATCTGTGGATTTTACGACATTATTACAATGACACCTCACATCTCCACTTAATGCAGTACTCCACTTCACAAGTATATGTTATTTATAGTAGGTTATACAGCAAAAAATGTTCATGAATTGCTTTCACATGAAAAATGGAATTTACTACAGTGAGGATCGAACCGGGAATAACTGCTCGCAAAACAAACACTCTAACCACTAGACTATTGCAGTGCTGCTACTACTGAATATATCTTGCTGTTTACCTTCTTTTGCCATTTAAGCTAGAGTATGCGTAGCTAAGCAATGGGCAAACCTGCGCAGCCGCGGTTAAATTTAATCAGTTTGATAAAAAAAAATATTTCTGTTGTTATTTTCTCTAAGAAGGGACAGGTTTCACTTATTGTTGTGGATTTCTGCATTCATCTGCACATTTGACAGAAATCCTAGCGTGTTACTGTTGCTATGAGTATAGGGTTTTCCTGGAAATTGGGGTTTTGACCTTTGCAATGGCTTGTGGGGGTGATTTGTCCTACAACATGTCATGTTTGTACACTAACAGTCCCACTTTGGGCATTTGAAAAGGTGGCAACCCCCTATATGAGCATTCTCGCTCATTGTATTCGCCAAACAGCAATTCTTGAGTGCAGGGGTGTGCATATTGTGAGAGCTCTGTTCACAGACTCACCTCCTGCACTCGTCCATGCTCCATGTCCATTTAAGAGCAGAGACAGCAAGCCTTCATAACTATTCATGGCGTGCTGCTGTGCTGCTCTTAAACGGTCGTTTCCATGCAGGAATAAGCTATTCCTGCATGGAAGTTTACTGAATCCTGGGGTAAGAGTTTATTCAATATGAATACCACTATGGAATTCCCATGAAATAGGCAATGCACAGTGGAGAAAGTCATGTAAAAAAGTAAATACATAATTAAACCAGTTAGCTAGACCTTTATCTTTTACTAGTGAAGTCAACTACCTGTAGATTTGCTGAAAATTATGAGAACAGTGCTCTATATATTGTCATAAATGGAACCTTGCATTAAAATGTGTAGAAAAGGAGGGGCAGAGAGAAGAAGACTGAATATTCACAAGAAAGGAATTGCAAAACATTATTGCAAGATTTTTGAAAGCATCGATAGAGGGCATCTTGACAACATTTGGTATGAAGAGCAGTTGTTTTAGAAAACTTCTTGAGATCATTGAGGGCTAGAGATTATGCTCATAATCCTGAAGAAAAAGTCAAGAAAATATGCACAGGTCAACATATATATACATGGTGTTGAAAGGTGTTTGTAGAATGTCTTGACCACAATGACTTAGTCACAGTAAGTAGGTACACTGATATTGAAAAGTAAATTTTATAAATAGCTATGTATTTCAATTAAACACATATAGAAATAAAGGGAAAATAAATGTATTCATTTGTTTATATATTTAGTTAGTTAATTGTCAGTCCATTAGTTAGTACTTAGTTGTTATTTTTAACCAGGTTACTTCCACTGGGCTAGTGGCCAATTTATAGTGGAAAACTGAGACAGTATTCGTAGCGGTGAGATGAAAACTGGCAAGGAAACTGGGTAAATTTTGGTCTGGAAAAGGCAGTTTTACAGAAAATTAGCTCATCTGTTGTTTCAAGAAATGATTTTAATGAGTTATCCCTGATGGCTAATGTTCCCTCACCCACATCTTGCTTAAGTGCTGTTAAAGCACAATAGTGAAAACTTAGCCCTTGTGGCTATTGGATCCCCTAGTGTTGGAAGATTTGCTCTTTAATCTAGGGGATTGTGGAGGTATGACAGACCCTAACCTGCATGCACACACACACATGCACACTCGTCCATTTATCCATACACACACACACACACACACACACACACACACACACACACACACACACACACACACACACACACACACACACACACACACACACACACACACACATACACACACACACACTCAAACATGCCCTATCCTCTTAGTAACCTCACCTAGTGTGATCTTAAGTGCCGAAACCTTAAGCTCAACTCTATTCATAAAAAATACCAAAAAATCAATATTATCTGCTGTTACACCCCCCCAGGTAACAACTCTCCCACCATTGAAGAAATCCTACAAAGTACCTCAGATAATCTTCCCCATGAAACCATTCTTCTAGGTGACCTAAACACCGACTGGTTAGCTTGTAACTCCAACAACCCCACTAACCATATCAATCTCTATGGCTTTACCCAACTCATTCAAGAACCCACTAGAGTAGATAAAAAAATCCCACAAACAATCAGTCTTAGATGGGACACTAATTCATTGCCCCAAGCAAAACTATCACAACGGATGTCTACCAGTCAGCCTAAGTGATCATCTCCCCACATTCCTTCTACGTAAACACACCAACCTTTCCAACTCCATAATTTTTAGACAAGTCAGAGATGACAGTAAACTAAATGTACAGGATCCTAACCATTCCCTAAGGCAATATAAATGGGCCACTACTTAACACTAAGTATAGACCAAGCCATAGACTACTTTAACAGCACTTTCACTAATGTCCTCAATTCAATAGCACCCATTAGAAGAATCAGAGTCAAGGCAAACGATGCATCATGGCTAAGCAGGGACACAAGAGCCCTACTAAAGGCTAGAGATAAGTCTTGGAAAGCCTGGAAGAGACATAACACAAACTTATCCAAACATAACTACCAGAGACTAAGAAATCAAGCAAAAAGACAAACCAAACTCGATAAAACAAAACTATTTTGTTAACGTCCAAAACAGACACACAAGAGACCCCCAAAAGTTTTGGCATGCCATCAACTCCCTGCTAAACCCAGGTAAAACAACCACCCCAACTCCCACCACCAACAATAATACTAAAGATATTGCCTCCCAGTTTAACCATCACTTCACTGAAACCATCCTATTTTGATCTTCTCAGCTATCCAAAAATAACCATTCATGCACCCCAACCAAACCCCTTGATAATATCCCTTCCTTTGCTCTCTCACCTGTCCCTACCACTACAATTAAAAACCTCCTCCAAAAACTTAAACCTACCACCCTTGCTGTTGACAACTTACCAGGCAATTTCTTATAAATAGCTGCTGACTCCTTATCTTACCCTGTTTCCATCCTTATTAACCGCTCCACTCAGGAAGCCTATATCCCTCAGCTATGGAAAGTATCATACATTATCCCTCTTCACAAAGGCATTTCCTAAACTCTAACAATCTCCTCTCATCCACACAACATGGCTTCCGGCAATACCATAGCACAACAACCGCTCTCCTCTCTTTTAAAAACACAGTTAACCTACACAGAAACAACAACAACTTTGTATCAGCAATATTTTTAGACCTATCCAAGGCATTTGACATGGTATCACATAACATACTACTGGATTCCATGACCTCCCTATCCTTTAGCGCTTCCACTATAGCCTGGTTTAAAAGCTATCTGTCAGATAGACAGCAATCTATCCAATGGCAAGGTAAAATATCTCTCCAACTTCCAGCCAGTATAGGTGTCCCATAAGGTTCAATATTGGGCCCTCTACTCTTCTCCATATTTACTTATAACCTTCATACTTCCACCCAACATGCCACACTTATACAGTATGCAGATGACTCAACACTCATCTGCTCTGCACCATCACTCACTACCCTACAACAATTTACTCAGGAATCCTTTACCTCCGTGGAAAGTTGGATTTCCCAGATCCAACTCATCCTCAACCCCAACAAGACTAAATTACTCATATTCGTTCCCAACAAAACTAAATCTACCCATCTATGTTTTACAATCACATCCAAAAATGGTACTAACATCTCCGCCACTGACCACACCAGACTCCTTGCTGTAGAAATTGACAAAAAAAATACTGTCTGATGTCCATATTTCACAAACTTTCAAAAAAGTCCACAAAAAATGGGAACACTATATAGACATAAAAAAATTTCTATCTGATCAAGCATGAATTACACTAGCCCAAACTCACCAACTGTCCACCCTTATGTACGCCGCACCAATCCTTACCCAGACAAGAAAACAGGACCTTGACCAACTCGAGCCATGCTAAAATAAAATTGCCGGATTTGCTAATAACTCCACCTTCAAAACCCACCACTGTCAGGCTTTATGAGAACTTAAATGGCTATAACTTTCTCAACTACTCAGCTATCACCAATTAATACTTGCTCACAATATTGTGAAATATCCTAAAAAAACTCCATCACTAAACCAACTTCTAACCCAGTACATATCAAATTGCCCCCCTCTGCTCCTGTTACAAATGTCTCCTCTGTATCTCTAAGGCCACCAGCTCTGCAGGGAAAGCTCTGCTCTCCCACAACATAGCTAGAAACTGGAACGACCTTCCCCCCATTCTGACCTCTGCTCCTACAACTACACAGTTCAAAAACTTTCTCAAAGCACACCTAATGAATTCATGGCTATGTCCATGCATCACATAAAACCTCTGTCTCATCACAACAAACAACTAGCTACACTATTAAATTTTTGTTAATCTGCTACAGACTCAGGAATCCCTACTGCAAACCTCAAAATGTAACTTTCTCTATGTTTTAATCATGACTTGCTGTTTCTGTATGAATGTGCTTTATGGCTGTTTATATATGTATTTTCATGTGCTAAACTATATTGTTACTTGCTGTGGAGCTTTTCCCCCCGGGACTCTGCTGTAAATGGACCTGTGTCCAGTCTGACTATCCCGGTAAACAAATGTAAAATAAAATAAAATAAAATAAATATAAATCTTCCAGGCAGACACACACTTTCACACATTCAGATCCATGCATACCACACATGCAAACATCCCAAGGCTACCCCACTAAACTTTCAGGCACTTATCTCTACTCTGATGGATGAACAAAAGCTTTTAGCCATGTTCATTAAAACATGCATTTATGACCAACCATGTTAATTTATGCAGCTGAGCAAGTCTCTGAATCACTTTGTTGTGTAAATGCTGTGCTGCTGTTAGTTGTGGGAGATACTACATGGCTAATTAGCATATGCTTCTCCTCTGGAATGCATCCTTAGTATTTAACCTGGTTGCGGGGACAGTCCATAATAGTGCAAAGTCTTTGTGTTGCAGCACTGTTGCAGGGCTGTGTTTAAATCAGAAATGAATACCACAAAGTGTACACCTCATGTACACTTCTCTGTACCTCTATGAATTGAGCCAACAGTACTCTATGTGAGACAGGAAAATGGATGACTCCTGTCCCTCCATTAAAAATGTCTCTGTATGTGTTCTCATCATCCATATCTGAAAATAATAATACTTTAACTGATAGAGTGGCAATGTAGTAGACATTTTGGGATTGATTTTCTTTATGAATGATTTATGACTGTAAACATCTCAGCAGTGAGAAAGTAAGTAGAAATTTACAGCATGAGGAACAGTGTTGTGCTTTTCTCCTTTCTTGTAGCTGTGGGTGATGTTTTCAGGACTACTTAAAGGTTATACTTATAGGTTCATAGGTTCATAGGTCCATACTAGGCTATCTGCCCGAGGGCATTTATAAGCCTAGCCCATAGTTTTGTGGCTTACGCCACCCCTTTAGTTTGGAGAAACTATGCCCATTATTTTGCTGTGCCTCTGTCGAGCAGTGACACTGAGGTAACCCCTGGGGTGTATCTGCGATCTCCCATCCATTGGTCAAGATTCCTCTTGAACAAGGCCAGCGAGGTGCTCTGCCTCACATAAACCGGGATTTTGTTCCACAGCATAGGGAGTCTTTGGGTGATGAAATGAATCTATCCCTCCAGCACGTCCTATTAATAACCATGTCGAGGTTTAAGTCTCCCGCCCTTGTGGCTCTGAGGGATCTAGATTTTTTGAGATGAAGCATGTTCATCAAATCTGGGTTTGACATGGCCTTGTATGTCAGGCATAGGTCACCTCTGAGCAAGCGGTAAGCAACTGAATATAACTGGAGTTCTTTCAGTCGGGCAGCATAAGACAGATTTTTGAGACCCTTTATCCTTTTGGTGAGGAACTTTTGTGGCCTCTCCAGCTGCTGCAAGTGTCGGGTCAGATACATTCCGAATGGGGCATTGTACTCGATCATTGGTCTGATGAGTGATGAGTTTTAATGTGTGAGTAGAATTATGCAGAGCTATCTTGTAGAATGTATCTTGTAAATTCTGTTGAACTAGTTGTGGAGCTTTTCTTGCCTGCTTCAAAGCCTTGCCTTCTTACCTATGAGCTTGCCATTCAGTCCACTGATTGTTCTTGGCTCTATCTGACTTCATTCTCTACTGCCTCATTCCCTCTTCCCCTCCTTTCAGGTACCTTCCTTACTTCCTGCCTACCCCTCCCCTTCAACTTATCTTTTTCTCTACCCTCTTGCTACCTTGCCTCATCCCTCCCCCTTCCTCTTACCTCCTCTCCTCCCCCTAAATCTATATAGGGATGCCAGTATTTGTAGCGCCATCTTTAAACACGATCTGTCTCCTCCAGCCCTGTTGTGTGTAGGCTGCTAGCTCCACTCATAGGTAAGTGTTTTTTAAAGTGTTAGACTGCTGTTAACATGAACACGTACCTCTGGCACACTTTCTAGTTAGCCTTTAGCCATCCTTTGCAAGTAGTGCAAGCACTGTTATGTTTGGAGTGTTTCCACCGTTAACTCTGAGTGTTTTCATGCATCAATGGCTCTTTCATTGAGGTAACTTGCTAGCTATTCCTGCCAGGACTGTTGTATTTATATGTAGAATTAACAACATATCTCCTGTTGCTATTTTTAACATAATACTGCAAAAGATATTTCCAACTTCATCTATTGTTTGCTCACTGTAGTTAATTAATATAATAGTTGTTGGATTATTTGACTATTGTAATTGAAGCCTAGTATGCATTGTTCTTCTTTACTAAACCTAATGCAAAATGTGCCATTTCAAACTGCATTGTTTTTCAAGCTGAATTTGCCTTGTATTAAGAATGACTGTATTACCTGGGGCTATTACTGTATGTTTAATTAATTTGCAGGATAACTGTTGGCCTATTTTTACGCTAAAGATTTTAAACCCTGTTAAAGTGCTCGCTCTTGAGTGACTGCATGCTAGGATCATTAATCACAGCCCAGTTTGTTCCCAATCCCTCCTATTGATACAGCTAGCTTACTGCATGTGAAATACTTTCTTGTTAAAGATTTTAAAGTCTGTTAAGCTCTCGCTCTTGAGCGATATCACTTTTAGTACTTTAACTACTGCCCAGTCTGTGCTCAACCTTCTTTATTGCTACAGCAGGTTGACTGTATGTTAAACCTTCAATGTGCTGTTAAAGGACTTGCTGTTGAGCATTCCGACTATTGTGAACCTTAACTGCTTCACAGTCTGTGCTCAGTTTTTCCCTGTTGATATTGTTTGATTATACTACTGCTGAATCTAATACCCTCACCATGTAAACTGCTGTGATATGATATCTGTTTAACTGTGTTTGTTTTCTTAACTGAAAATGCTGCCCCCTATGTTTAAACTTTATTAGTGATATATGCTAAGTGTTTTTTTTTAATGCTTAAACTCTAGTTGGTGATACATTTTAATTACTCAGCTGCCATACTGACAGTCCCAAGTAATACATTAATTTTTAACTTGCTGACTCACTAGCATTTTGTTTCTTACTAAACTATATTTTTTACTGCTATTTCTCTGCTTGTTTTGAGTCCTGCATTTACTGTATTATGGCTATCTTTACATGATAAATTGTGATATTTTGCCCATGATACATCTGTCTTTATACTGCACTGCTCTATTTCTGTATACTAGGCTACAAGCTTCTCCTAGCATTCCTATCTCCCTCTTAGTTTCCTTTGATCCTAGTGTTCATGCATACCCTCATCTCACACCAATCCCTAGGCTATCCCACCATTTTTTGAACCTGAACCATCTAATTTTTACAGCTTTTACCCTGTTGTAGATACTGACAAATTGTTACCTTGTTAATAATTGGTATCTATACCTTTTTCCTTACAGTTTGACTGTCGTGAAAATTAAATGGGTGCGTCCCATCATTCTATGAAATTCCCTGGCTTCCTGCCCAAAAAAAACTTCCTAAACAGGAATTCTGCAGTACTATCAGAAACTATTCCTGCCTTCTCCAAGAACTGCCTATAAAGTGTATGTTCCCCAGTGTGAATTATTACCTGTTACTATTGTATTTTTAATCCTGCGTTGCTCGCTAGCAGCCTACCACAGACCTCACCCACCCCCTCCTCTCCAAGTCCCTCCACACTCTTCTAAGTGCTTGTGGACCTCCCTGTAGTTAGACTATTTGACCACTAGATGGCAGCATCTATCCACTGCCAACCATTCCTTTTTTTATGTTCAACTAGTACTTTAACACTTCTATAAATCCTATTATTGCCCTATGTTAATATTTCTATAACTACTGTCTTTGCCCTGTTTTAGGCCGAAATCCTGTGTACCTCTCTGCTTCTCCCATCATCAAACCATATTAAAATAGTGACTCTTCCCTGTGCCTTCTTACCTCTGAGCTTGCCATTCAGTCCACTGATTGTTCTTTGCTGACTTGCCTTCTCCCTCCTCCTTGGCTCTACCTGCTCCATTCTCCCTGCAGGTTCACTCCGTTCCCCTACCCTGCCCCCAAATTCCACCCGCCCCTAGGACCTGTACACTTATAGAGAGTAAACCACCCCACCCCTCTAACCCCAATCAACTTATCCCACCTCAACCCTACTAATTAATCCCACCCCTCTCCATTCAATAAATCCAACCTCACTTACTGCAGCCCATCCCAGCACCTAATAATATCTAAACTCACACCCTACTAGCAACCTGAACAAACACTATGCCTACTAAATTTTCCTTATTTCTAACTCAGCTACTATTTCCTCTCACCCTATGCTATTTAATCTATCTCACCAGACCCCTTAACACTAATCACACGCCTCCTTTTCATACAACTAATCCATTCTACACAAAACCCGCACACTCCTCAACCTTCATATCCTCCTGTCTCTACTTCTTCAACACCAGTTTAATCTTCCCCTATGAACTCAAACCAATTTCCAAAACTACAGCTCTCATCCTCATTAGTACTACTCCTACAAAACTAGTAACCCATAAACCAGATACTAAGCTATCTAAACACCTCCTTTCCCATATTTTCCACTTCATCAACATCCTTCTCTCCAGCTGGCCCCCTTCCCCCCTCAAGTCTCAACCTCCCCCTTTCATTCCACCCCACCCCGCTATTAAATCCCTCCATTTCACAGCTCTAAATGCTCAGACTATATGTAATAAGATCCCTAACCTCCATGCCTGGCTTCTCCACAATCAACCAGATATCCTGTCCATCTCTGAAACCTAGCTGAAACCCCATATAAAAGACTCTGAACTAATACCACCCAACTACTGAATAATTAGAAAACATAGAACTCATAAAAAAGGTAGGGGAGTCGCTCTCCTCTGCTCATCCTCCCTGTTAGTTACTCCCTATACCAAACTGATTCCTCAATTTGCTAATGCTGAGCTAATTCTAGCTCTGCTTCAGATAAACAAACATAAGCTCATCTACATAGTTACCCTTTACATCACTCCTGGAGACACTGTTCAATTCCTTGAAGACATTCTCTCTTGGTTTTCCACCAATTTAACCAATGAGACTATAATCTTGGGTGATGTAAATATTAACTGGGCAGCTATTCAATCTCCCAAAAACCCTCTAAATATAAACCTCTATAATGTTTCCCAACTTATTAATGCCACAGCCAGACCTTCCAAGGACTTCTCCACTGGAAGTACCTTTGACTGGATTCTAATTTCTCATCCTCACAACATCTCTGATAGTGGTACCCTTCCCGACCCACTCAGTGATCACTTTCCCACCTTTGCCCACCACCTTTCCTCCTCCTTACAACTATCCCACACCTATATCTCCACTTGGTCCCTAAAAAACTTTAACCCCAATACACTCATAAACTTGCTCAAAGAAATAAACTGGAACCCACTAAAAACTTTATCCTTAGATAATTCCATTACCTGCTTCAATACAACTTTCCTAAACTTGTAGGATTCCTTGGCCCCCTTGAAAACAAAATGTATTAAAAGTAAATCCATCCCTTGGCTAACCAAAGACACCTTGAGCATTTAGCGACTCCGAGATAAAGCTTGGAAATGCTACCACAAAAACCAAACTATAACCACCCTCAATGAGTACAAAATACTTCAAAACAAAGTAAAAAACCTTATCATTTTAGACTGAAAATTACTTAACTTTCCACACTCCAGACGAATCACAATTCAAATCCCAAAAAGTTCTGGGATGGAATCTCCTCTTTCCTTAATCCAGGTAAAATAGAAAACCCCACCCCCGATCCAAATGCCACCAATAAAGACCTAGCTACCCAGTTTAATTCTTTCTTCATCGATACCATAGCTAAACTAACATCTACCTTCACCAACAATCTTACTTCCACACCCCCACCTTCACCTACGCCTCCTAATCTAAGTACCTCCACTTTTCAACCTCCTCCCTTCTCCATAAATCCCATCTCTATATCTGCTATAAATAAACTTCTTCAAAACCTGAAACCAACTTCAAATGCCCCTGATCAAATCCCCTCCTACTTCTTAAAGACAGCTGCAGAAGCCATAGCCCTGCCCATCTACATTCTAACAAACTGATCAATCACAGAAGGCTGTGTACCCCAACTCTGGAAAAAGTCGTTTATTATTCCACTCCATAAAGGGGTAATAACAATAACATTCCAAATTTTTGACCTATTGCCATCTTATCGCCCATTTCTAAACTTCTTGAAAAATGCATCCACCTTCAACTTTTACCCTCTCTCACAAACAACCACCTTCTAACTCTCACACAACACGGATTCAGACCTGGCCATAGCACTACCACTGATCTTTTCTCCTTCCTAGAAACCATTAATAAGGCCCGTGACTCTGGCCACATTGTATCCACCCTGCTATTAGACCTTTCAAAGGCCTTCAATACCATCTCACACAACCTTTTCCTTACCAAACTCTCTAAACTACATATTTTCCCCTCTTCTATCAACTGGATCACCAGTTACCTCTTAAATAGGCAACAAGCAGTAAAGTGGAAAAAAGCTACCTCCCCATTCCTCAGCACTCCCACAGGAGTACCAAAGGGTTCAGTTCTAGGTCTACTGCTATTTAACATTTTCATAAATGACTTCTATCAGGCTATCTCTAATGCTAGTCTCATCCAATATGCTGATGATTCATTTATAATCTGTTCTGCCACCTCCATCTCCATACTAAAAAAATTAACTCAAGATGCCTTCTCCTCTACAGAAAAATGGATGCTAAACAACCACCTAACTCTTAATGCCTCTAAAACCAAACTCATGATATTTACCCCTTCCAAAACCACCACCCTATATAAAAACACTTTCTCTATCACCAGTCAGAACAATACACCTCTCAAAATAGTATTGAATGCAAAATTACTAGGAATCCTCATTGACGACCAGCTCAAGTTTGATACCCACCTACAAGTAAATATAAAAACAAACTCACAAGAAACTTGGCATGCTCTATCATCGCAATCGCTACATCTCTCCCTCTACTAAGCTTATTCTCTTTACCACATACTTCATCCCATCCCTGCTATATGGTGCCCCACTCCTTACTAACCTGACTTCCTCCCTCAAGACAAAACTCTCCTCCTGTTTGAATAAAATTTCAAAATTCACAACCGACCACAGATCTTCTAAACACCACTGTATTGTCCTTCATAAACTGAACTGGCTAGAGCTACCCAATTTCCTCTCCTATATTCAACTTATCCAAGCACACTAACTTATCGTCAGTCCCTCTCTCTGTCCCTCCTTTGCCATTACCCTTAAAATGCATCAACCTGATA
The DNA here is from genome assembly GCF_019279795.1 of Protopterus annectens. Lineage (NCBI taxonomy): Eukaryota > Metazoa > Chordata > Ceratodontiformes > Protopteridae > Protopterus > Protopterus annectens. The sequence goes on along the minus strand of NC_056735.1, from coordinate 1,601,957,177 downwards.
GACTCCTAAGATCTAACTCCCAAAATCTGATTGAACTCCATAAACCTTCCTGCCCACCAGGTAAACATCTTCTGTCCTTCTCTCTAGCTCACCTCTGGAATTCACTGCCATTTCTTATCTGTACCACTGGCAGCCTCTCTTCCTTCAAAACTTTACTTCACTCCCACCTAGCATCCCACTGGGAATGCTCCTGCTCCCATCCTACATAAAGTCCACTAAATTAAGCTATACTCCAAGAGCTAGCACATCTATAAATGTCCTCCTATTGTTCTTACATAAAGTCCCCCAACTTAAGCTATACTCCAAGAGCTAATACAGCTATAACATCCTCCTATTGTTTTTAACTCTGTTAGCAAATGATGGAATTAACAAACTTAGTATATAACTTGTCTTTTTTAAAGATGTCTCTGCTTTTGCATTTTACTAATGCTATACCTGTATTGCTGTACTTTCTATTGTTATAACTTGCATCTATTAAGTAGTTTGTATTTTTTGCTGGAGCTTTTCTCCCCAGGCCTCCATTGAAAATGGGCCATTTCAGCCCAGTCCAACATTCCCAGTTAACAAATATAAATAAATAAATAAACTAAATAGCAGCTCCTTTAATTCATTCATTACCTTGCCGTTCATTGTATTTCTAATCTAAGTGCATGTCTTCTTTCCATTCCTCTCTAGTTGCTGGATCATAACTTTCTGTATGCATTCATGAAAAAACAACATTTACAAGACTGAATATTCATTATCTGCAAATGCTATTTGATGAATTTGAAAATTAAATTATTTTTTGAGACACAAAAGCAGGAATGTTTAATATGTTCCACGCACTGAATGTCATCAAATTCATTGTGTAGTTTGCATTTGCCTCCGACATAATCAATTTAGTCACAGTATGACAGTAACAATCAAATTTCTCATTCCTTAAAATTATTGATATCTGTCTGACTGCTCTATACTTCCTGTATAGAAATTATTATATGTATCCACACACATTTTCTAACAGAAATTAAAATTCACTCAATCACCTCCCCTGGGGTTTTATTAGCCTTACCAGTTCTAATCAATTTAAGGGAATTTGCACTTCAATTAGCAAATGTTAAAAGGAGAAAATGTGTAGCATCTGATTTTTGTTTTTCATTAGAAAACATTTAAAGAGACTTCCTGTGGTGAATGTTTTTTTTTAACTCAGAACTATAGCACAATACCGACAGCCAACTAAATAAAACCTTCATAAGCATTGCAAGTAATGAGGTGCAAAAAGTTATAGTTTGCATTCATTTTTCATCATGGTGTAATTACATATCCCAAATTTCAGCACTGGAATGTGAATTAAAATAAAGTGGTAGTTTTTTTTTTTTTTTTTTGCTACAAGAAAGTATGCTGCACTTTCAGAAGATCCTTCTAAAGAAACTGCAGTTCCATGGTTGCCACAAGTATAAATACTATATGATTGTTTGCTATGATTGACAATACACTGTTTAAAATATAACCCCTATAGTGCTATTGTGCCTTCACACAACAGAAAATAACATTTTCACTGAATGTTTATTATACTGTTGTATCTCATAGTACTTTGAGTTTTAATGCTCTGTGCCATACAACACTTGTCAGTCTTCTAACACATTGTTTGCACTCTCTGATGTACATAGTACTGTGAGTGGAGTAACAAATGACTGAACACCTTATGTCTGCCTGTCTTACAATTGGCCACACTGTGCTGTTCCATTTCATGGACTAGTAGTCCAGCAACCTCTTTATGTGCTGCTCTAGTTGCACATGTACCACTGGAATAATAACAAACTGCATGCTGTTCATTACAGAATAGCATGCACTGAGCACAGATTGATAGATGCACTATCCTATTTCCAAATAATGTAGCTGTCAGTGCAAGCCTTAAGTCATTGTAATTACCAGGCAATTATGCATTGAAGAAAATTACTCTAAATTTGTTCTCGGCGTTTTGCATAAGATTGTGCTGAGGAACTTGTACTCTGCCTTGTCTTGCAGCATTCCATTGTGTTCAGATCTGTCTATTTTATTGACTGCATTATATTTCTTTCTTTTAGGTTATATTAGTAGTTGATATTGATGCCATTGACGATGTTGTGCGCATGTGCAGAACTATTTATTTTCTCTTCATTTAATCAACTGGAACATATTCAGATTCCCAAGGGACTGTAAGTCAATGATCAAAAACACCTGAATATTTGAAGTTAAACAATGCTATGTCTGAAAGGTGGATAGTTTACTGAGATGTTGTAAGTTTTCTAATGTTTTGCCTATCTTCCATCTTCTTTGATTTTGATCATACCAATCAACTGAGAAATTGCTGCAGTATTTGCTATGAGGTATCAGACAAAAAAATGTAAAGGCTGAGGTAGGAGCTTCTTTAAGTGATCTGTTTAATATTGTATTATTAAAAAACCTGATGAAAGAAACACATTTACCAACTTTTGTATTACTGTACCTTTCAGTACCCAATTGCCAGATAAGATGCATTACAATACAACATTTTATTTATATTCATATGCTATTTATATGACTCTCTTTGTATGCTTTGTTGTTTTTGCTTCTGTGCTTCATTATTTGTTTGCTAACCAGGTAGATTAACTACTCTGTAGGTTCTTTTCAGCCTTGCCCCCCCCCCACACACACACACCCACTTAGGAGAAAATACAACAAAATGCATTTGTTTATTTTTTAAAGGAAACATTGTGGTAATGTTTGGAAAGTGGATGAACATGAAAATTATGAGCTCATAAACATTCTCATAATGTTATTGGATCTCCATAATGGTCAAATGAAAGAAAACTGGCAATAAAAGAAAAATACTGAAAACATAATGCTGTGGTATTGTTACTTTACCTAGAACCAGACCTGGATACACTGAGACGACCATGCAGGCTGCATGGATGATGTTCAGAAGTGCAACACATCCAATTCCTCTACAGCCTTAGCCAGAATTCGAAGTGCAGAATAGGCTTGTGGTTTCTTGGGTAATCTGGATCAAATGCAGGCTTCTTGAGAAAAATAATTATGACACTTCTTTTAAGTACAATAGAAAAATAAGTGTGATCTGATATCTTTGGAGGATCAAAGCAACTGATGGAGCAGAATGATCTAGACAGCTTAAAGGAATATAATGAAATCAAAACATGGCCCGTAAAGTGATGATCGATTCTTCTTCTTCTTATTATTATAAATTAGTGGTCGTAGTATTAATCTGAAATATTTAGAACAGGCTGCTTCCTGCTGTTCCTTTATTGAAATATAGAAGAATTATTGGATTGCATGAAAATTATAAATGAACTGATAAACAAGTACGATCTTTAGAATACTACCCTGTACCTCAAGTGAAAAACCCTTTCCTTTGCTGCAGGTTAGATTTCAAACAGGTTCAAAAACCAGCTGTGACAAGAGTAGCGTGATCATACTTCAAATGCTTTGCAAATGTTTTATTGTCTCAGTCCCCTTCAATAAACACACATCATGCCAAATGACACTTGATGACCATTATTGAACTTCCATAAACTTAACTTTATTGACCAATATTTTAATTAATTAATCACAGCATAAAGATCCAATATAACTGTTAACTAGAGCAGTGTGACCTCGCTCATCCTGACCAATCACATCCTAAACATCTGTGTAACTGTTAACTAGGGCAGCATGACCTTGCTCACCCTGAACAAATAAGCAGCATCCTTACCCCTGCTCAGTTATTTTACTTATCAAGCAGCATCCCATTGCTCACTTTCATTACTCAACTCATTGAAATGAATATCCAACACCAGAGGGGGAACAGAAGAGGAACAAGCCTGCCCCTCTTCTCCCCCCACCAGCCTGATCAGGCTATTCCCCCTCCTTCATACCAACAATTTCCAGCAAAATCTTCAAAATCAAACCTAACTATACATTAAAAGGCTGAAGTCAAACATCATTCAGTGTACTCCATCTTCTCTGAACCAAACTGGATCCCTGTCATCAATATCCAAAAGCCTATCATATAAATAACCAAAGCAACCAGTTGCCTAAGCAGCTGAAATAAAATCAAAGATCCCTCTCCAATGCCAAAGCAATACCCATTCCCTATGTAAAACCTCTGCAAATTAAACGTATCCTATCCTCACTTATCTTAACCATCAACAGTAGCTTTGTAATTATTCCCAGGTCAATACCTGCCAAATGTACAGCCAAAACACTAAAAAGCCCAACACAATCCAAAACAAAGCAAGTTCAACTGCCTGCCATCCTGTCTGAATGCCGCATCCTCTTGTATAATAATAACCAAAATGAGATTTCCTTTCGAAACAGATTAATTTAATAATAATTAACCATCATACCCACTGTCTATTATAAAGCAAAACATTCAATAACCAACATAGCATTTACTGACCACTGATCAATGCACCACTCTTACAATGAATTCAGTACATCCATAAAGGCAATACCCTCTAGCTTGTAACCCAATGAACCTCCATCTACCAAAGCCAACCCTCTTAATAAAGTCATATAAGCCTGTCACCTGTGCAAATATATTAATCAGAGATAAATCCACCTTGACCAACTGAACTGCCTTATTTTGTTCCCAAGCCTAAACACCATTCAACAAAATCTTGCAAAGCCCTACCATATACCTTCCTATGAAAATCTGCCCCAGAATCCAGTACCACATCTGATCATTTCAAGCCAACCTGATCCGCCTTGCCTGATAACACCAGGGCTTATATCACTGCCCTATTGTCCAAATGAAAAATTAACCATTTTACTCACAACTTCTCCTAATAAACCTTTAATGGCAAAAAAAACTGAAACTAATTCTAAACAGTAACCTCCCTCCTACAAATGAACTTCCATCCTGTACATCCCTCCTCCAAACGTCCTTTGATCCTGCTGGTCAACAAGCCCTAACCATTCCCCTCAAACTATGCAATATTTAGGAGCCCAAAGAGCTCTCTGGCATCCTTAATCCACCCTTATCCTACACACATCCCTAACTTCACACATACCTTGCAATGCTCTGTTAAACCCTTCACCTAGTATAAATCATCCAGATAATGTACATCCTTCTTACTGCCTGCCCAACAATGTAGAAGTACCTGTAACCTCATTGTGCACCACTCCAGCAGCCAGAACATCCACCCCAGCAGAATCCATCACCTTTCAAGTCCACTTCATTTAGGCCACCAACTGATGCCCATTCCATCTGCAATCTCATGGCCCACCATTCCACTGGCTGGAATGCCCACTGCAAAGGCATCTACTACCTTTTAAATCCACTTCCTTCAGGCCCTGGACTAATGCAAAATCTGCGCTTCCCCATCTGCAAAAGAAAAGAAAAATGTAAATCCTCTGCACACCCATAAACTCAAACTTCTTAATGACAACATTAAACACTGCCAGGGGCCTACCCTGCTCATCAACTGCTCAGCCACTGCAATGCCCCGCATCCTCTATACTTTATACCCTGGCACCGCCATTTCCCTCAGCAAATCCTTCAGCAGCCAGCGAGAGAACATACTGCAGCAAAAATAGTCTTATGACATAAGCACAACAGGTGAACCTATGCATTTAAATTACCCTGTTAAAAGCAGAACATAAAGTGAGCTACCACCTCGAGTGTGCTACCACTAGCACTGTGATACTAAAATACATGGGTTATCTTTTAATTTCCATACAAAAACAAATACAGCATTAAATGAGTCAGTTTAACATATTTCATAAAAATAGGTGCATCACAAAATCAGTCTTACACAAATTAAAAGTTTAAACAAAAACTGCATATTCATCTGTTAGAAAGTGCGACCTTAGCAGCTTCTCCTATATGCTGGTTTTCTGTACATTCGGCTCTAACAGCAACTGAAACTCTGGATGCTTAACAAAAAAGTAAAATACATCCATAACATACCCATACCTCTCAAGTTTACCTCATTTTGTGGAACGTTCCTTATTTGGGGGTGTAAAAAAGTTCATATTCCTCTAAGTTCCACATTGAAAGTGTCTGTCACACATTCCACTTTAATGATTTAACTAATATCAGTGATAAATAGAACTTAATTATATTATTTTATTAAAAGGCCTACATTTTAACCCTCCTAAGAGCTTCCTAATTAAAGTTGTTAGTGAGCCATCTTTTACCCATTTGCTCCACATTATGAGGGGCAGCGTTTCTCATTTGGCGATGGAAGGTGAGACCTATGAACATCCCCTACAGCATTTGACCAGTCAACTTGCAACAAATGAAGAACACTACTTCTGACCAGTATGCTTTACAAATGTCCCACATTCTACTACTATGGTGGAGACTATTATTAAGGCACAGAAAAAAATCTACCATTCCATACTTCCTGCCTGTGACGGCATCCATGTTAAATGAAAGGCTTTACCCAACATAACCCTCCATAACATGACCAAACTTACCAAAAGTTTCAGATGAGAAGCTATATGTAAAGAGAACAAAAACATTAGAACTCTGCACACACAGAATAAAAATTGCTGTCATAAACTTAAAAGATTTAGCATAACATGTCTTGTGCTACTTTGCATTTTTTAAAGAATATAAAGTCTAAAGTCTAAAGCCTGTCACTATTTAGGGAATTCACTCCTGACTAATTTGCCACAAATTCTAGACATTCTGTGAAAAACTAGACAGATGAAAGGTATAGCAAACCATCTGTACACCAGGATTAATCCCTTGCCCACCCCCATAGCGGTTAATGCCACACCATGCATGCCCGGCAAGTGACCACTAATCGCAGGTGCCTCGCTGAATGTGAAACATCCTACCAAGCACTTGCGGAGTGACTGGAAGCAACCCAGCTGCTGAAAGCCACTATGCCACCACCACAAATAATATAACCAAGGGGGAAAACACCCAAAACAAACAGAAACCCACGGTCCAATGATTTGCATTATCACCCTACAGTTAACTTAACATTCTATAAAATAAAAGTTAAGGTAGCTATTAACATTGAATCATGGAGCACTGTACTTTTAAATACGCTGGGAAAATAACTGCTTTAAATTACAGTAATATGATTACGAAGGAGTCACTGGAAGATACATTTGAGGCAACGCTACGAGTAATGGGCTCAAAACTTCCAAAAGCAACAGTATGTTTCATCAACCCTTGAAAATTCATGCCAAATATGAAAAGCTTTCACATGCTATGCAACTCAGCTCACATATTTTTTTGGGGGTTGCATAACCTACAGCACATGTGAATAGTCGGTGGTGGTAGACACTTGGGGAATCTCCACTCCAGACATTTTTATCTCTGGAAGGTCCACTCCTTTCATAAAAACACTGCTGCTCAGCAGAGTTTACTCCCATGTGCTTCTGAAAATACTGCACAACAACTGCAGGAACACAACCATGGCCCACAACCACCAATGACCGAGCCATGAGGCAAACCACAGCCCCCAAACTCCCCACCCAAAAACCTAGAGAAATCCAGATGAAATGGGAGATAAAGTCCCACGATAGAGACTGTTTTTAAACACTGCACCCACCAACCTAGAAAATGGCTAGAATAACAGAAACTGCACTGCATGTCCCCACACCCCCAAATGCCAATATCTCACCATTCAGTGGCTGAGACACATAATTTTCAACCTCCCAGAGCAAAAGATCTTGACAAAGCCCCAAAAGTGGGAGAAAGGTCCAAAAGAGGGAAAAACCTGAAATATTGCTCTTACAAACCTAGAAAGTTGATAGCCCAACAGGTTTTGCATCAGCATGAAGCTTCCAAAGGGCATGAAGCCTGAAACTCAAATGTCTGCCACCACCTCCCAACCTCAGTCTTCAATTATTTGCCAGTAATCTGCCAGAAAAAACAATCCCATGAAAAAAATGGACCAAAACATGAGGCAAAATCTGGGCAGGTGAAAATCTGCACAGTTGAGAGAGTCCAGACAGGTGAGAGCACTGCTCCCCCTCATGGCGAACATCCTTCGCACAGAAGCCCCCCGAAACCCTGCCCATCATTCCTCACCCAACACATGTATTTATATTCATTTATTCCCAACACAACTGCCTGGCATGGCACCCTCACTGCCCCCATCATGAAAACCCCTGCAGAAAAATCACAAGCACAGCCAAACGAACACAAGCAGATCAGTACAAGCATTCGCACCCCTGCAGAAAAGTCACACACTTTTCAGAACTGCAGCAATGAAAGCCCCTGTCTGAACTGCCCCACTGCACAGATCAAGAAAATGACACAAAACCATGCCACTCCATGTCTCTGTCAGACCATAAACCACATGAAAGACATGGCAGACACAGCAACCACCAAGAAGCCCCACAATTAAAAACCCATGCGAATACAACACCAAACACATCCAAAAAGGGCTTGCTGCACAGCTGCCCATGAAAAATGCCAGACTTGCTTTCCCCAACTCCATGCATGCAGCACCACTTGGCCCCAAGGTCTGAACCAAGCTTAGCAGTAGTTCCCTTTTAATCATGCAAAATTACAAACTGAAATCAGCAGACAACATACACTGCATTTTATACAAAATTACATCGCTCCGAGAATGGACTGCTCCCTTAATATAAACACTTTTATAGACAAACCACGCATGTAGCAAATGAGTTTTCATTTTAAATCAACATTTTCATATTTACAAATAACACAAATTAACTATTAAAATATAACTATATGGCAGTTAAATCTACATATGTCTACTTCAGCAATCATAAAGCATACTCAAAGAACAGTCCACTGCAAAATGTAAAAAATGCCTGCTGAAATCATCCATAAAAACTACGTAATGATGAACCAAGGCCTCCATCAAGCAAGCTTTCTCCTGAAAAACTGCAAAAGTGCAGGAAGTGAAACTGCTCACATTCTATGAGGAACCAACCAAAACCATGTAGCAAACATGAACCTTCTGCAGTTGTTTTATATTTTTATTGAAATCTGAAGAGTTAAAAGGCATACCATGCACCCGTTACACAATGCCACCTCCCACTCTTCCCCCAACAGACAAGGTCACATTGCACATGAGCGGCGAGCCTCTTAGCCTGCAAAAAGTCCTCAAACAAAGACTTACAGCTCAGCTGAAAACAACCCACCAGGACCAACCAAACCCACCAGTGAAATCATCTAAAAGAAACCACAGCAAATGCCCTTCACCATGACTAGCGAACGAACCCCCCCCCCCCCAGCACCTCGCAAGATGTCCACACTGGGAAACAAAATTCTTCGATACAATGCAATGACAGCACTTATACCGCTGTACAGCCACCTTTGCCACTTCATTCCCACTCTAACTACAAACAAAACCAAATGAAATTACCAAGTAAAGGAAAGAGAAGACGAAGAAATGGAAAAGTCGCCAGAACCAATACCTGATCTGGTCCAATACACTGGACCCATTCAATATACACCACTTATTCCACCCCTTGGCAAACAACCGCAGCAAACCATGAACCTCAGTGCACCAACATCACCCTGGGACAATTATAATTGCAAACAAATTACTTGAGAGAGGAATGAAAACACTATACCACCATTACACCACCACACTCACCTCTTCAGTCACACTGCAATCAATTGAATCTGACCACCAAAGTTCCAACTGGTCATCTTGGACGTAATCCTGCTCTGTAGCAAGTTCACGTCATAATGTGATTCCTTACCAGTTATATTCACATATAACCCATTAAGCCACTCCCTACACTTCTCATCTCCTCCCAAACATCCTACTTTCCCATTTAACTCATTCGTCCCCCCAAATAGCTTTCTTCCCCTTCCCTCTTAATCCCATTACTATTTCTACCTAACCCCCTCACCTGAAGATGTCCCAAGACAAACTGGTTTGTTTCCAAACCTCACTTCGAAAAACAAACTTATTCTCAAAGAAAAAATGCTTATGATAATATTTCTTGAAGTATAACTAACCCTAATATCTTCTGTTAAATTGATCTGATGCTTAGTAAATAATCAGTCTAGTTGCTGTAAGCAATAGGGCCAGGCATGATATTTAGCTATTGATTAATCATTTCTGTAAGAAGATCAAAAATGCATTCCTACATCAAACAACATAGGAAAAGTACTGAAATATTCTTATTTCTGTGAAACTTACATGAAGCAGTACACTGACTACAAACTGTTTATAGAATTAGCATCTGCTAGAATTTTAAACATTCTTCTTTGGAAAGTTTAGTGTTTATTGGTGTCATTTGTCTCGTCATGATAAAACAGACAGTTGTGGGTTCAGTTCAAGCAGGTTTATTGCACACAAGCACATCAGGAATGAGACTTTGTAACTTAAACGTAAATAAACTTATAAGCAGACTGACGTCCACACTCATACATGTTAACACTCTGGCTGTTCTCTCAAAATGGCACTGCTGCCTGCATGTGCTCACTATTTATATGCACATGCCTACATCTGGAAATGTTTCTTAAAGGTACATACACACGTTCTGTTCTACATCCTCCCTCTGAGAAATAGCTCATGCATCGAACGACAGTATTCAATGACATGCAATTATACAGTAATAATCTTTTGACATACAATTATACAGAACTAATTCTTTGACATGCAGTCATACAAAAATCAGACATATAAAACACAGAATCAAAATCAGTAGAACAATCTGCCAAAGACTGGTGTAGCAGCCAAAAATAAGTCAAATGTAACAACAGGTAAAAAGCTTACACCAAAACCATGAAACTTCATCATAATAGTAGAATTTATTCAGCTAGCACATCCAACAGAGTAGTACTTTCACAGATAAACAATCCGCTTCTTCAGGCATCTAATAACTTTGACACAGTCAAATCAGTTCTTCCCTCTCCTGCTGATCCTCCCACACTGTGATATAGATATTTCCTAGGCTGGCCCGCTTATCAGCCACTATAAAGTGCTGAATAACTAGTTGTGGAACTCTGTTACATCCATTGTTTCCTTCCGGACTAAAAGCAGTACTGGATCGAGTAATTCCTTCAGAGAAACTGCAGGCAAAGTTCCTGGTCACAGAAATCAGTTGCTAATAGTGTTTCAGTAAGTTCAGTCAATTATTGATACTGCATATATATTTATGCCCCCAATTCTGCCAGAAAATGCTGTTGTTGCTTTTGTTCTCCTGTTCTTTTGTTACAAATCTGCTGCCACCCTATTTTTGCACATCTTTGTGATTTTGTTCTCCTATTTTAGATTGTAGTAATTGCATCATGTACTACATTGGTCTCCATCCACTGTGCTGCAGTGTCTGTATGTATGTGTACGGTTGATTCTACCTGCATGTGTGTGAGTGAATGCATGCCTGAAAGAAGTATGTATGTCTGTGTGAATGCAGAAAAGGCTGTGTCTGCATGTATAAGAGTGAGTGAGCAATGCATGAAAGAATGAACAGTGCATGCATGAAAGCAATATGTGTGTGTGTGTGTGTGTGTGTGTGTGTGTGTGTGTGTGTGTGTGTGTGTGTGTGTGTGTGTGTGTGTGTGTGTGTGTGAATGCTGAAGAGACTGTGTTTGCATGCATGAGAGTGTGAGCATTCAGATCCAGTATGAGACAATTAATGGGGGTATCCATTCAGCCAGTATTTTACACTCCCTAAGCAGTGCTTTTGCTGTTTAGCGAGTGTAAAATACAAATGCACCAAATAAAAATAAAGTATTTGTGACTGTGTGTATGTGCTGCTGTCTGCATGTGTGGAATGCTTTGTGCCTGAAAGCAAAAGAGATAGTCTGTTTGTGTGTGTGCGCCTGTGTGTGAGAAAGAGAAGAGAAGTCTGAGATTGATCGGATTGCTGGCAGCAGCAGCTGACTTGTATAATTAACTCCTCATAATGCCTGTCATTCTGGGCACAAATAAGGGGGTCCAAAGTAACTGAGATAAGGACAGCTGTTTCTCATTACAATGTTCTTTTTCTTTCATTTTTATATAGCAAGGATTTTTAATATTGTGGAGGCACTAGCAAAGTAAACACCCACAGAAACGATCCATTAATCTTTTTCCCCAAACATTACGAATAACAGCATCAATGTCATTACTATGTAATGTATGCACTAGAGACTGACTTCCTAGATGAGCTGATCTCTACTGATTAAGCAGATATATGTGCCATATGTTCCCTGATTGTCAGGGAAGTTTTTCTTCAGTAGTTCTCCCCACTAAAGCTATTATTACTGGAGATCAATGTTGGAATGACAGCAAACCGTATTCAAGTAAAGACTAGAGATCAGCGCTGTCTAGAGTAGCCAACCAGTGTCATGTGTGTGCTCCCAATCTTGAGAAAAAGTCACTTGCAGTCTTATATATACTTGCAGGACACCAAATGTGGTACCTGCACAGGGCGCTTGTATATCCAGCAATGCTTCTCCTTCTAATAACATGAAACAAAAGATAACTGAATAATCTATGTGGGCACTGACTGCCAGTACCACAAACAGGCACCCCACACCCTTAGCTTTTCAAGTGCAGACCAAAAAAAGCAGCAAAAGCACTTCACTATATTAAGCCATCACTAGATTTTTAGAGATCATCTTATTACAGTCAGATCCACAGATCCACACATCCCCTTCTGAAAAAAAAATGCTGTTCTTTCTAGCCAGATGCATGACATGCCCCCTTTCCTGCCCCAGCCATTCAGTTCCCACTTCTGTGCCCTGCCGCAGATCCTCCTCCTGCACTGTGTGTACTTCTCTTAAAAATAAAAGTTTAATAAACTTTAAAAGTGCCAAGGATAACAGGCTTCATGCTAGCATGCATTTTCTGAAGGGTATGAATTCTTTCCTCAAATGTCAATCATTATTTAGAGAATTCAATCCTCTGTTATTTTCCAAAAAAAAAACTTTTTATGAGGAATAAAGAAAACATATGAAGCAAAAAGATGGACATTCTCTGACAATTTGGACAGTCGAAAATATGAATTTATATTTTGCCAGCACTGAGCACTATGGCGCTCAAGTCTTAATAAAAAAAAAAAAAAAAAAAAAAAAAGAAAAAGAATTAAAAAAAACACTTTTTCTATTAAACTGTAGTAATACTTGCTACAAATGTAGCAAACAGTTGCTACAGTTTAGATCACATGTGCTCAGGTTTCATTGAAATGCAATACCAGCTTTTAAAAGCTAGTATTGCGCTAAAGACATAGAACAGAGATCGCGATGAAGGATGGCCAACCACGCCCCCAAATTCTTTGCTCCTGGTGCAATTGCCCCACTTGCCTCAATTTAGCTATGCTTTTTAGCGGGGAGAGAATGGTTGTAAACATAGCTCAGAAACTTTTGCCAGTCTAAAGTACTGGGGGTAAAGGTATAAAAATAGGGATAGATTTTAAACATTGTCTAACAAATGCATACAGTTGTTAGAATAACAGCCTTTATGTTAGCATGCATTTTCTGAAGGATATGAAATCTGAAACTCAAATGTAAGTAATTATTTAGTGACAGTCTGAGGTGAATTATGACAAATTATAAGAGGAACAGATGAAGCAAACATTTGGAAAAATGTAAACAGCTGAGAGGTTTGGTTGCGAATGACACACTGTTACTAAGTAAGGACTAGAGATCTGCTATCTCTAAGACTGTCTGCTCTCCCTCTTTTCAGATCTTCAGGATTTTTTCTTTTGGTAAATATTGTAGGAACGCTGTAAGTTATCTGATGCCCATAGTAACAGTACAAGCAGTGCACAGAAACAATCCATTCATTTTTATTTCTCTGAGTAAATGAAAACAGGTGCTTATATGTATACATACATACAAAACATAGATCGATAGTTAGATAAATCGATAGATGATGCTTGATGTTTAGCTAATTAATTACTATGTTAGTGTGAGGTGAGAGTTTTAGTATGACCACTGCACTAGAAAAGTGTTGCTGCATTGGTCAAAAACAGCCAATAATTAGCCTTCCCTTTCTAGTTGGGAAAAGTATATTAAAAAAAAGGGAAGTCGATAATGAATAAGAATGATGTAAACTCAGTCGTTATGGCTAATGCTTCATGATGGAGATGTAGAGTACAAAATACTGTTAACTGTAAATCATGCACATACAAATCTTTATTTTTCAATGTCCTCACAATAGTTTGAGCATTTGACAGATTAAGTAGGGAGCTTATTTATTTATTGATTTATTCAAATCTGTTTACCAGGATGGTCCTGCTGGATCATAGAAACCCGTTTTCAGTGGAGGCCTGGGGAGAAAAACTTTGCATACAATAAAAAAAAATTCAAAGAAACATGCAATTAACACATAGCATACATATTCCAACAGTAAAATTCATATTATACAATGTGTAGTAGTAGAGACATTGGTTCATAGGTTCATAGGTAAGTACTAGGCTATTGGCCCTAGGGCCTATACAAGCCTAGCCAAACGAAGGCCCCTGGCTTTTGCCACCCAAGAAAATTATTTTCCTGTGCCCCTGTCAAGCAGAGCCACAGCAGTGATCCCCGGGAAGAATTTCCTATTTCCCATCCATTTGTCAAGATTTCTCTTAAAGAGGGCTAATGAGGAGCTTTGCTTGACATGAATGGGCAGCCTATTTCAGAGCAAGGGAAGTCTCTGGGACAAGAATCTATCCCTCCAGCATGTTCTGTTTATTGTGGTGACAAGGTTTAGGTCCCTGGAGCATGTGGCTCAGAGAGATTGGAATTTCTTTAAGTGTAGCATGTCCATCAGGTCTGGGTTAGACATGGCTTTGTACGTTAGGCAGAGGTCACCTCAGAGTAGGCGATATGCGACGGACTAGAGCTCGAGTTTTTTGAGGAGGTTTGGCATATGGCATCTGTTTGAGGCTGGTAATCCTCTTACTGAGGTATTTCTGTGGCCTTTCCAGCTGTTGCAGATTAATTTGTGAGGTACATGCCAAATGGGGCATTGTACTCTATGATGGGTCTAATAAGGGATGTGGAGAGAGGAACAATGACTTCTCTTTTTCTGGAGGAGAGCCCTTTTGTTTTGAGGTGTGCCATGTAGAAGGATTTCCTGGCTACTGTGGCAACGTGATTATCAAAAGAGAGACCTATTCACCTGTGCCCCAAGGTTTCTTATCACACTTTTAGTGTTTAGTAGGATATCGCCTATGTGGTAGTTCATGGGTATGGTATTTTTCCCAAAGGGGATGACAATGCACTTCTTGGCATTGAGCTTTAGGCCATGACTTTGACACCAAGCATCAGTCTCAGTGAAGCTTCTCTGTAGAATGTCCACATCCTTAAGTGAATTGATTATGGCTCCCAGTTTATAGTCTTCTGTGAATTTTGTTAGCCAGAGACCAGCTGTATTAGCCTGGACTTCAGAGAAGTAGATACCGAACAGGAGAGGACCCAGGACCGAACTCTGTGGTACTCCACTTGTCACTGTCTAAAGTCTGATTTGGAGTCAGCCACTTTCACTGTGTGGGTTCTGTCAGTGAGCCAGTTGGCCACCCATCTTGTGACATAAGGATTTATGCCTAGTCCAGTGAGTTTATCTATAATGCCAGAGTGGGGCATGGTGTTGAAAGCCTTGGCGAGGTCAAGATAGGCTGTGTGCACCATCCTACCCTTGTCTATGGCTCTGGTGATTGCTTTGAAGAAGTCATTCAGGTTTAGGAGGCATGATCTACCTTTTACAAACCCAAACAGAGTAGGGTCCAGAGTTGGAGGTTATCTATGTCTTTGTTCATAAGCTCTAGGATGACGCATTCCATGGTCTTGCAGACCAGGCTCGTCAGGCTAATGGGGCAGTAGTTCCCAGGGTCTGTAGTGGCACCCCCTTTGTGGAGTGGGATAACTGTCACTGTGTGCCATTCCATAGGCACAAAGCCTGAAGTGAGGCTATGGTTGAACATGGTACTTAGGTGGGGTGCCAGTTCGTTCTGTATTTCATGCAGAACACAGTCTGGGATGTTGTCTGGTCCCATGGATACTGAGTTCTTGGCTTTAAAGAGTGCAGTCTTTACCTGTGTGGCCGTGATTTCAGGGGCTTTACAATCATACATTATGGGGATGGGTCCTTTGGGGGGTGGGGGGTGAAGTTAGCACTGAACCTGTCTGCCAGGATGTTGGTAATATCAGTTGGTTCAGTAAATGTAGTGCCATTGTGCTGTAGTTCAGAGCAGATCTGAGTGTTGCCATTGAGATTCTTGACATAGCTATAGAATGCTTTGTGGTTGTCTTTAGAATCAGTGGTGATTTTGTTTTCGTAACTAGCTTTGGAGGATTTTATCAGGAATCACAGCTTCTTAATGAGGCTGATCAGGGAGTTCCTGCAATCATGGGATTTTACTATTTTTTGCAACAGTTTCTTCCTTCTGTTGTACAGCTTGATTATGGCAGGGGACCACCAGAGTGGCTTCCTTTTTCTGAAGGATATCATCTTTTTTCTGTTGGGGATGGCACGATCCATGCACTCGTGTATGTGCTTATACAATGTGTTTGTATATGATTCAGCAGTCATGCCACTATTTTCCATCTATGTGGGTATAATGAAGTTTGCCACTTCTGACTTAAGAAGCATGACGTTGGCTTTTGAGAAGTTTTTGACAGTGGTTTCCTTAATGGGGGGGAGGGGTGTGGATGTCTAGGGTGATTAGCTTGTGGTTCGACCTGACCAGCAAGGAGTTGACCACTGGCGTGGAGCATCTGTTACCCATATTGGTAATGACCAGGTCCAGGATGTTGCTACCACTGGTAGGGGTATGGACAAGCTGGTCCATGGCATTGGAATTGATAAATTCCAGAAAACGTTGGGCATATGAGTAAGTACATGAGTAGTTTTCCCAGTTGATGGAGGGGTATTTGAAATCTCCCAAAATTAAGGTATTGGGCTGTACCTTGATATTATCCAGCATATCAAGGAACATGGAGTGGACATCCTGGGGCATGGCAGGGGATCTGTAACATGCTACAACCTGCATTGCAGTCTTGCCCAGTGTTAATTATACTTGGATAATTTTGGGGCATTATGTTGACAACTAGCCTGGAGGTGTGAATATCCTTTATGAATATGGACACACCTCCTCCTTTAGAATTTCAGTCCTGGTTAGGTGGCCAACAGGTGTGGTAAGAATTGTAGCCTGGTAATGCAGGGATGCTCTCTGGAGCCTTAAACCAGGTCTCTGTCATTGCACAGATGTCGATGTCATACATCTTAAGGAGAGCCTCGAGTGTGTGCATTTTGAGGTTTAGACTTCTGGCATTGAGTAGCATTACCCTTAGATTTCACCTGTTTATGTCTACTATGGTGGTGCATTTGACATTTGAGCCTTCCTAAAAAAGGCACTATAGGGGTGGCAAGAGCCTTAGCCAGTATCCAGAATCCCAGTGGCGACAGGTGCAGGCCATCTCTGACAAAGCATTGTGGCCTGTCGATCATAGGTTCATAGGTTCATAGGTTGGTACTAGGCTATTGGCCCTAGGGCTCATACAAGCCTAGCCATAACAATTCCCTGGATATTTCTTCCCACAATATTTACTTCTCTAGACCCCTGTCTGGCAGGGTGACTGACATGATCCCCGGGGTGAATTTCCTATCTCCCATCCAATCATCAAGGTTCCTTTTGAAGAGGGCCAAGGAGGTGCTCTGCTTGACATGTATGGGCAGTCTATTCCAGAGTATGGGGAGTCTCTGGGTCAGGAACTTATCCCTCCAGTATGTTTTGTTCATTGTGATGACAAAGTTTAGATCCCTGGAGCGTGTGCTCTGAGGTATTGGGATTTCTTTAAGTGGAGCATGTCCAACAGCTCAGGGTTTGACATGCCTTATATGTTAAGCAGAGATCGCCTCTGAGGAGACGATATGCTACAGAGTATAGCTGGAGTTTTTTTAGACGGTCAGCATATGGCATCTGCTTTAGGACTGTGATTCTTTTATGAGGTATTTCTGTGGCCTTTCCAGCTGTTGCAGATGTCTTGTGAGGTACATACCAAACGGGGCATTATACTCTATAATGGGTCTAATGAGGGATGAGTATAGTGGGACAATGACCTTCTTTTTTCTGGATGAAAAGCCCTTAATGATGAGGTGTGCCACATAGAAGGATTTCCTGACTGTTGTGGCAATGTGGTTATCGAATGTGAGACCACTGTCCACCTGTGTCCCTAAGTCTCTCATCACACTTTCGATGTTTAGTGTACTGCCACCTATGTGGTAATTCATGGGTACATGTTTTTTTCCAAAGGGGATAACTATACATTTCTTGGCATTAAGCTTGAGCCCATGGCTCTGGCACCAGGCATCTGTTTCTGTAAGGCCCTTTTGTAGAATATCCACATCATTTGGGGATTCAATAATGGCTCCCAGTTTGCAGTCATCTGGAAACTTTGTTAGCCAGAGTCCCTTAGTGTTGGCCTGCACTTCAGAGAAGTAGATGCCAAACAAGAGTAGTCCCAGGACTGAACCCTGAGGTACTCCACTTGTCACTTGTCTGGAGCTGGATTTGAAGTCGGCTACTTTTGCAGTCTGGGTTCTGTCAGTAAGCCAATTGGCAACCCATTGAGTAATGTAGGGATTTATGCCCAGCTTAGTAAGTTTATCTATGATTCCAGAGTGGGGGATGGTGACAAAGGCCTTGGTGAGGTCCAGATAGGCTGTGTGGAACACCTTACCCTCATCTACAGCTCTGGAGACTGATTCAAAGAAGTCAATCAGGTTCAGGAGACAGGATCAGCCCTTCAGAAACCCTTCAGAAACCCAAATTGGGTGGAGTCCAGTTTTTTGAAGGTTGCCAATGTCTTTGTTTATAAGTTCCATGATAATGCGTTCCATGCCCTTGCAGATCAGGCTCATCAGACTGATGGGATGGTAGTTCCCGGGATCCATGGTGGATCCCCCCTTGTGGAGTGGCATAACTGTAGCTGTGCGCCATTCAGTGGGCATGAAGCCTGAAGTGAGGCTATAATTAAACATGACACTTAGGTGAGGTGCCAGTTCATTTTGTAGTTCATGTAGTACACAGCTTGGGATGTCATCTGGTCCCATGGATGCTGTATTCTTAGCTTTGGAGAGTGCAGTTTCTACCTGTGTGGCCGTGATTACCGGAATTTGGCAATCTTTTGGTATTGAGACGGGCCCTTTAGGGGGTGAGAGGGGGTGAAGTTGGCATTAAATTGATCTGCCAGGATATTGGCAATATCCTTGGGATCAGTATATATTTAATGCCATTCTGTTGAAGCTCAGAGCAGATCTGAGCATTGCCATTTAGATTCTTGACATAACTATAGAATGCCTTGTGGTTGTCTTTGGAATCTTTGGCAATTTTATTTTCATAACTAGCTTTTGAGGATTTTTTGAGGGAATCTCAGCTTCTTACTGAGGCTGGTGAGGGAGTTTTTTCCTCTTTTCTGCAACAATTTCTTCCTTCTGTTGTATAGTTTATTTATAGCAGGGGACCACCAGATTGGCTTCCTTTTTTTGGAGGAGGGCATCTTGGTTCTATTTGGGATGGCACGATTCATGCACAAGTGGATGTGCTCATACAGTGCATTAGTGTAGGATTCTGCAGTCGAACTTTCAGATCCCGTTTGCATGGGTGCCATGAAGTTTGTCACTTCTGACTTCAGTAGCATGAAGTTGGCTTTGGAGAAGTTTTTTAAGGAGGTTTCCTTACTGGGTGGGTGGGGGTGGGATGTGGATGTCAAGGGTGATTTGCTTATGGTCAGACCTGACCAATGAGAGGGTGACCACTGGTGTGGAGCATCTATCTCCCATGTTGGTAATGACCAGATCTAGGATATTGGAGCCCCTGTTGGGACAATTGATTAGCTGATCCAGGGTGTTGGAATTTATGAATTCCAAGAACCGTTGGGAAAAGGAGTTGCTACCAGAGTAGTTTTCCCAGTTAATGGCAGGGTAGTTGAAATCACCCAGTATTAGGGTGTTTGGTTGTATCTTAATATTTTCCAGTATGTTTAGAAAGATGCGGTGAGAATCTTGGGGCATGGTGGGGGATCTGTAGCAGGCTACAATTTGGATTGCTGTCTTACCTAGTGTTAGTTGCACCTGGAGAATTTCAGATGCATTGTATTGGGTACCTAGCCTGGAGGTGTGAATATCCATGGTGAATATGGACACTCCTCCACCTTTAGTGTTTCGGTCTTGGTTTTGTGGCCAAAACGTATGGTAAGAGTTGTAGCCTGATATTGCAGGGGTGTTCTCTGGAGCCTTGAACCAGGTCTCAGTTACTGCACAGATATCGATGTTCTCCATTTTTAGGAGTGTTTCGAGAGAGTGAATTTTGAGGTTTAGACTTTTAGCATTGAGTAGCATTACCTTCAGATTTTGCATGCTTGTATCTTTTACGGTGGTGGTTTTGTCCTTTGAACCTTGCCTAAAAAAGGCAGTATAGGGCTGGCAAGAGCTTTAGCCGGTAACCTGAATCCCAGGGGTGACAGGTGCAGACCATCTCTGGCAAAGCATTGTGGTTTGTCGATCATGTCTTCCCAGGCAGACAGATACTAGATCCCCTTTGAATGACACCAGAAGCTTAGCCAATTGTTGAAGTCAATAATTTTGTCCTTGTACTGTGGTATCTTCCCAGACAGACAGATACTGGATCCCCTTTGAATGACACCAGAAGCTTAGCCAATTGTTGAAGTCAATAATTTTGTCCTTGTACTGTGGTATCATTCCGGGCGATGGCAGGAAGCTTCTCAGGGCTAGTGTCATACCTGCCTGAGCCACATGTACAGAGAGCTCCTCCATGTCTCTTTTCATGTAGTCCAGGGAGGTACGTCTCAAGTCATTCACTCCAACATGGATGACAGAGTCATACTTGTACTTGTTGTGGAATCACCTGAGTGCATGCATTATATTGTAGATCCTGGCACCTGACAGGCAGCTGACAGTAACCTTCTCCTTGTTTAGCCTGGTGAGAGGGACATCAGTGTGCCTGACTATAGAGTCGCCAATGATTAGTGTGTTGGGTATGTTGTTTTACCTTATGGGCTGAGGTTGAGTGGCACACTGATTTTGTGGGCTATGTGTCATCTGGGTAGTGTTGGTGGGTGCTGGTTGGTTGTGTTTCAGCTTTGGAGGTCTCTGTTGTTTGGGCAGATTTTTACTGAGATCCTCTGTGAATGTAGGTGTGTGTTTTGTGTTACTATGTGTGGGTTTGGGTGGTGCCGGTTTTTATGGACTATGTGTTGAGTGCGGTGTGGTGTTAACCTTCTCCTCTTGACTGTCTAGTCCAGTCTTGGCTGGGGAGAGCTTGGCTTCCAGTTTGGCTATATAAGTGCATCTGTCACAGGTTGTAGTGTTGGATGGCAGGAGGAGGTTGTCAGTGTACATGGGGCAATTGCTACACTGCCCCAAGATGCCCTGTTTCATCAGGTGGATAGGAGAAAATGAAGCAGCTTTTCAGGCAAAACAATAAAGCCCTGAGCAGGGCAAGCTTAGAAAATTGTGAAAAAAACCATGGATGGCTCAGCACCCTTCAGTTCACTTTATTCCACAGAAAGACAGCACATTAACGCTCCATCATGCGTTTTCGTTTTAAAAATCACTTCCTCAGAGATAAGATCTCTGAAGTGTGCTGAGCCATCTGTGGGTTTTTTTTCACAATTTTCTAAGCTTGCCCTGCTCAGGGCTTTATTGTTTTGCCTGAAAAGCTGCTTCATTTTGTGGATTACAAGTTTTATTTGGAAGCTACTGTGAATTTTGTTTTTTTTTTCTTGGATAGGAGAAAAGACTGGGCACTGACCCTTGCACATGCCTGGTTAGTGCTTATTAATTTAAGTATTGGGAGCTGATTTCCTCTTGATTAGTGAGGAAAGTTGAATGCTGCAGTAATTTGTAGATTATTTAGTGCTTGCAGCAAGATTTGGACAAGTGCTGAACACAAGGAACAGTCTGAGTGCTAAAACTAGAACACTGGCTACTTCAAGGGAACAGAAACAGTTTTGAGTGCCAAAACTAGAAGACTGCCTAGTTCAAGGGAACAGAAACAGTTCTGAGTGCTAAAACTAAAAGACTGGCTAGTTCTAAGGGAAAATCTGAAGAGCAGACTTTCTGGCACCAGGAATAGTTTAACCACAGTTAAACACCACTGTATGATGCGCAAAGCCGTGAAAACACTGGTTTTAAAACAGAAAGATGAAAGGAATAGAAATATCTCAAAACAGCCAATAAAACTACAGGTTCTGAGCTGAAACCACTCCTCCGGGCAACCAAAAAAAAAAAAAAAAAAACAAAATGACATGTGGTTATTTAGATGAGTGTAAGCAAACAATACATTTTTTAAATTTCATGGCCTGGTAGTAGAAAAAAGACTGCTCATTGTAATTAAGACAAATGACAAGATATATGTGAGCATTAGAAGGGAGAGTAAGACTTGTAACTAGTGACATAGAATTGAGATAGGCTAATCTGTACTATATAATGAAACAGGAGAAACACGTATTGGCTGGAGAGTTTAGTAAGAACCATTTAGAAAGAGTAGTAGTATAATGAGGATGGTAGCTGATCTAGTCATTGTTGGCTACTGCTGCCATAAGCGAGGGGAAACAAAGGTAGGAGGATAGATGTATTGAGGGGGAGAAATTGAAGCAAGTTTGTAGTGTTGAGCCAGGGCAAGAGCATGAACAGTGCCAATTATTTGTTAGGTGTTCCTTAAGCAGGATTTAGAATTTGGATGAGCTCGTTATGTTTAGTGTATATTGGGAAATTGAGTTCCAGGCTTGTGAACTTTGTTTAGTTAAGAATGCATCGCCAAAATGTTATTAGCTTTTGTAACTTTAAGAAGTAATTTGTTGGTAGATTGCAATGATCTAATTTTAGAGTAGGATAGGACTAGATTTTGGAGTGCAGGGCATTTAACAGGCTGGTGTATGGTGGAGTGAGCGATTGAGAGATGGTTTAGTAGAATGCGGTTAGGTAATTCAATCCATTTTAGTTGTCTGAGAACTCTAGAGTGGGGTGATTTATGTGGGAGGTTGGAGGCAAATTTGACTATTTTATTGTAGCAGGTCTCCAGTTTGTCAAGCTCTGATTTTCTTAGATTTGTGAAGATAGGGGAGGCTTATAACAGGATGGATAATAGATGGGTTCTGGTTGTAGATTGTCTAGATGTTTGAGTAAGGAAAGATTTGGCTCTACACAGGGTGCCTAGTTTAATATGTACCTTTTTGATTGTTAGGGCGATATGTTTATCATTTGTTAAGCAGTTCAATTTTAATGTTGTTTTTCGAGTATATGTTGAATGAGAAGGGGAGGTGATGTGATTTCTGATTTTTGAATAGCATTAATTTAGTCTTATTGGGGTTAAGTATGAGTTGTTTGCTACTGAGGTATCTTTCTATATCTGTGAAGGATTTTTGCTTTTTGGAGAGGAGATTAGGGAGGTATGGGGCTGAGCAGATAACGGTGGCATCATTGGCGTATTGCATGATGCTTGCTGAGTCAGTGGTAGAACTGAGTTTACTGGTGAAAATAGTAAAAAGTAGTAGTACGACTATTGAACCTTGTGGGATGCCTACAGAGACAGGAAGCAGAGTTCAAATTTGATTTTGCCATTTGACTGCTTGTTGTCTTGATGTTGGGAAGCTACAGAACCCTGAGATGGTGGACTGGAAAAGATTTAGAGATGCAAGTTCGTTCAAGCGTAATAATATGAGACAGTATTAAAGGCCTTTGACATGTCTAGGAAAATAGAAGATACATACTGATTGTCATTTCTGAGCTGATTTACTTTGTCTGTGACTATGAGCAGGGCAATGGAAGTATTTGCATTCCCTGATAAAATTGTAAGGATCATTAGAAGGATATATGAGGGATCTGGGGCAAACATTAAAGTGGGTGTGCTATTCTCTGATAATTTCTGTTTGAACAGAGGAACCTGGCAGGGGTGTCCTCTTTCCCCTTTGCTATTTCTATTATATTTAGAACCACTGGCAAAGAAAATTAGCAACTCCAAAATTTAAGAATAAAAATGGTATGGTAGACAAGAAAAGCTGGCACTATTTGCAGATGATACTTTTTTATACATGATAAAACCTGAAAAGGGCATTTCACGGTTGTGGAACCTTTTGAGGTAGTTTCATATCTTTTTGGAATATAAAATTAAAGAAGCTAAAACAAATACAATAGCTGTAAATGTACTCACACATGAATTGGTTCAGCAATATCCATATTAATGGAGGCATAATAAAATGAAATACTTAGGAGTATGGATTAAAAAGGATTCTGGTGTGGCAGCTCAAGATATATGGGAAGAGACTAAACAAAACATAATATAACACTGAGAAATTGAAAGCTCTGTTATATAGATATGGATAGCAAGATACAAGCAGTTAAAATGTTTTTAGTCCCTTTAATTTTATTCTCATATCAGGTATATATTTATCAACCACAGGAGAACTTGTGGATAGCAATTAATAAAGAGATGAATGATTTTATCTAGGAGGGGAAGACAGCAAGAGTCAAGTGGGATAAGCTGATTCTTCCAATTCAACAAGGCGGTTTGGGATTACCCAATTTGAGGTGTATTTGAGAGTTACCCAGTTAAGGCTCCTATACACAGCAGAAGCAAAAACCTATAATTCAAAGTGGAAAGGGATAATGATTATACAGGGGGAAGCTCAAGAAACAAGTTGAGATTGGGATTTTGGATGTAGATCCTTAAGTTGAATTGCAATAACCATGCAAAATAATATATTCATATTGTAGCAGCAAATATTTTAAGAACTAAGTCAACATGGGAATGGATAAAGGAGATTCTGCCAGCAATTACTGCAATTAGGGATACAGACAATAGGCAATAGGGGGCTGGAATTTATTGGACAAAAATGGCAACAGAACCAAGGTATTGGGACAAATAATTAGAGAGAGAAAGGTAATAGAATGGGAAGAGGCCAACACTTTATTTGGACTGCAGTATGGAGAGTTCCTTCCTGTCAAGGATTGATATCAGAGTATAGGCAAAGAGAAAGAAATCAGTAGATCCTAAGCAACAGACCAGCACTGGTACAGTTTTTACTAGAAACTAAAACAGAAGATGCTGTTATAAGAGGATTAATTAGTAGAACATACAAAATATTGCATGATAACTATATGAATCAATCAGAGGAGGCTGGAAAGGATTGGGAATATAGACTGGGCAAACAATTCACAAAAAAAGAAACAATGGAGGGATATATGTATTTCTCCCAAATATGCAAAAACATCCAGAAGATTTAGGATCTCTGGAAGTATTTACTTGGGTAATTTTATACTCCAACTAATTTTTCCACATGTAGACAGCAAATGTTGGAGATGTGATGGGAAAGAAAGAGGTAATTGGGAACATAGTTTTTGAGACTGTATTGAGTTGGCAAACTTTAAAGATTTCCTGTAGACTTCTCTGTCACATATACTGGGTATGCAAATTGGTGTAACTAAGAAAATGATTTATTGAGCTATGAAACAAAATTGGAATTACCCAGACAAAGCAAGGCCTTGCTGAGTCTAATTATGGTAGCTGCCAAAAAAGCAATTACTAGAAAATGGAAATCAAAGTTTAAACCAAGTTTACTAGAAGTAGTGAATATAACAACAGAGATACAACAACTGGAATTGAGACCTTTAGAAAAGAGTAGGAGCAAATTACATAAAAAATGTGAATTGTGGAAATAATATATGCAGAGGAGGAAAATGATTTAAAAGGAGGCAGGATTTGAATGAGCTATGTAATGTTTGACTGACAATGATTAGATAGATTATAAGTGATGTATAATGTCTGCAACTAAAATTATGTCAGTATGGTTTGTGATGTATAACATTTGCAAGTGACATTGTGTCAGTATGGTTTGTTTTCATTTATAAAAATGTACGATTGCCAATGTTATACAAGATAATTTAATAAAGACGTTTCTTGTTTAAAAAAATAAATAAATAAATAATGGACTTGACAGTCACCAGTATGGGAGACCTCTGAACCCCCCCCCCCCCAAATTGTCACATCCTCACTGTTGAGGTTGGACCACAAATCTCCTTCAAAATAAAAATCAACTTAGTAATCCCAGCAAACCCTGTAACAGTTAGGAACCATTCCAAAATAAACTACACCCTATTAAGTGATAGTTTATCAATAATCAGTGCCCTTCCCAACCCCAAGTTCACAACAGACTATGTGGAATTGTTCACAGAGACTCAGTACAACCATGTAAATGCATGTATAGAGGTTGCTGCACCTACTAGTAGTAAGCCCAAAACAAACTCTAAAAACCAACCACTCTGGTGAAATCCTAAGCTTAGCAGGGTATAACCACAGTGACAAAGAACAATGTAATTAAACTAAACAGGAAACTAAAGAGGACTAATTAAGTCCAACAAGGTAAATTATGAGGTCAAGATTGCCTCACAGGCTAAACATGACCACAATGCCTTCTACAGCTGTGTCCAAAACCACAAATGCAACACATATCAAGGGTACCACCTTCAGTAGAGCAATATAATGAATTTTCTGGCTCATAAATTCAGCTCAAACTTCAATCTCCACTCTCCCCTGCCTCCCTCCATGAAATATCTACTAGCATAACCCCCTCCCCGCAACAATTGGCAGGGAGCAGGTCCTGGTGGCATTTGATAAGTCCAAAGACACAGCGTCTGTGGACCATAACAATATTCCAGGATGCTTCCTAAATAGCTTGAAACATGACCTATCAGGACAACTTGAGTCACTTTTCAACTTTAGCCTCAAAACAGGCTTTGTACCGCAAGAATGGAGGACTGCAGTGGTTCACAGGAGATTACTAGGCTAACAGCTTAAGAGCCCTTACAAGTCTAGCCAACACAATCCAAATCTAACCGATACATGTTCCACATGGGTAAGAAGATGGCAAAGGTTGATGCCTATGCCTTGAGTATTTTACAGATTGCCCCTGTCCACTGGACATAAGCACTACCCTAGTTGTGAATTTGCAGTTCCCCATCTATTAATCCAAAGTGAATTTGCAGAATGCCTGGGAAATGCTATGTTTAATGTGAATAGGGAGCCTGTTCCAAAGAAGGGGTAAACTCTGAAACACATATCTGTCTCTCCAGCATGTTTTGTTTGAATCACTGACTAAGTTTAGATCACTAGATCAGCTAATCCTCATGCTGTTTGTCTTCCTGATGTGTATCAGCTCTATCAGAGATGGATTTGTGAGTGCCTCGTAGGTTAGGCATAAGTCGCCCCTTAATAGTCATTAGGAGACAGAATAAAGGGATATGGATTTTAGTCTATTCGCAGAGGAGATGTTGTTAACCTCCTATATTTTATTTGTGAGGAACCTCTGAGGTCACTCCAACTGTTGCATGTCCCTTGTTAAGGAGGTCCATGATAATCCACTCCATGGCCTTGCAGATTGGGCTAGTTAGGCTGATGGGTCTATAATTTCCTGGATCAGTGGACACTCCACCTTTGTGCTAAGAGATAACAGTAGCTGTTCTGCACTCAGCTGGGACAAGCTGGTACTCAGGCTTTGGTTGAATAGGGTGCCTAATGGTGCTGCAGATTAATGCCTAAGTTCTTTTAGGATGTAGTCTGGGCTGTTTCGGGTCCAATGGAGGCTGTATTTTTTTTGCCTTTGAGAGGGCAGTGATGACTTGCTCCTTAGAGATAAGGGGAGGGGGGCAGGTACTGGGGATGTCCTGTTTTACTGATGGGAGGGACAGAGGAGTGAAGTTTTCACTGAACCTGTCTGCCAGCAAGTTGGCTATACCTACAGCATTTGTGTATGTGGTGTCCTTTACCAGAAGTTCTGAGCAGGTCTGGGTGCTTTCCTTGAGAGTATGGACATATGTGAAGAAGCCCTTATGATTGTTCTTAGTAGATGTGGCCAGTTTGAACTTGAAGTTTTCTTTGGAGGATTTCATTAGTGCTCTTACTTGCTTGTTGAGGCTAAGGAGAGATAGGCACCTGCTGCTTCTTGGTCTTGGACAGCAATTGTTTCCTTTTATTGTAGAGTTTATTTATTGTAGATGTCTACCAGACAGGTTTACTCTTCCTTGAGGTGGATGATTTCATCCTGTCTGGTATCCCTGATTCCATGCAGCTATATAAATGCTCATATAGTAGTTCATTACTCGCAGATATAATAAGGTCAGAGAAAGCTCCATTTGGTTTATCACTTTGACTCCTGCAGTACTTGGGTTTTTGAATTTGTTGTTTGTATGCTCTTTTTGGTTCATACTATGATCATCCACCAAAGACTAAAATAAAAGACTGATAGCTTTTATGATAGGGGGCAAACAACACATTCTTGGCATAATTCATTTTCTAGTCTTAGTGGCAAAGAATCCTTGACGATTGTCTCAAATAAGCGAGATGCATTGTTTCATTATAGACCCTAATAACACATACAAGAGCAGAAATGTTATTTACTTTATTTTGTTTTTCTTGCCCAGGAAAGTCTGATTAGGCAGCATATAGCCCCTTTTCAGCAGAGGTATGGGGAGAAAAACTCCACAGTACATGTCATGCATACTTATAATGGCAGTTGTCCTGGCGAAGAGCACCAGAAAATGAATGTGGCACCTGGGGAAACTAGTCATTGAATGACTACTCATCCAACACATGAACCAAAACTTCATGACTGACTTGGTTAAATGGGACTTAGTAAACTACCATTACATGATGGCCTACTGTACTATAGCCCACCATGAATTCTGTAATTGGTATGGCTGTGGTTATTAGTAAAGAATTTTATGGGCAAGCAGTGCAACGAGTAAATCATCATCAGTATGTATATTGTCCACAGGTCTGTGTACATGATGGATATTGTGCAACTATACAAAAACCATAACTTGCACACAGATGAGATATACCTTTCAGAAGCAGTCAAAATTATGCAAGCAATTCACTCAGAAATAATATAAGCGTGTACAATTTACAAGTAGCCACAGTCCAGAAAGGTATTAATACAGCATTCACATGAGGTAAGATAAAAGAAAACTATAGAGCCAAGTCAGACTTTTGTTTCACAGGTACCTATTTTCTTAAGGCTACAGCCATGGAGACCATTAAGAAGATCCGACGGATTATGTGGGAGATTCCTACAATTTTCCATTTAAGCATATTTTCAGCACATATACGAAGGGAAAATTGCAATCACCCATCCAGTCATCCACACTGGTTTTATAAGATTGCTGGGGTAGTACCCTGGTTAATATGTAAGAGCAGCATATTCCATAAACTGTGAATCTACATACTCAGTTTTGTTGTCAACATTTCACATCCACACTGGTAAGGTAAGATCACAAAGCTGTCTCATTCAACCTAAAATAAACTTGGAAAACCCAGTAAAACCTTTCATACATAGAAACTATTCTAAGGCAAATGATGGGGTTGGAGGCTGATATAATGGCTAAGGTATTTACCTCGTAAACACAAGGTTTGATTCTCACCTTTGGAAGGGAAATTGACTAGGCATAAAATGGCCCACAGAGGCAGCTTGCCAAGTAATTGTCTATGAAACAACATCATATTAAGCAACAGTTTGTCAAAATTCAATGCCCCATCCAACCCAGAGTTCATGACAGCATATACAGAATTTTGTACATACATAGTGATCAAACATGTAAATAGTTGCATAGAGGCTGGTGTACCTACCAGAAGTAAGCCCAAAACAAACCCCAAAAGAAACCACACTGGTGGAATCCTAACCTTGACAGGGTATATGACACAAGGAAAAAGTCATGACCAAAGTCAGAAAGAGCAACCATCATACTTACAAGAGCTCACTAATAAAACTAAACAGGAAAGTAACAGAACTAATTAAATCCAACAAGGCCACTTGCAAGGTCAAGATAACTTCTGAGGCTAAAGATAACCACAAGGCCTTGTACAGCTATTTCCAATACCTCAAATGTATCATGCAAGATTGTGTAGTACACAGATGTGTAATACCCCTTATCCTCATAACACTTCTCTCCATAATACTTATTCCTTAAGCACATTATGCTTTTGCCTTAAGGAGGTGTATTTACCATAATACTGCCACATATCTACAGACAGCCTACTGCCCTTGGACTTTTAAATGTGAGTGTAACATTCTTAGGGTGTATTATAACTCCTAAGTGTGCTGGTCAGGTATTCCAGAGTTCTCATGCTGTGTAGGAGCATAGAGGCTGTCGGACAAGGGTTACCATTTGCTTGGCTCGAGTTAGGAGGGTCATGCGGGTTATGTAGGTTTGGTGAACTTAGTTAAGTGCTGGGCAGTTACCAGGTTGATATCTAACTTTATGTGCCATGTTTTGTCAGAAGTGTTATGGTAGGAGTGGAAACTTGAGTGTCAGGCCACAGAGTGGGGTGCAATGGTGTCTGTTATGGGCTACATTTATAACAAAATGTGCCATATCATTGTAACAGGATTCAGGTTTATTATGTATCACAGTCTGTCTTTGTCATAAGGAGAAGAATGTAGAGAAGAGTGTTGAGCAGATAAGTAGTGGTTAGGGTAGTTTTGATGTTAGTATTATTGGACCTTTGGTGCTGTTACAGCATCCCTAGTATTTGTTGTTTTTTTTTTTTTTTTTTGTGGGATGACACTGGCGTAACCTGAAGCCTAAAGCCCAGAGGGGACTGATGGATAGCATGTCTGGAAAAGTCTTGGGATTATCTACCATATTAACCATGGCCAACAGGCAATATGATGAACCACAACACAGAAATAAATGTTGAAGCAAATACTTTTTCTGCCCATGTTAAATACTTATCTGAGGTAGTGTAGGTACATACCCATAAAATGGGAAATGTACTTGGAGAATGCAGTTAATGTCTCTATTCATGTATTCCATGTAGGGTCGTCACACACCCCAGCCTGGAGTATGACACAGTCGTAACAGTGCCTGTTGCTGAAACACTTGAGTACGTGAGTGATGTGGCAAATCATGGCAGTGTGCAAACACCTGACCGTGGCCTTTTTCTTCAACCTTGAGAGTGGTACATCCATGTCTGTAAACATGCACTTACCTGTGACTACAATATGCTTGATTTCATCTGGGAAACCAACATTTTGGACACTGCATCTGTCCCCATTTTCCCCAGAATGACAAAATCTGATGCTTCCTGTTGTTGCATACTGATTTTCTTTGTAATCTCTCAGAGGCACAGCAACACCAACAAAAAAATTACAGATGCCTACAACTCTTAAATTGTTATTTCTGTAACTGGTATTTAACATTGATCACGCATGTCATTATCTAAGGAATGTCAGGATGCACTGAGTCTGAAGCCTCAGAGCCGAATACATGCTGGGGCACAGTCCGTAGAAACAGACAGCATCTTGTTTTGTTACGTGTTCTCTGCTGTGAAATTTTATTTAAAGACCCATTAAACAGCTTTCAAACCATTTACTAAACATTACCATTTTACCCTAAGCTGCATTTGTAAAATTGTCAGGAGGTGTTAGCTTGCCTTCAACCCTGACTGTGCTGAATGCTTTGAAGTGACGAAGAGAAGTACTCTTCATTCATTGTAAGCATTGCTAGGTATTTATTCAGAAACACATCCAGGCTAAGGCATATGCTAAATGGTGACCAGATGAATGGGGAAGAGAATCTCCCACGGTTTTGCCCCTTGCAGGTTTGAGCATGTTTGACTCTACAGGAAAAATGCGTGTCCCACACATAGTCATTAGTATGTGTTTGTGTGTGTGTGTGTGTGTGTGTGTGTGTGTGTGTGTGTGTGTGTGTGTGTCTGTGTGTGTGTGTGTGTGTGTGTGTGTGTGTGTGTGTGTGTGTGTGTGTGTGTGTGTGTGTGTGTGCATATCTGTGTAATTAAATATTGTCAGAGACAGGGAGATGTCTGCCCATGGTTGCTAATCAGTTTATATAATTACTAAGCCACCCTTCTCATCAGACCATGTCTTTCCACACCAGCTCGCCCAAAGGTGTATGATTAGCATATATTTTATTACCTTCATTTTTGGGGGGGTGTTAGTGTGACGAGTATATTTCTATGCCTTGCAGTATCCTAACTGTCATATTTATCCATCTTTTTATTTTTTTGCCTGTGTTGGATTAAAGTACTGGTGTTTTTCCATTGTAAGGTATTGTGAATATGCATTGCATATGCACACCATGCTTTCACTAGCAGCATCTTCCAAAGGCCTAGACTGAAATGTGTATGTATTTAAACAATTCAATACATAATTGAAATTACTCATATGTAATATATCGCTCATGCTCATGCACACACACAACCACAGCATTATTGATGTAGTTGTGAGAGCAGGACAGAGTATAAATGAACATGTGTCTGGCCCTATTGACATTAATATAGCTTCCAATAGCTTGTTATGG
Organism: Protopterus annectens; assembly: GCF_019279795.1. Classification (NCBI taxonomy): domain Eukaryota; kingdom Metazoa; phylum Chordata; order Ceratodontiformes; family Protopteridae; genus Protopterus; species Protopterus annectens. The sequence continues at coordinate 1,601,924,976 of NC_056735.1, read as the reverse complement.
AACACCCACCATCGACTCTTAGTGCACTATTACCCATTTTAACTGTATTGTTGCAGTGAAGCATGATCAGACATTTCATTTCAGCTGACCATGCAATGTCATTTGGGGCATGGTGACACAGACACACTGTCCATGTGTCAGACTTTAACTCACATTTTTTTTTGAATGCATTGAGCCTGATGCTTCAGAGATGAATACAGTGTGTAGACACAGACATTCTCTTGCTTTGTTATCCGTTTCATGTTGTGAATTTATATTTAAAGACACATTATTCAGGTTTCAGACCATATTATGAACATTACCATTTTCCCCAAAGAATATGTTACTTTGTCAAGAGGTGCTAGCTATCCTTTAACCCTGTGCTGAATGCTTTGAAGTGAAGAAAAGTGAAGTGCTCCTCATTCAATGAAAGCACTGATAGGCTTTTCCTCATGACACTAAACTAGACTAGGGTATATGCTTGTATGGTGGTCAGATGAATGGGGCAGAGACTCTGACAATGTACTGCCCCCATCATGTTTGAGCACATTTGTATCCATAGCAAAAATGCATTTCCTATGCAGAGTCATATATAATGTATATCACCGAGGTATATACATATAATACACACACACACACACACACACACACACACACATATATATATATATATATATATATATACACATTATATAATATAATATAGTATATAATAGTTGTATAATGCCAGACAAATGGAGATCTCTGCCCATGCACCCTGCTTAGGTTATGTGCAGACTAGTCATAGCTTTCAATGCCAGCTCACCGCAAGTTGCAGGCTCAGCATATGTAGTATTCCATTAATTTTATGTTTGCATTGTTAAGTACACTTCCATGCATTGCAATATCCCTACGGCCATGTATAACCATCCTTTTTTGCCTGTGTGTTGTTGCATAACTGGTGTTCTCCTCATGCTAATTACTGTATGCGTTATATGCATTGCACATTCGCACCATACTTTTGTTCAAAGTTACTTGCATAGGCCTAGCATGAAATGTGGCTGTTGTAAAAAAAAATGTATGACTAATTCAAATTAGTCACATGTAATGTACCTCACAACCACACTCCAAGACAGTAGCATAGCTGCAGTTTTCACAATGGGAAAGTATAACTGGACAGGTTTCTGAATCCTTTCACATGTACATCACATCCAATAACCTTGGCATCCACTTTTACTGAAATATTACACATCTAGACTGTAATAAGCCAGTGAAGCCCTAAGAGGAAGATAAAATTTGTAGTGATAACACCATTCATGAATACCGGCTAGGACAGGTGACAGCATACTGCACTTTGCTGGACAGGAACATTGCGGAGGCATGCTGCAACCAGGATGATGAACAATGACAATGTGACCCATGCCCAATATGTTTGGTAAAACAGTGCCTGTTGAATTATGTACTTGCAAAGGAGATGGAAATGGAGGGTTCAGTGCCATTAATTTAACTAAATCAATTTTTTGTTAGTGAAATTGAAATACTAAACAGTTGCAATGGTCATGGTCTGGTGACTTGAAGTCATGGGTGGTGTGACGCTATTAAGTTATGTTGGATGATGTAGGAAGGGAAACAAAATGCAATGTTTGGTGGATGGAGTATTTGTAAGACTAAAATTAAAAGTACTGAATGGTCAATGCTACAAATTAGTGGACGTGTGCTGTAGCTGAATTACTCCATCTTATAGTAAACATTCATTCACGTAGTTAACGGCAGCAATTACCTTGTAACCAACAACTGGTATACTTGGTGCAGGCCTACCCATAAGATATGTAGAGTGCTGTTCAAGCACAGTGGAATTATTAATTATATTATGTGCAGGACGATTTCATATATGTACTTGCATAGTTCTTTTTATTTCAAAGGCCTTACTACTAAAGAAATATTCTTAGTTGCAATAGGGCCCTGACAATTTCATAAGGCCGTGGACAGAATTAAAGAAAAGAATTAAACTCTGCAAACCTGGTGTGTATCTATAAAGTAGCTATTGTAACAATAAAGAACCCATTGGGCATATCTAACAAACAGGAGCCAATTTCCGTGGAAAGACACCGTTTTACACAATGTTTGAGAAACCATTATTAGCCATAAGACTGAAAACCAAGTGGGTGGTCACATTCCACAGGCATCACACTGTTTAAAATCATGTGTAGCAGTTATGTCCTCCTAACAGTGTTTATAGTTCAAGCCATTGTGTGGTGTACTCCCTGTCACCTGTGCAAATGATGACGGCTGGTACCCTTGACACATTTTAACTTGTGTGACCATGTACTAATGTCTGATGCACAGTGTGAGAGATAATTACATTATGCAGGTAAAGTTGATGGCAAAGGGTTATGTGTAATGAGCTACATGTTTCTGGTATCCTAAAGTAATTTGAGGGCCTAAACACATTTTCACATAGTGCACAGTGCTATGAATATATGCTTTTGGATCTCTGGATGCAGTATGCAGGAGAACTTTGAGTAAGATGTGTAATATTCCAAAAGACCACAGAGCATGGCCTGGTACAGTAACTTGTACAAAGGTAGTCAGGAAAATTATGAAAAATTGACACTCTCTACTCATGACACTGTACATAGCAGTTCACTCCTGTGCGCTTACTTCCTGACTTGACAAGTTTATTTAGTGAAGTTGAGGATTAGATGCTGCAATCCTCAATTTACTGAAGGTTGTAAGCCTCCTAAGTGGTGGTTCATGCAAATTTCACAGATTTCTTTCTTAGTTTTGGTCAGACCATAAGATAAGTTGCAATGTGAAAATATGAAGAACTCTATTTGGATGAGTAGTGTGTTGGTTGCACATTAACAACTCAATAGAGGAGCCGTTTAACAGTATTACTGAAAATATGCACAAAGACAGGAGTGGCTCTAAGAAAAAATTACTAACGAAGATAAAGGAATAGAGAATTGCTCAGTGGTTTACTGTTGAATTTGAGACAATCATAGTAAGTAAAAAAATGCATCAGTTATATGCATAATGCGAGGGATAATTTTTCAAAACATACTATAGCCACCAACCCCTCACCCCCCCAAGAAAAATGTTTTACTGCATGGCATGGACTGTAGAATAATGAGTTTTCAGTATATTCTTTTACTGTGCCAGTATAATGGAGTCAGATTTGCAAATTACTGTTTGCTGTAATTTAAAAAATGTGGAGCTGAGTAGAATGTCAGTAAATTACAGAAACTGCATGCCACAAGACAGCTGTTCCTCAGAAAGAAATGGGAAAGCAAAAACAAGTTCAGTATGAAACAGGAACAGTGGTTAAGTAGCAGCTTGTGAAATCCAAAGAAGCAGCAAAACCAAACCGATACAACTAAAACATTTATTGGTAGAGCAAAGCTTTAGGTACAACAACCCTTCTTCAGTGCAAGATAAAAAGCAAACTCATTGAATTACTTAAATACCAATCAAATAGCAATCATTCAATAAAACACAGCCAATAAAAACAAGTTTTCAATTAAACATATAAATGAACAATTAAAAACTAATTTATTAAAGACAGAACAAAAATAACTGTTCTACCTTAAACATAACATCCTATCTTTTAGGACTGGTTTGAGTGTAATCATGTTGTTAACACCAGGCAAAACAATCGCTTATAAAAGTGTAATCCATTCATATTGTTTCAACTACAATTTATTATTAATATCACCTCCTCACTAGCTAAACATATTAGTGAGAATGGTCTAACACATAGTTTTACCTTTAGAGTGCTAACTGTGCTTCAGAAAACAATCAGAGGAGGTGATATTAATAATAAATTGGAGTTGAAAGAAAATAAATGGATTACACTTTTACAAGCAGATGTTTTGCCTGTTGTTAACAAAATTATTACGCTCAAATATATAAGATCATCATATAAGATGTTATGTTTAAGGTAGAACAGTTATTTTTGTTCTGCCGTTAATAAATTAGTTTTTAATTGTTCATTTCTATGTTTAATTGAATTGCATATCTCACAAAATCAGTGTGCCTCACAGTCACAGCCTTTAAGGCCAAACAACACACCAGATACACTTGTTATAGGGGACTCTATTGTCCGGCACACTGACGTCCCGCTCACCAGACTGAACAAGGAGAAGGTCACTGTAAGCTGCCTGTCAGGTGCCAGGATCCGCCATATAATGCAAGCACTCAGGTCACTCCAAAGCAAGTACAAGTATGACTCTGTCATTGTCCATGCTGGTGTGAATGACCTGAGACGTACCTCCCTGGGCTACATGAAAAGAGACATAGAGGAGCTCTCTAACCATGTAACCTTGAGTAGCATCTTGCCCTCACCAAGAATGATGCCACAGTATAAAGACAAAATGATCAGTTTCAACAATTGGCTAAAGTATTGGTGTCATTCAAAGGGGATCCTGTGTCCGTCAGCCTGGGATGACATGCTTGACAAGCCATGTTGCTTCACTAGGGATGGCTTGCACCTGTCACCCTTAGGCTTTCGTATACTGGCCAAGGCTCTTGCCACTCCCAGAGTGCCTTTTATAGGCAAGGCTCAAAGGACAAATCCACCTCCATAGACAACCCAAGGATAAAAAAACTAAAGGTAATGCTACTCAATGCCAGAAGTCTAAACCTCAAGATGCATGCACTCGAGGCTCTCCTCAGTGTGGAGAAAATCGATGTCTGTGCAGTAACAGAAACCTAGTTCAAGGCTCCTGAGAGCACCCCAGCACTACCAGGTTATAACTCATACCATGCGTTTCGGCCCCAAAACTCGGACCGAAACACAAAAGGAGGGGGAGTATCTATATTCATCAAAGATACCTACACCTCCAGGTTAGTGCTACTGCACGAAGCATCGGAAACCATCCATGTGCAACTAACAGTGGGCAAAACTGCCTTTCAGTTTGTAGCCTGCTACAGAACACCCACTCTATTACAGGAACCCCACTTGGCATTCCTGAGAACACTGGAGAATATGAAGGTCTCTCCAAACACTATGTTATTGGGTGACTTCAACTACCCAAACATTGACTGGGAAAACTAGTCAAGCCCAAATACCCTCGCTCAATGGTTCCTTGAATTTATAAACTCTAACGCAATGGAACAACTGGTCACCACTCCCACAAGAGGGAACAACATATTGGACCTGGCCTTCACCAACATGGAGACTCTATGTTCCACACCAGAGGTAAACCCCTCATTGGTAATATCAGATCATAAACAAATTTCCCTGGACATCCATATCCCGTCCCCACCCCAAGCCAAGGAAATCACTGTAAAGAATTTCTCAAAAGCCAACTTTGCACTTCTCAAGACTGAGGTGGAATCCTTCAAAGCCCCTGGGCCAGAGGATAATACAGCCCAATGCGCAGAATCCTTTACAAATGCATTCTATGATCACCTGCAGGAATGCATGGATCGTGCTATCCCAAATAAAACCAAGACTCACTCCTCTAAAAACAGGAGACCGGTCTGGTGGACCCCGGCCATAAATAAGCTATACAACAGAAGGAGGAAGCTACTACATGACAGAGCAAAATCCCAAAAAGGGAAGGCATCGCTGATCAGTATTAGCAAAAAACTTCGATCCCTCATAAAATCATCAAAGGCCAGTTTCGAAAGAAAAATTGTCCTAGACACTAAAGATAATCACAAGGCCTTCTTTAGTTATGTCAGGAACATGGGCGGAAACTCCCAGATATGCTCTGAATTGTTGCATAATGGTACAAAATATACCGAACCTAATGACATAGCCAACATCCTGGCAGACAGATTCAGCTCAAACCCCCCCCTTCCCCCCCAAAGGAGCAAATGCCTATCCCAACTGAATGTAACCTCCCCTGACATCACAGATGCACAGGTGAAAGCTGCCCTCTCCAAAGCAAAAACACAGCATCTATGGGACCGCACGGTGTCCCAAGCTGTGTCTTACATGAGCTCCAAGAAGAACTGAACCCTCACATTAAGTCACTGTTCAAACTTAGCCTTACTACAGGATATGTACCCAAAGAATGGAATACTGCTACAGTGGTCCCACTCCACAAAGGTGGTGCCACAATGGACCCCGGAAACTATCGCCATATAAGCCTGACTAGTCTGGTCTGTAAAGCTGTGGAGCGCATTATCATGGAATTCATAAACAAAGACATTGGGAGCCTCCAGACACTGGACCCTACCCAATTCGGCTTTATTAAGGGCAGATCTTGTCTCTTAAACCTAGTCGATTTTTTTGAAACAGTTACCAAAGCCATAGATGAGGGCAAGGTAGTCCACACAGCCTACCTGGACCTCGCAAAAGCCTTCGACACAATACCTCACTCGGGCATCATAAATAAGCTTACCAGCTTAAATATCAACCCCTATATCACAAGATGGGTTGCAAACTGGTTCAGAGATAGAATTCACATGGTCAGAATCGCAGGTGCCATGTCCGAATCCAAACCAGTTACAAGTGGCGTCCCACAGGGCTCAGTTCTGGAACCTCTCTTGTTCGGTATATACTTCTCTGAGGTTCAGGCTAACACAGGGGGATAATGGCTGACAAAGTTCGCAGATGACTGCAAACTGGGGGCCATAATCAAATCTCCAGCTGACACAAGCATCATCCAAAAGGGTCTCACAGAGACGGATGCTTGGTGTCAGAGCCACGGCCTCAGGCTAAATGCTAAAAAGTGCATAGTCATCCCCTTTGGGAAAAACAAGGTGCCCACAAATTACCACATAGGTGGTAATCCATTAAGTATGGAAGAAGTAATTAGAGATTTGGGGACCAGCATAGATAGTAATCTCTCCTTTGATAATAACGTTGCCAAAGTGGTTAGAAAGACCTTCTATATAGCCCACCTTATCACGAAAGGGTTTGCATCTAGATCAAGAGAGGTCATTGTGCCCCTCTACTCATCACTCATCAGGCCCATAATTGAATACAATGCCACTTTTGGGAAGTACCTTACCCGACACCTGCAGCAACTGGAGAGACCCCAAAAGTACCTCACCAAGAGGATCATGGGCTACAAACAGATGTCCTATGCAGCTCGACTAAAGAAACTCCAGCTCTACTCAGTTGCTTACTGCCTACTCAGAGGCGATCTATGCCTGACGTACAAAGCCATGTCAAACCCAGAATTAATGGACAGGCTCCACCTCAAAAAATCCAAGTCCCTTAGAGTTACACGCACCAGGGACCTAAACCTCAGCACAAAAATAAATAGGACATGCTGGAGGGACAGATTCATTTCCCAGAGGCTCCCCTCACTCTGGAATAGAATCCCAATTCATGTTAGACATAGCCTCTCGCTTACCCTCTTCAAGCAAAATCTTGACGGGTGGATGGCAAATCGCAAATTCACCCCTGGGATCTCTTCTTTGTCCCTGCTAGACAGAGGCACAGTAAACTAATCTTAAAAGGGTACCTTCTGTGACCTACTTTACAGAGGCACAGTAGGCTATTCTAATATGGAGGCGGAAGCCAAATACACTCTGGCTAGGCTTATAAATGCCTTAGGGCAGATAGCATAGTATCTACCTATGAACCTATTGGCTGTGTTTTATTGAATGATTGCTATTTGACTGGTATTTAAGTAATTCAATGAGTTTGCTTTTTATCTTGCACTGAAGAAGGTTTGTTGTACCTGAAAGTTTGCTCTACCAATGAAAACAAAAACAAGTTAACAAGCCAATCTGGTGGTCCCCTGCCATAAATAAACTTTACAACTAAAGGAAGAAACTGTTGCAGAAAAGAGGAAAATCCCAGGATGCAAAAAACTCCCTTACCAGCCTCAGTAAAAAGCTGAGATCCCTCATAAAATCCTCCAAAGCTAGTTATGAAAATAAAATTGCCAAAGATTCCAAAGACAACCACAAGGCATTCTATAACTATGTCAAGAATCTAAATGGCAATGCTCAGATCTGCTCTGAGCTACAACAGAATGGCATTAAATATACTGATCTCAAGGATATTGTCAATATTCTGGCAGATCAATTCAGTGTCAACTTCACCCCCCTCTCACCCCCTAAATGACCCATCTCAACACTGGAAAATTGCCAAATTCCAGTAATAATGGCCACATAGGTAAAAAGCACACTCTCCAAAGCTAAGAATACAGCATCCATGGGACCAGATGACATCCCAGGCTGTGTATTACATGAACTACAAAATGAACTAGCACCTCACTAAGTGTCATGTTTAATCATAGCCTCACCTCAGGCTTCGTGCCCAGTGAGTAGCGCACAGCTACAGTTATCCCACTCCACAATGGGGGATCCACCTTGAATCCTGGGAACTACCGCCTCATCAGTCTGATGAGCTTGATCTGCAAGGCCATGGAATGTATTATCATGGAACTTATAAACAAAAACATTGGCAACCTTGAAACACTGGACCCCACCCAGTTTGGGTTTGTGAAGGGCCGATCTTGTCTCCTGAACCTGATTGACTTCTTTGAATCAGTCTCCAGAGCCGTGGATGAGGGTAAGGTGGTCCACAAAGCCTATCTGGACCTTGCCAAGGCCTTTGATACCATCCCCCACTCTGGAATCATAGATAGACTTACTGAGCTGGGCATTAATCCGTACATCACTTGATGGGTTGCCGACTGGCTTACTGACAGAACGCACACTGTAAAAGTAGCCGACTCCAAATCCAGCTTCAGACAATTGACAAGTGGAGTACCTCAGGGTTCAGTTCTGGGACCGCTATTGTTTGACATCTACTTCTCTGAAGTACAGGCCAACACTAAGGGACTCTGGCTAACAAAGTTTGCAGATGACTGCAAACTTGGAGCCATTATTGAATCCCCAAATGATGTGGATACTCTACCAAAGGGCCTTACAGAAATAGATGCTTGGTACCAGAGCCATGGGCTCAAGCTCAATGCCAAGAAATGTGCAGTTATCCCCTTTGGTAAAAAACATGTACCCGTGAATTACCACATAGGTGGCAATATACTAAACACCGAAAGTGTGATAAGAGACTTAGGGACACAAGTGGACAGTGGCCTCACCTTCAATAACCACATAACTACAACAGTCAGGAAATCCTTCTATGTGGCACACCTCATCACTAAGGGCTTTTCATCCAGAAAAAAGGAGGTCACTGTCCCACTGTACTCATCCCTCATTAGACCCATTATAGAATACAACGCCCCATTTGGTATGTACCTCTCAAGACATCTGCAACAACTGGAAAGGCCACAGAAATACCACACTAAAAGAATCACAGGTCTAAAGCAGATGCCCTACACTGACCGCCTTAAAAAACTCCAGCTATACTCTGTCACATATCGTCTACTCAGATGCGATCTCTGCTTAACATACAAGGCCATGTCAAACCCAGAGCTGTTGGACATGCTACACTTAAAGACCACCCAATACCTCAGAGCCACACACTCCAGGGATCTAAAACTTGTCACCTCAATAAACAAAACATGCTGGAGGGATAGGTTCCTGACCCAGAGACTCCCCAGACTCTGGAATAGACTGCCCACACATGTCAAGCAAAGCGCCTCTTTGGCCCTCTTGACGATTGGATGGGAGAAAGGAAATTCACCCCGGGGATCATGTCAGTCGCCCTGCTAGACAGGGGTCCAGGGAAGTAAATAGTGTGGGAAGAAATATCCAGGGAATTGTTATGGCTATGCTTGTATAGGCCCTAGGGCCGATAGCCTAGTACCAACCTATGAATGTATAATAATGTCTTATAGACATGATTAGGGGTAAATCACAAGGCACTATTAATAAAACATACCGAAATAATCAAGAATTTTCTGAAACTTGTCTCCTAAAATGAAACTTGAAATTGTTTAAATGAATAACGCTTTCTGCTGCTGGCAAACTAATTAAATAACTAAATAATTCTTACTGCAGGCAGAGGGAAGAAATTTAGATTGGAAGTCCCTTACTTTCGATTCTGAGCTGTCAGTTGCAATTACAGTTCTAACACCTCTGCAGTAGTGTGGGGGGAAGGAGTGTCAGCTCATGTTGGACTACAAAAGAATACCAAGAACAAAGGCCTCCAATTTAGCTACTTCTCTCTCTGCAGCTTGATAACATCAAAGTATAGTGTAAAGCAAGCACTGAGCAAAACATAAATGAGGGTGATTAGCAACAGAAAAGAAGCAGCCCTGTTACAGAAGGAATGCAAACTGACAGTGAGTCACACATTTCCCATTATATGTCAATGGCATGGGAATTCACAGTCACTTCCTTATGTCTGGCAAGAGTCATAGAAAGAAGACTTGAAATGCTTTACGGGAAAGAGAAAGGTTGAAGCAGAAGAAGATCACATTGACATATCAAGCCTTATTGGTAGCCATGTTGTGGTAAACAGTCTAAAATTACAAATAAAGCACTTAGAGTGATTTGTAGGTGTTAAAATATGTCTGGAAACAAAGATAGACTGGAAAAAAAAACATTTTTAATTCTAGGGTGGAGTTTTCCCTTAAGTCAGCTTTTGATTATTAGAAGTAGATCCATTATATAAATGTGAGTTTAGGCTAGTTAGGTAGGGAGTTAAGGGAAGGGTGGGAGTGCTGTTGATTTCGACAATTAACAGCTGTTTTCGACATTACGTACATACGGAAATGTGTACGTTCGGCGAAACACTTCACTAATACGTACACATTTTATTTTAACTTTCGACTTATTGATAGGAAACCTATATATATATATATATATATATATATATATATATATATATATATATATATATATATATATATATATAGATAGATAGATGTGTGTGTGTGTGTGTGTGTGAGTGTGTGTGTGTGTGTGTGTGTGTGTGTGTGTGTGTGTGTGTGTGTGTGTGTGTGTGTGTGAGAGAGAGAGAGAGAAAGAGAGAGTATTTGTGTGTGATGAGATTATCCATCTGGACAGAACAAGTTGTTGCTTTTCAGTGAAGGCTCTTGTTGAAAAATTCTAAGTGTAAATACATGCATAAAGTTTACAATAAACAGATAAGAAAGATTACAATGACTTTAAGCAATTTAAAAGAATGAATGCAAATAGAACATACTGTTAAACATAAACAGGGTATTACAAAAGACAACAGAACATATCACTAGATTAAAAAAAACATAAGTGATGAATAAGATCTAATGCATGATCTCTACAATGGTTCTAAACAAAAATGTGGAAGGAAGGTAAGAAAAGAGAAAGTCATTTGTGAGACCAAGCTTTTAAGAAATGAGGTTTAAGGAAATATGTATTTAGATAACTAGCTGGTGGAAGTGATCATTACAGAGCAGTGTCCAGGAGCAGCAAGATAGGATGACGAGTTTGAGAGGCAGCACTAGAGAAATAGGTAGAGATGCCAGCACAGAAAGGTGTTGGATCATGCACTAAATGTGATACTGGTTGAAACAGATCATTAGTTGATAAGCTGAGTGAGCGGAAGGTGATAGTTATTTTTCCTAATTTTAGTACATGGAAGACTGAATAGGAAAGTGGGGCTGTAAGGTGCCAGTATAAGTCTTGTGCACAGTACAGGGAGGTAATAAAGGTTTGTGATTGAAATATGATTAAAAAAGTGGGAAAAATCAAGTTAGAGAGCCAGGAAATGTTAAAGAAGAATAACATGGTGTAATAAAAATAAGTGAGGCATATGAGGAGAACAGCAGAAAATAAGGAGGAAATGGGAAAGGAAAGGAGGTGGTTTTAGAAAGAAAGGATGGTAGAGAAACAGCGTACATGTTTAATATATCAGTCTAGTGTTCTTAAATAAAGTGAGTGATAGCAACATTTAGAATAAACTGTTTGAAAGGATAAGAGCTTTTTCTAGCCAGGAGATGAGCAGGAACACAAACATATTCATTAGGTGTGGTTGTAATTGAGGCTTGAGCTATTTCACCTGAGGCATTTGTTAAGGGCAAGAGGAATGGCTTAAAAATTTTAGTCATTTAGGAGGAATAGAGAGAGTCATCAGAAAGTTGCTTGATTTAATTATGAGGAATAGTCTTTTAACTACTAGGTGAAAAAAGCCTGTTTGGTGAGTAGTATTGAAAGATATAAATTAGGCTAGGGCTTTTTTCATGCTTGTGAATATGATTATATGTGGCAAAATGAGATAGAATCATGGAGTGAGACAATTCTAACCAGTTTAGCTGCTTTACTGCTATGCATCGGTGAGATATGTGCATCACATTAGTGGCAAGTTTAGTTACTTTGTTGTATCTTTGCCCAAGAATATCAGTCTGGGTTGCATGAATACTAATGAGAATAGTGAGTACATAGGGAAGAGTTGGAAGGAATAAATCTGAAGCATTATATTTCTAGCATCGTCTGTTATGTTAAGTATTTATCTGGTAGAGTGTGATAGTTTTTTGATGATTTTTCTTTTATTACATCTTTTACATGGTGGTTGAATTTCCAGTTGTCATCAATTACTACACTTTACAGCTTGCTGTGGATTACTTATCAAACTTTTATGTTGTTCAAGGAGGTAGGATTGAAGAGGTATTTCTGGATAAAGAATTGTTTTGGAAAGAATAGGAAGAGCTTGGATTTTTGTATGAGAAGAAGCTTAATATCAGACAACCATGTTTCAATAGAGGTAAGCTAATCTTGAGTTAGTTTTTGTAGTATATCCATTTTTTAGCAACACAGATCACAGTGGAGTCATCAGTGTAACAGATCATTGTTTTCATATTTGCTTGCTGAGTGGAGGCCATTCATAAATATGTTGAATAAGAGAGGGCCTAGAACAGAGCACCAGGGATTCTAACTACTATGGAAAGGCAAAAGGAGATGGCATTTTGCCATTTAATAGCTTGTTGCATGCAGGACACGTAAGTTTCAAACCGAGTGAATGTAAGTATATCTAGACTTAGGAGGACACATTTTGTAGCAGTTTTGTGTGCGAAGCAGTGCCAAAAGCCTTCAATAGGTCAAGAAGACTGAGGAGACTTGATTTCCCTAATTGTCTTTTTGATTTATAGTGGTTTTGTATTTGAAGTTAAAGAATGGTATGTATGCATACATACATACATGCATATAAAGCAGGGTTAGTGACCGGCAGGTACCATATTTGCCTTTAATCCTGAAGATAAGAAAATAGCAAGTTCTGTTCCCACACCAGGTAAGTGAATTATTTTTTTCTTACACAGCGTCTGCAGTACATTAGATTGCTGACATATTTCTTACTGTCCCATCCTTTACATGAGATGATAATCTGAGGTCCCCAACAGCCCTGAGTTGGTGGTAATTCAGTTACTTGTAAAAGATCCTATATTATCAAAAAGACTAGGTACACATTTATTTATCTATTTTGTTTATTTGTCCTTTGGCAACTAGGAAAGTCTGACTCAGCCAAGGGTCTGTTTTCCCTGGAGGCCTGGGGAGAGAAGCTCCAAAGCAGATTCAAAAACATTTAAATGATATAAGGGTATAAGTATTTTACAATGAATTGATGAGTAATTATACACAAGGGGAGAAAAGCTCCACAACAGATTAAATATTTTTCAATTAGTTGGGGAGAAATGCATAAAATCATTTTACAGTGGTTGGGAAGTAGTTATATACAAGGAGAGAAATGCCCCACAATAAAGTACTTTAAAATAGATTCAGGTGTACCTTATATACAGGGAAAATAACCCCTATACAAGAGTGAAATACATTTGCAGAATATTGGTAGGATAAACTGTGATCAAGCATACAATATTTACTGCAAGCAGCAAGATGTTTTGCAGAAGTGAATAGACTATGTTGAGTAACTAATACATAGGTATTCAAACCATTGACTATACTTCTGATAATATGTGGAGGTAAGAAACAATAGAGTAATCTGATGCCAAAATGAACATAGTAATAGGATGAGAAGGAGTAATGTGCTGGGGGAAAATTAAGGGCATGGATAAAGTTAATTAGTACTAGACAGAGATGAGAATACTATGGAATACTATGGAATACTATGGAAGGACATCACAGATGAAATAAATAGTAGTTAGTGTCAGCTGAAGTGGTAGAAGAGCAAAGCTGTCAGATAAATAGCATATAAATAAAACATTTTAACAATTTGTAAAAGAGAAAAGAATAACTTATCCAAAGAACTTTTCCACAAAAAGTCTAACCATACATATGTCTATTTGCATAGTTATTTCATTTTGAGTATATTCTCCACCTCAAATTCACTTCTGCCCACTTAGCCGTCTTACCCAAAAAACATTCTTTATAACAATATTATATCATTTTCATGTTGTCATCTAGACTCACATAATCTAATGTACACAAAAATTAATTACACTGATAATCTTTAATGTATATTCACTGTATTTTTCACTTTTCCCTGATTTAAAACTATCCTACAACTTGCAATTCTTTATTAACATATAATTTGTTGTAAACTCCATAAATAATAAACATATACCTCCCTTTCTCCTTTGTTATATAAAATAATTCTCTTTATCAGATTAAATCTAGACCCCCTCCAAAGAAAGTAAAAAAAAATGCAATATTTTTTTTCTAACATTTAACATATAAAATCGAGTTAAAAACTGGCCATACCCTTCAAAGTAGCATTATGTATATTTTCTTTTAAGACAGCCTAATGCGCTCTATATCCTACTGCTTTCTTCATTTTAACCACTTCATCCATTTGCCACTTCACACATTCTTTATTTCCAAACTTAATACCTAATGTTTTTTACCTTTTTAAATTAAAATGAACTTCAACTCTCTTAACAGCTTCTCTCAGTCTTTCCCTTTTCCTTATTAACAGTTAATCCTAAGTTTTTTTCCATCTCCCTCAATGGCTCTACCATTTACTGTTTATTCTTCCCAATTAATATAGCATTATCAATATATAACAAACATCCAGGTATATATACTCTCCCAGATTTACAAAGCCCTTTATAGCGTGCAGGATTAGCTTAAGAGCTATTTTCGGCAATATGGCCAACGTGCCATCCAGGAACGAGCTCTCGGGACATGCACGTGAGCTTTTAGGCTAATACTGCATGGATCAAGCTCCTGTATGCAAATTACCCTCATTTGCAGGTGAAAAACCATGCAAGTGAGGGTAATATGTGATTCAGGAAGCTGGAAACTGTCCGTGCAGGACCAAGTGCAGTGTGCAGAAATGTACTCGGTTAGTAACCGAGTACAGTTCTTCAATCTACAAAACGGAGCTATGACAGCTCCAAATAAAGGCTGCATATCATTGAGGAAGCATGCCAATGTCCAAGTAGAAGGCCATTGGCATTGAAAACTGTAAAAAAAAAAAAAAAATTAACAACTTTTAATTTTCTTTTTGCAGAGCTCGCCTGGTTAAGCATAGGGCAGTGACGCACAAACGGGATCGGGGGAAAATAATAAAATAAACCTGAAATAAGCATGCTAACTAAAATCAGTATTCTGCCATGCAAGTCAATGGAAGGCAGAAGACAACCTGGCCAGTGAGTAATGGTTGCTGAGGGGGGAGGCTTGGTGTGGGACATGTAACTATGCATTAGCAGGCAATCCTACGCAAATGAGGGAAAGGTTAGTGAATCCCAGATTTTCCCAGGGTGTGAGGCAGGTCCCAAGAGTGTAAGAGTATAAATAGCTGGGTGAAAGACTAGGATATAGGTGACATCATGGGGGTGTGTGTCAGGCATACTGTAAGTGGATTGGAGACCTGTGGCTCGGGATTGCTCCTAGCTTAGCACAGCTAAGCTAGGGCTGTCTCTAAACCTGCCTAGCACTCTTTACAATGTGTAAGCGGGTGTGCATGCTGCGCACCAGGTTTTACAGGAAGAAAAAGGAAGTTAAACCAGGAAAAAGCAGATCTGTGCACATTTGAGCACTCTGTTTGTGTGGCGTGCACACAGGCCTAAACAGGGAGGCAATGGGAAGGGAAAACAGTAGTAGGAAGGTAATCAAGGAGAACTAGCTGAGCTGCCAGGTGAAATGTATCAGAATCAGCTAATCACACAGAAAGCAGACCAGCCCAGCCCAAAACATCACTATAAACCAAGCAACCAAGCAAACACCTACCCTCTGGCTTTTCCACACTCTACACCATCGGTGTATACAAGTGGGGACATTTTAAAACCAAACCTACAAAATGAGAAGGGCTGCAGCAGACAACATACAACAACATGTGCAAAAGGCTGAGGGTGGTGAGGATGTCAATGCTGCAGAACAACCCACAGTGAGGAGACAGAGAAAAGTGTACAGACCCAGGGTAACCTACCAGGGGCTACATGAGCTGGAGATAGTGGAGCGCTATAGGGTGGACAGAGACCTCCTACATGAAATCATTGAGCTGTGCAGGCCACACTTGCTGAGGGGAACCCATCCCAGTGGATACCAAGGTATGTGTAGGCCTAGGTATACTAACCACAGGTACCTCCCAAACTACAACTGGGGATAACATGAGCATCTCACAGGCATCAGCATCCAGAGTATTCCACCAGTTCCTGGATGCCATGTCAGCACATGCCAGTGAGCACATGTATTTCCTCAACACACGTGAGGTGTTGACCCACAATATGCGTCTCTTCCACCAAATAGCTAACTACCCTGTGGTAGTGGGTGTTATAGACTGCACACACTTATGCATCAAAGCACCACCCAATGAGCAGAGTAGGGCCTACATCAACCGCATGGGCATCCCCTCCATCAACTGCCAGGTCGTGTGTGATGCCCAGGGCATTATACTGAATGTGTGCGCTGGCTGCCCTGGAAGCTATGACAATTCACACACATGGCAACTGATGCATCTGTACCACAGATTTGCCGATGTGGACATCCCCTACGGTTACCTAGTGGGGGTTGCTGGGTACCCACTGGAGCCGTGGCTGATGACACCCATCAAAAAAGCACACACACCTGAAAAACAACGCCATAATGATGCACACGCACAGGCCAGACATATAATAGAGCATGTGTTTGGGATGCTCAGGTCACAGGTCCGGTGTCTGGACACATCCGGTGGAGCCCTGCAGTATTCACCAGCTACATGTACCCAAATAGTAATGGTATGTGCTATGCTACACAATATGATCCTGCGGAAACAGCTGCAGCAGGAACAGCATGGGCAGGGCCACACAGCCCCCCCACCAATGCCAAGGCCTGTACAGGTACAGAGTGACTCGGAGGAGGAACAACCTTAGCCTGCCCCAGTAGGCAGAAGGGGGCATTCCCAGTATGCCCTGGCCTTGGCAAAGAGGCAAAGCATAGCATATGCACTGACACAGTAGGGCCCCAGGGAATGACACCTCTCTCTGACTTGCACAAACAGTAAAATGGATGCCAAACATGAAACTAACTGTGCCCAACCATGTATAGGGAGTGTACTATGTGCATCCGACATAGGCAGCCCTCCAACACCATCCTCAAGTATAGCACACCCTCAAGGTAAGTCCATCAATTTACCAATTGCCAAATGAAGTAGAATGTGTTTTTACCTGTAGCTGTGGTATGGATGTGAACATGCAAGGGAATTGGGTGGCCGGATGCCAAGGCAGCAGAGAGTAGACACCTGTATTGGCAGCATGAGATCTGTAACACATACTAGAGTCACCATAGTAGCTAGTACAACACAGGGTGACAAAACCCACTGCAGGAAATGGCCTGAGCAACAGGGATGTCCATAAGAGCCACACATACCAGTCAGGAAGGATCACATACTCAACAACAGTCTCAGCCAGCAGGACAGGTGAAGACAAACACAAACAAATGATGTACTATGGCCTCTGAATGTGCCCTATAGTTAACCATTCTCCCAGGCCTACACAGACAGACTGCAGCAGGCCAGGCAGTCAGATGTAAGTTGTGAAGGCTAGGAAGTCAGACACTAATATGTAGGTAAACAAAGCTAGGATCTGTACTACACTGCTTAGCCCTAGCCAGCAGGATAGGTAAGACTACAGACTGAAATGGAGTACCTGACATACCAGTACAGTCCTAGCAATTGTGTACAAGTGTCAGGTGCGCCCCCTCCCATCCAACGTGCACCTAGAGTAACAGTCAGGTGTGCCCCTCCATTCCTGTGTAGAACAGTAGAAACAGTCAGGTATCCCCCCTGCTATGAAAAAATGTAGCAACAGTCAATGGCAAATGACTGATGGATACCCCGCAGACACAGCATGCTACCTGTCGGTGTACAACAAAAGGTCAGCACTGCAGTACAAACAACCTGGACGTGATCCACACATGCAACACAGATGGCCATACTGGGCATGCTCACACACTTAGAGGAATGAAGGCAATGTCAGTCAACAACATACTGAGAGGTCATTCTGGGCATGCTCACACACTTAAACACATAAAGGCCATGTCTGCAAACACCAGTGGACCAGACATATCTGGAAGTTGCAGTTCTCAGTGCAGACACATGTCAGTATGCACCACTCCTGCCTTGCACACAAAGTGGATAGGAATACAGACAAATATGTAAGGACAACACACTATAATAAGCCACAGGTACATGGGCATAGATGTGTGGAAGAGGGTGACCATGACAAGGAGCCATGCAGGCCTGTCCCAACTGGCACACAGCCAAAAGGCCCCCAACACATGAGGTGCAGATGTAACCCACTACGGATACTAGCCACCAATACCTGTCAGCATGACAGACTATGTGGTGTACGTACCAGCTGTGCAACAAGACTGTACAAGGAAGCAGCCATCTAGTAGCTGTGTACACGCACCTGTGGCATATGACCCTGTGTGTGCCCGCATCTGGCATGGCAACCCCTACATGAATGGGGTATGGCCCATGCACACTGCCCTCCCCATAGCAGTAGTATGACAAGCCTGCTGAGGTCATCCAATGTGAATTACACCTTTGGGAGAGCTGTAGCTCAGTAATATGCATGGTGCATCCCATAACTGTGTACTGCTGTAGTGACAGAGTAGTTAGGTAGTAGTACTAACCCCACACCTGTCAATTGTGTGAGTGTGTGTTTGTGTGTGTGTGCCTGTCTGCCTCTGACTGTGTAGAGTAAAATTCTTGTTAGGCTACTCACACTCTGTGCAATACATATATTAAATTTTGCGAAAGCTGCTGATGTCACTCACCTAGAAGTACACCTCTGGGAATGTGATAGCCCAGTAATCACCGTAGCATGTCTTGTAATGGCATACTGCTGTAGTGTGATAAACTAGCTAGGTAGGTGGTCGAACCCCAGCCCTGGCAACTGTGAGTGTTTGTGTGTGTGTCTGACTGGGTAGAGAGCAACGCTTTTTAGGCTACTCACACTCCATACAATATAAATACTCTACTTTGCCAAGGCTGCTGATGTCACTCACCTAGAAGTACACCTCTGGGAAGATGATAGCCCAGTAATCACCATAGCGCATCCTGTAACTGCGTACTGCTGTAGTGTGATAAACTAGTTAGGTAGATGTTTGAACCCCAGCCCTGGCAACTGTGTGTGTCTGACTGGGTAGAAAGCAACGCTTTTTAGGCTACTCACACTCCATACAATACAAATACTCTACTTTGCCAAGGCTGCTGATGTCACTCATCTAGAAGTACACCTCTGGGACATTGATAGCCCAATAATCGCCGTAGTGTGTTCTGTAACTGCGTACTGCTGTAGTGTGATTTAGAATGGTGGTAGTGTTCCATCTCCATCCATGACAGTTCCGGATGTGATGTGTGTGTGTCTCAGTGTCTGTGTATGGAGCAATATATTATAGGCTACTCACTCGCAGTACATTACAAATGCCCTAATTTGGTAGTCCTGCTGATGTCATTAATTGTGAAATACACCTTTGGGAAAGATGTACTTCAGTAATGTCCATGGCGCATGATATAACTGTGTAGTGCTGTAGTGTAGTAAACTAGTTAGGTAGGGGTTCTACTCCCACACATGACATGTGTGTGTGTGTGTGTGTGTGTGTGTGTGTGTGTGTGTGTGTGTGTGTGTGTGTGTGTGTGTGTGTGTGTGTTTGTAACTCATATCCTGTGTAGAGGTGGTTGTGAGTCTGTGACACCTGTGGGCAATGTGGAGGGGTTTTGCTAATTTCATTTATGGTGGCCCTACCATATATCACAATGTCAACCATACAGGGATAACAGATGTAAATTGCTGAGAGGCTGGGGTGCAAAGACATGCCCATGCATGTGACATCAAGGCCTGCCAATCACAGTTAGCATCCCCACTGTGCCTTCACATGTGACTCACAATGGGCATATCATGCCTGACAACATGGCCTGTATGGGTAGATGACACTGACATCAGGAAATGCTGTTAGCTTGCTATCATTGTAGGTGCAGGGTAGATCTGCTGACCAGTACTACTCCCTGCCACACGTGGGCAAGACTGGCACATCTGATGATAAGCTGTGTTCACAGCATGGGCCAGATACCCCAGGTACATTTCCACATGTCACTGTACATGCATGTGGGAGGTGTGCACATTCTAGACACCATTCAAGCCATGGACTAGGGAACACATACATGGCAAGTGATGCACAGCATTGGCCACACACAATAGTCACACAGGTGACTGGAAGATGGATGCAATACCCACCTGTGCGGGCAAATGCAGAAGCTACAGGCCTGTGCCACAATGCAGACCATTGTCATGTGGGCTGATGCCAAGGTATACCCATCGCCTACCCGTGTATAGCCTGCTGGCACTGTTGGCCTCCATACATCCGTGCAGACATACACCCATGCATGTCCGAACTGGACCGTGTGTGTTCATGTGTGTGTCGTATGGTACGTATGACTACATCCACATCATGCAATACTCCCCCCAGGGCACAGTGAAGCATGCCGTCTTATGTCTGACACCCCCTCATATTCACTGCCCATACGACCTCCGTATCACCTGTGTTGTGCATGTGTTCCTTACTCATTGATGTGTTGTGGCAATTCCACTAGTGACGTGTTGCACTCCTGGCCTTGCCAAGTGTGTTAATATGGGTGCGTCCCTAAGAGAGTTTGCCTGTGCTGACACTGGCACCTGTTCATGCAGACAGGCACGTGTACATCACCTATTGTATATCTACCATATCCCTGTTGCAGATGTCACTCACCATCACATATATTTTCTGAGTGCTCCCCACCAGATAACCCACGTGGCTCATCCAATAGCAGCATCAAACTGTGATAGCACTACATAGTTGGGTGTTTGATACCCTGTGCTGGTAGGTGTGTGACACAAACATGCATCAGTTTTACCATCCCACCCATCCCTGACATGTATTCGCCTATGTCTGCCGCCCCCACTCCCTCTCTGGTGGATGTGAAGGGCCACACCTGCATTGCTTAGGCAGCAGCATGTGTTGTGATGCTCATGATCAGCTGATGGCCTCTGCATGAATTGCAGCCCTTCCCTAGCGGATTGCATGTGGAACAGATGCGGTAACATTCCCATAGCCAATTGCATGGAAATGCACTCCAATACCTGGGAACATCCTGGTGGTGTTGGCCCTTGTCTATCACTGTGAGCAGGAGCTAGAACTGTCGTTTGGCAAACATCATTTCAGATGGGTTGGGGATTTACCTCTAACAACATACACTGCGGGAAGAGGGCAACAAACAGGAGGGGGATGTGCCTGACCTGACTACGAACTGAAAGTGCTGCTATACTGCATATGGAGTAATGTTGGATTAACAGTGTTTGCCTGGATATGCCAGTCGTACATGTCACAATACCTGCCATGTCAGTTCCATGTATATCAGGAATCTCCATCTGCAGACTCATCCACAGACTGGGCAGTGGTGTGCCTTTCGTGTCATGTGTTAGCCACAATGCATGTATCTGTGGAATGCAGAAGGTAGTGTGAGGATTGCAGTCATTTGATGGTGAAGTGACAATTACTGACTACATATCCCTCATTGGACATATGTTGCAACAAACCCCGTTACAATGGTAGATTAATGAGGGTATCACAGCAACATGTTTATACTGGCTCTGTGTATGTGCTGTCAGCCATACCTCTGTGAACCTTTGTACATATGTCGTGCATGAAGTGGTGCATATGTGCTGTACACCATAAATAGTGTCATCATAGCTGATAACATGCCAGTGATATATCAGAGTGCTACAAATGTCATGTACAGTAGGGGGTTACACTTAATGCCAAACCCTGGAAATTCTGTGAATGTTTGTACAGTACTGAGGTCTGTGTAGTAATGGTGAATGTCGGCAGTGTGTGTATTGTTAATATGTACTATGGCCTCTGTACAGACTGTGGTAGATGTCATTGTTCTAGTTCCCCTTCTATCTGTTGTTACATGCTGCCTCACTTTATGGTACCATTTTACCTTACATATGTGTAGGGCCATGCACACACATGTCCCATACCACAGATAGCCATCAGACCAGACTGAGTAGCAGCCCAGTATATGTAGGGTCATTCTGTGAGTGTCACATATGAGGATGGTGTAGGACAGATAGTTCATATACTGTACTATTATGCTAGCATACCATATGTGGCTGTGGCTGTGTTCACATTGGTTGTGGTTACGCACTGTCACACAGGTGTATCCTACCCTGTGCTGTGACATGGCTGTCGAGCCTGCTATATATGCAGGTATTGTACCATGATAACCTTAGGATGTCTGTCAGTAGCCAATGGCACACATGTTATGAGCAGATGTCACCTTCCACACACACTGTGTCTGTGACAACAATCCCAATGACAGTAGCAAATGTCTATTACTATACCAGCTATACATACCAGACATCCCCTTGCACTACTACATTGGGACTATAGGGGCTGGGGTAGGGCTACACTCCATGCCAGGACATATGGTGGGACGATATGGGCATGTACTTATCCAGATAGCCATATATATATCTGAGTACATATGTGTAGTACTTCCAGTTACTACTGTCATGGCAACCACCCACAATGAATCCCTACATCATGTGGGCGTATTCCCTTACATTCCCTGTGTGATAGACATCCTTCCTCTGTGGGCATCAATGTTACAGGCAGCAGGTAGCAATACCTCTTACAGGAGAACCTGCGCACTCAGGGCAGCCACATATATGTAGGAGGATCGGGACATACAGACAGACTGTGAGTAGAGTGGTGTAATGCTTTGCATAGTACTGGTGTTACAGGGTGTGTGTGTGTGTGTGTGTGTGTGTGTGTGTGTGTGTGTGTGTGTGTGTGTGTGTGTGTGTGCATACTAGTTTACCTTGGACTGCACTCTGTCTGCATAGCTCACTACTGTGGGCCTATTCTCTAGATGGACAGAGATGTGCCTATCGTGTTGTCTGTCCACCACACAGGTCGTGTGTCGGATATTACACTGGTAGTGTGTGTGTTGCCTGCTAGCAGTACATGGCTATATCCATTTGTGTACCTGATGTCATACTCCTGCATAAGGTTATGTTGCAACACATCCTGTAACACCAACATATTCCAGGGTGTGTAACTGCAATATTGTGGGTATGGCCCTGTGTCCCTGCCTTTGGCCTCCACATATATGGCAGCCTTTGTCCTGCTGTGATACTGGTAGGGGTTCTTAGGTAATGGCCTATCATTAACTACTGCTAGCATTCCTACTATCATCCCAGTCATAGCGTGGACACCCACAGCATTTGTTGGCTAGGGACCATACATGTGACAGATACATTGACATTACCACACATAATGAATGTCTCCCTAGGGCTTGACTACAGGGTGTAATTGGAGGCTGCTGAACTACATCTGATATTGTTGACTGTTACGTATCGTGAAGGCAAATCTGTTGTCAGCTGTTGTATGAATTGAAGGGCTTAGCCTGGGCACCATAGTATGTTATATATCCGCACTGTCTGCATCGACTGTTTTGTGTAGGCCTTGGATCCATCACTGGTTATATACATCAACATCCATGTGCTGTCAGTAATGGCATACAGTATTGTATGGTACACAAATAAAGGTTGTCTGTGTATACATACCTGTGTGTCATGTCATGTCCTTTGAATTGTGACTGGGTATATGTGCAATGTAAGTATCCCCTTTGTGGGGCTGGTTGCCATACCATACATGTCACAGGTACTGGTTACAGGGCTTGTGTCTGGGGATATACATTGCACCCAGAATGTCCACACTACTGCTACACATGTATGGCTCCTAATACCCTTTGTCTGTGTATACGTGTATGTACCCATATATCCCATATATCTTATCTATATATATATATATATATATATATATATATATATATATATATATATATATATATATATATATATATATATATATATATATATCTATATATATATATATATATATATATATATATATATATATATATATATATATATATATATATATATATACACCTGCACTTGATTGTCAACGTATGGATGTGTTTGCATATTTGTACAGTTGTAATGTGTAGCCCTTCAACAGAGTACATTCCCTGCGGCATATGACCCTGTGTGTGCCCGCATCTGGCATGGCAACCCCTACATGAATGGGGTATGGCCCATGCACACTGCCCTCCCCATAGCAGTAGTATGACAAGCCTGCTGAGGTCATCCAATGTGAATTACACCTTTGGGAGAGCTGTAGCTCAGTAATATGCATGGTGCATCCCATAACTGTGTACTGCTGTAGTGACAGAGTAGTTAGGTTGTAGTACTAACCCTACACCTGTCAATTGTGTGAGTGTGTGTTTGTGTGTGTGTGCCTGTCTGCCTCTGACTGTGTAGAGTAAAATTCTTTTTAGGCTACTCACACTCTGTGCAATACATATATTAAATTTTGCGAAAGCTGCTGATGTCACTCACCTAGCAGTACACCTCTGGGAATGTGATAGCCCAGTAATCACCGTAGCATGTCTTGTAATGGCATACTGCTGTAGTGTGATAAACTAGTTAGGAAGGTGGTCGAATCCCAGCCCTGGCAACTGTGAGTGTTAGTGTGTGTGTCTGACTGGGTAGAGAGCAATGCTTTTTAGGCTACTCACACTCCATACAATATAAATACTCTACTTTGCCAAGGCGGCTGATGTCACTCACCTAGAAGTACACCTCTGGGAAGATGATGGCCCAGTAATCACCATAGCGCATCCTGTAACTGCGTACTGCTGTAGTGTGATAAACTAGTTAGGTAGATGTTTGAACCCCAGCCCTGGCAACTGTGTGTGTCTGACTGGGTAGAAAGCAATGCTTTTTAGGCTACTCACACTCCATACAATACAAATACTCTACTTTGCCAAGGCTGCTGATGTCACTCATCTAGAAGTACACCTCTGGGACATTGATAGCCCAGTAATCACCGTAGTGTGTTCTGTAACTGCGTACTGCTGTAGTGTGATTTAGAATGGTGGTAGTGTTCCATCTCCATCCATGACAGTTCCGGATGTGATGTGTGTGTGTCTCAGTGTCTGTGTATGGAGCAATATATTATAGGCTACTCACTCGCAGTACATTACAATTGCCCTAATTTGGTAGTCCTGTTGATGTCATTAATTGTGAAATACACCTTTGGGAAAGATGTACTTCAGTAATGTCCATGGCGCATGATATAACTGCGTAGTGCTGTAGTGTAGTAAACTAGTTAGGTAGGGGTTCTACTCCCAGACATGATGTGTGTGTGTGTGTGTGTGTGTGTGTGTGTGTGTGTGTGTGTGTGTGTGTGTGTGTGTGTTTGTAACTCATATCCTGTGTAGAGGTGGTTGTGAGTCTGTGACACCTGTGGGCAATGTGGAGGGGTTTTGCTAATTTCATTTATGGTGGCCCTACAATATATCACAATGTCAACCATACAGGGATAACAGATGTAAATGGCTGAGAGGCTGGGGTGCAAAGACATGCCCATGCATGTGACATCAAGGCCTGCCAATCACAGTTAGCATCCCCACTGTGCCTTCACATGTGACTCACAATGGGCATATCATGCCTGACAACATGGCTCGTATGGGTAGATGACACTGACATCAGGAAATGCTGTTAGCTTGCTATCAATGTAGGTGCAGGGTAGATCTGCTGACCAGTACTACTCCCTGCCACACGTAGGCAAGACTGGCACATCTGATGATAAGCTGTGTTCACAGCATGGGCCAGATACCCCAGGTACAGTTCCACATGTCACTGTACATGCATGTGGGAGGTGTGCACATTCTAGACACCATCCAAGCCATGGACTAGGGAACACATACATGGCAAGTGATGCACAGCATTGGCCACACACAATAGTCACACAGGTGACTGGAAGATGGATGCAATACCCACCTGTGCGGGCAAATGCAGAAGCTACAGGCCTGTGCCACAATGCAGACCATTGTCATGTGGGCTGATGCCAAGGTATACCCATCGCCTACCCGTGTATAGCCTGCTGGCACTGTTGGCCACCATACATCCGTGCAGACATGCACCCATGCATGTCCGAACTGGACCGTGTGTGTTCATGTGTGTGTCATATGGTACGTATGACTACATCCACATCATGCAATACTCCCCCCAGGGCACAGTGAAGCATGCCGTCTTATGTCTGACACCCCTTCATATTCACTGCCCATACGACCTCCGTATCACCTGTGTTGTGCATGTGTTCCCTGCACATCGATGTGTTGTGGCAATTCCACTAGTGACGGGTTGCACTCCTGGCCCTGCCAAGTGTGTTAATATGGGTGCGTCCCTAAGAGAGTTTGCCTGACACTGGCACCTGTTCATGAAGACAGGCACATGTACATCACCTATTGTATATCTACCATATCCCTGTTGCAGATGTCACTCACCATCACATATATTTTCTGAGTGCTCCCCACCAGATAACCAACGTGGCTCATCCAATAACAGCATCGAACTGTGATAGCACTACATAGTTGGGTGTTTGATACCCTGTGCTGGTAGGTGTGTGACACAAACATGCATCGGTTTTACCATCCCACCCATCCCTGACATGTATTCACCTCTGTCTGCCGCCCCCACTCCCTCTCTGGTGGATGTGAAGGGCCACACCTGCATTGCTTAGGCAGCAGCATGTGTTGTGATGCTCATGATCAGCTGATGGCCACTGCATGAATTGCAGCCCTTCCCTAGCCGATTGCATGTGGAACAGATGCGGTAACATTCCCATAGCCAATTGCATGGAAATGCACTCCAATACCTGTGAACACCCTGGTGGTGTTGGCCCTTGTCTATCACTGTGAGCAGGAGCTAGAACTGTCGTTTGGCAAACATCATTTCAGATGGGTTGGGGATTTACCTCTAACAACATACACTGCGGGAAGTGGGCAACAAACAGGAGGGGATGTGCCTGACCTGACTATGAACTGAAAGTGCTGCTATACTGCATATGGAGTAATGTTGGATTAACAGTGTTTGTCTGGATATGCCAGTCGTACATGTCACAATACCTGCCATGTCAGTTCCATGTATATCAGGAATCTCCATCTGCAGACTCATCCACAGACTGGGCAGTGGTGTGCCTTTCGTGTCATGTGTTAGCCACAATGCATGTATCTGTGGAATGCAGAAGGTAGTGTGAGGATTGCAGTCTTTTGATGGTGAAGTGACAATTACTGACTACATATCCCTCATTGGACATATGTTGCAACAAACCCCGTTACAATGGTAGATTAATGAGGGTATCACAGCAACATGTTTATACTGGCTCTGTGTATGTGCTGTCAGCCATACCTCTGTGAACCTTTGTACATATGTCGTGCATGAAGTGGTGCATATGTGCTGTACACCATAAATAGTGTCATCATATCTGATAACATGCCAGTGATATATCAGAGTGCTACAAATGTCATGTACAGTAGGGGGTTACACTTAATGCCAAACCCTGGAAATTCTGTGAATGTTTGTACAGTACTGAGGTCTGTGTAGTAATGGTGAATGTCGGCAGTGTGTGTATTGTTAATATGTACTATGGCCTCTGTACAGACTGTGGTAGATGTCATTGTTCTAGCTCCCCTTCTATCTGTTGTTACATGCTGCCTCACTTTATGGTACCATTTTACCTTACATATGTGTAGGGCCATGCACACACATGTCCCATACCACAGATAGCCATCAGACCAGACTGAGTAGCAGCCCAGTATATGTAGGGTCATTCTGTGAGTGTCACATATGAGGATGGTGTAGGACAGATAGTTCATATACTGTACTATTATGCTAGCATACCATATGTGGCTGTGGCTGTGTTCACATTGGTTGTGGTTACGCACTGTCACACAGGTGTATCCTACCCTGTGCTGTGACATGGCTGTCGAGCCTGCTATATATGCAGGTATTGTACCATGATAACCTTAGGATGTCTGTCAGTAGCCAATGGCACACATGTTATGAGCAGATGTCACCTTCCACACACACTGTGTCTGTGATAACAATCCCAATGACAGTAGCAAATGTCTATTACTATACCAGCTATACATACCAGACATCCCCTTGCACTACTACATTGGGACTATAGGGGCTGGGGTAGGGCTACACTCCATGCCAGGACATATGGTGGGACGATATGGGCATGTACTTATCCAGATAGCCATATATATATCTGAGTACATATGTGTAGTACTTCCAGTTACTACTGTCATGGCAACCACCCACAATGAATCCCTACATCATGTGGGCGTATTCCCTTTACATTCCCTGTGTGATAGACATCCTTCCTCTGTGTGGGCATCAATGTTACAGGCAGCAGGTAGCAATACCTCTTACAGGAGAACCTGCGCACTCAGGGCAGCCACATATATGTAGGAGGATCGGGACATACAGACAGACTGTGAGTAGAGTGGTGTAATGCTTTGCATAGTACTGGTGTTACAGGGTGTGTGTGTTTGTGTGTGTGTGTGTGTGTG
>NC_056735.1:1601856310-1601891310 GCF_019279795.1 Protopterus annectens | reverse complement strand
TACTGGCAATATAGTGGAGGAAGAGGGTGTCACCTACGTGTACCTGTAGACATTAATAGAAATGGAACAGGGGCTGATAGGTACATGGTGTGCATGGGGCACAAAGTGGGGTGTTAGTAGGGGCATTATCCAGAAATGTGCAGGATGGCTGCAGGGAAGGTCCACAGCTGGCCATGTTGTCTACGACAACAGCTGTGCATATGCACTGCATTTGATGTTTGCATTGGGTGGGGGTGAGGACTACAATAATACCTTGTGATGCCTATTACATCGGCTTACATGCCTACAGTGGGGTGCTGCGACCATGTGTTCGTAGGTGTTGTGTAGTGGGTTATGCAACAACACATAGAGATATACCATACTTTGCCATGTAAACTGGACTGTGCTGGGGTGGGACCCATATTGGGAACGGCTGCCCGTTACGTGACAGCATGCCTGTCGACTGTACAGAATCCACGGCTTGTCCAGAGTTTGCTTCATAGTATTGGTGTGGTCCTCTTACAATCTGCACCTGTCTGGCAAATACGTGGGAATTAACGCCATTAAATTCAGACAAGTAATTGAGTTTAATACTCCACATCCTTCAGACGAGTCATGCTAATGCATAACCTATTATTCTATCAGCTTTCTAAGGTTGTAAGTGGAATATGTGCTTTTTGTCCCTATTTGTCCCCCTAACAGTTTAGGTTCTGTCCAATGGTTTTGCACTTAGAGGTTGAGAGGTATGAGCATAAGCTCTGCCCAATTCGCAATACTACGTACATCCCCAAGGCGGTCCAAATAGAACTGCGCCAGCCAACACCTGCATGCCTAGGCCCATAATTGCATACCCATAGTTCCACCACCTGCCCCTCCTCTACAGAACTCATCCTTACTGTGGGTGCAGGTGGCGTCTACCCACACCACTACACGCTGCCCACTCTCCACATGTCGGGACCCATGTCGCACATTTTCTCGACCCATGGATCATCAGGCTTGCACAACCTACTGGTCAGTGTATGTATACAGCCTGGTGAGATAAATCGTTACAGGGACCGACTCTGATGATCATTAATTTTTGGGCTGTCCCACAAGGGACATTGATGTCTTTGATTCAAGATTAGACTTTGCGGGTCTCTCACACTGGTAGTATCCTGCCGGTGGTCTGGGAAGCAGTGGTTTGTTTACTTTTATTGTATGTTTGTATGTTTCACCTGTCTAGGTGGGGGGGTTGATACTACGTGTTATAGGTTTCTTGATTGGACCCCTCACCCCCATTGGCATGGCCTGTGAACATATGTAATCCTTAACTGGTGTAACATATCTATATATATCTATATATATAAATCTAGCTATATATATATAAATATATAAATACATATTATATATTATATTATATATATATCTGCTGTATACTGCTATTTAATAAATTGTTTTCTAGTCCTGAGGAACTTTTCTCCCCGGGTGTCTGCTGTAAATTAGCCAAAAGCTCAACCAGACTCAACCAGACTTAACAGGTGTAATTTAAATACATAATTCTATTTATATCCTAGCTATATATATGTGTATGTTTACACACATATACACATATATATTTCTACATATATATATATACACACATATCTATATATATATATATATATATATATATATATATATATATATATATATATATATATATATCTGTATTTGTATGTATACAGATATATATATATATATATATATATATATATATATATATAAATATATATATATCTGGTTCCCTATGAAACCATCGAAGTTACACTACATCGAGAATGACTACATCGAGACTAGACCATCGAAAGTACATAACAGCGAAAACAGAAATCGCGACATTTAAAACACCGAACACCATAACACCGACACACGGAACGTAAACAAC
Organism: Protopterus annectens; assembly: GCF_019279795.1. Lineage (NCBI taxonomy): Eukaryota > Metazoa > Chordata > Ceratodontiformes > Protopteridae > Protopterus > Protopterus annectens. Next base: position 1,601,889,428 of record NC_056735.1, on the reverse strand, counting down.
ACACTACACTACATAGAATACACACTAGCCCTGACCCAAACCCTAACCCTAAGGTCCGACACTATCGCACACTTCACCTACCTGCACCCTAACCCTAACTCACTTACCCACCCCTAGCCCAAGCTCCGACACTATCGCACACTTCACCTACCTGCACCCTAACCCTAACTCACTTACCCACCCCTAGCCCAAGCTCCGACACTATCGCACACTTCACCTACCTGCACCCTAACCCTAATTCACTTACCCACCCCTAGCCCAAGCTCCGACACTAACGCACACTTCACCTACCTGCACCCTAACCCTAACTCACTTACCTGACCACTCCTACCTCCGTCACTGTCGCACACTTACCGGGTCGCGTTAAACATACACCAGTGCTGTGACATTCCATTTCGACGCTTTGGAAGTCGACGATTTCCGTTTTCGATGGTTTGCAATTTCAATATGGAAGTCCCGATCTTCTCATTTTCGATGTAGTGTAACTTCGATGGTTTCATAGGGAACCATATATCTATCTATATATTGCTGTATATATATGTTTAACGACATATGGATGTATGGGTGTCTGCATATGTATATATCTATATGTGGGTATTTAATTAAATTCTGTCTCCATATGTACACATTTCACGCCATGTAGGTATGGCTATATACACACACACACCTCTACAGTTGTACATCTACATCTGGTTATTCTGTTCTTTGCCATGTACAATAGACTGTGCTGCAGTGGGACTTATAGTGGGAGTGGCTGTCTGTTGGGTGGCGGCCCTGCCCAATGCACACTATTGCTTACATCCCTGGGGCAGTCCACATAGACCGACTCCAGACAACACCTGCTCAGCTAGGCCCATAATTTCATACCAATAGTTCCCAAACCGCACATCCTCTTCCTTACTCCAGGTGCACGTCAGGTCTGGCCACAATAGTCCACTGTACCCACTCCCCACTTCTCAGAACCCATTACACATGTTGTCTTGCCCCATGGATCATCAGGCTTCCCTTACCTTGTACACTGGGAACATGCGTGGCCTGCCATTCGACATCGGTGTAATGGCAGAAAACCCAAAAATTTTGAATTTTTGGGTTTCCCACAAGGGACTTACATGTCTTTGTTTCAAGATTAGACTTGGTGGGTCTCTCCCACTGGTAGTATCCTGCCTGTAATCTGGGAAGCAGTGGTGTGTTTACATTTATTGTGTGTTTGTATGTTTCACCGGTCTAGCTGGGGGGGGAGGGTTGATGCTACGTGTTACATGTTTGTTGATTGGACCCCTCACCCCCATTAGCATGGCTTGTGAACATATGTAATTCTTAACTGCTGTATCATAACCTAGCTATATACATGTGTATATTCACACACACACACACACACACACACACACACACACACACACACACACACACACACACACACACACACACACACACATATCTACATTACTATATGCAGATATATCTGTATATGTATGCATACATGTATATATTTATATATTGCTGTATATATATATATATATATATATATATATATATATATATATATATATATATATATATATATATATATATATATATATAAATCTATAGGTTCATAGGTTCATAGGTTGGTACTGAGCTATCTGCCTGAAGGCATATATTAGCCCAGCCACGTTGTGTGGTATTCACCGCCCCTTTAGTAGTTCCCTAGACCCTTGTACTAGCAGCTAGTACCCTTGGCCCCTATCTAGTAGTGCTTTTGGTGTGATCCCCGGTGTGAACTTTCTGTTACCCATCCACTCATCAAGGTTCCTCTTGAAGAGTGATTGTGAGGGGCTCTGTCTTATGTAGATTGGGACCCTGTTCCATAGTAAGGGAAGTGTCTGCGAAGGGAATCTATCCCTCCAGCATGTTCAATTCATTGTTGTGTTGAAGTTTATATCCCTAGAGCGTGTAGCTCAAGTAGATTTGGTTTTGCTAAGATGGAGCATGTTCAACAATTCTGTGTTGGACATGGCTCTGTACGTTAGACAGAGATCGCCTCTGAGAAAGCGGTATGCAACAGAGAACAGTCTTAGCTTTTTCAATCGTGCTGCATAGGGCAATTGTTTGAGTCCAGTAATTCTCTTGGTTAGGTACCTATGTGGTCTCTCCAGCTGCTGGAGATGTCTAGCCAGGTACATTCCAGTTGGTGCATTGTACTCATTAATGGGTCTGATGAGGGAAGAGTAGAGGGGCACCATTACATCCTTAGATCTTGATGCGAACCCTTTCATGATCAGATGGGTCACATAGAAGGATATTCTAACCACTTTGGCAACATGGTTATCAAGGGAAAGCTGGCTATCTACTTGGGTCCCTAGATACCTTATTTCTTCTTCAGATTTCAGGGGATTACCTCCTATGTTGTAGTTTGTGGGTACTCTGTTTTTCCCAAAGGGGATTACTATGCATTTTTTTGCATTTAGCTTGAGACCATGGCTTTGACACCATGCATTAGTCTCATTTAGGCCCTTCTGGAGGATCTCCATGTCAGCCAGAGACTCTATTATAGCACCCAGTTTGAAGTTGATATATATATATATATATATATATATATATATATATATATATATATATATATATGTTATATGTATATATATATATATATATATATATATATATATATATATATATATATATGTATATATATGTATATATATATATATATATATATATATATATATATATATCGACAAATGGGTGTATAGGTGTCTGCATATGTATATATCTATATGTGGGTATTTATATGTATTCTGTTGTCTCTGTATATATACATTTGTACTATGGAGAGGGAGAGGTATATCTCCATGTAGCTATGGGTAGATATACACACACATACCTTTACATATATCCATCTACATCTGGTTATTCCGTTCTTTGCCATGTAGCTTAGAATTTGCTGCAGTGGGACTCGTAGTGGGTGTGGCTGCTCGTTAGGCGATGCCTCTGCCCAATGAACACTTTTGCTTACATCCTTGGGGCTGTCCGTATAGACCCACTAGAGCCAACACCTGCACACCTAGACCCATAACTAGCTACTTATAGTTCGCCCACCCGCACCTCCTCTACAGCACTCATCCTTACTCTGGATGCAGGTCGGGTCTGAACACACCACTACATGCTGCCCACTCTCCACTTCACGGGATCCATCTCGTACTCTGTTTTGACCCACGGGTCATCAGGCTTTACCATCCTTGTATTCCAGGTATGTGCACACCCCACCCAGAAAGGTCATCGCACTGGCTTCCTCCCATAGTATGACAATTTTTGGGGCATCCCGCAAAGGACGCTCCTATCTGTGTTCCAAGATTAGATTTCATGGGTCCACTGTGTACCCCCACATCTGTATCCTGCCTGTGATCTGGGGAGCAGTGGAATATTTACATTGTTTGTGGATTTGTGTGTAAGTTTTCTCTGTCCGACTGGGGGGGTGGAAGGTCATGCTACATGTTACATGATTCTTGCTTGGGCCCCTCACTTCCATTGGCATAGCCTGTGAACATATGTCATTCTTGTTTGCTGTTTCCTATCATAGCTATATATCTGTGTATATCTACGCACACACACACACACACACACACACACACACACACACACACACAGATATATATATACATATATATATATATATATATATATATATATATATATATATATATATATATATATATATATAAATATATATATATATATACTTATACATATGTATATGTCTGCATATATATATATATATATATATATATAAATATATATATATATATATATATATATATATATATATATATATATATATATATACATATCACTGTATAGCTGTATATATATCTAAAACCATGTGGATGTATGGGATGTATGGCCTTAATCTTGCTCATCTTTTGCTATGATGGCTTTGTGGTTAACTACTGTGACTATAGTGTAAAGGGTCCTGGGTTTGAGCCTTGCAGAGGCAGTTTATTTTGTTGCTGGGCAGAACATGGGCCATTAGATCCAGAGTGATTAGGCACTTTAAAGAGGTTGTAAGTGGGTTTGCGCGATGGTAAACACTGCTAACCTCTGGTTACAGTTTCTTACACTCATTTTGCTTCTACTTTGCTTAATCTGTGTGGGCAATGCCTACCCTCGTGCAAACACACTTGCACATGCTTACCGCTGCTTATTTGTGCTTAGACCTTCTTACTTGTGTCTTATTCATTATGACACTAACACTTCACATGTGCATTTCATGCAGTACTCCAGTTCACATTTAAATGTTATTATGTAGGTTATTTGGCAAAATGATGTAAAATTATGTTCATATACAGATTTCCCATGGAAAATGATTTGTGCTGCAGTGGGATTCAAACAGGAAATGCCTGTTCATTAGGTGGATGCTCAAATCACTCCACTATTGCTGTACTGTTTCATTTGCATACATGTTCCATGTTATCCTCTTCAGCCTTTTCAGCTGCTTTAACCGTAGCTAAGTGATGGGCAAACCCATGCACCTACGGTTAGCTGTATTCGGGGTTTTAAAAAAATAAATACAAGGGTTTCTTCATTTTATTTCTGTTGCTGTTGAACACATGGGGACTGTTGGTGGAGAACACCTATGAGCAGTTTCGCTCATTTATTTACACTTTCTTCTCTTCTACTTTGCAGGGGCGTGTTTATTCTGAGAGCTCTACTCTCAGACACGCCCCCTGCACTCGTCCATGCTCAGTGTAGGATTTGGAGCTCCAGTGGCATGCCTTCATTAGTATGCATGGTGCACTGCCATCCTCCTCTTAAACTGCCGCTTATGTGCAGAACTAGTTTAGTCCTGCACGGCAGATTAGTGAATCCAGGGGACTGTCTCCAAAATTCCCCATTTAGCTTTTCATGTTATAAACTCACTTCATTTCACAGTAACATTTATAATGAATTATAAAATATTTCATGACTATGGGCACTTCTAACTTACCCTTTTCTCAATTCTCACTTTTCCCCAAATGCCCATTTATTATTGTATACTGTTTTTTTAATAAAATTCAAAAATTTAGTACACAAAACGTTTGTTTGAAATATCTAACAGAGGTTTGTCATCTAAGTAATCTTCTGCTTTAGAAATATCACAGTCCAAGATTAGACATTTACCATTCCTTCTTCTTATATATTCTTTTAATTTCTTAATTATATTCAACAATTAACTCACTTGTTTCTTGATATTATATACATTCATTCAATCATTGCTTCCTTAAGCCTGCTCATTCTCTTACTTGTATACTTTTCATTAATATCTAATAAGCAATGGTAAATAAGGCAATTGGCCTGCAGTTCTTTAAATTCCTAAGGCAACTGACCTGCAGTTCCATTTTCAGATATAATTTATTATAGTACTTTCTACTCTTTCAACTGCCTCAACCACTTATTCAAAACCTCTTAAAAAAAAAAAAAAAACTCTACTTGTGGTTCATGAATGCCTGTTAACTGAGCTAAGCTCATGTGCATTGCATGTGGCGATGAGCAGGGGATTTGTGAATTGGAAAACACACATCATGACTTAAAAACAAGGGAGAGCAGAATTATGTGCTAAAGACAATGTTTTGAGCCATGTTGTATGGTAATGAAGAATAAAACGTGGTGGTACAATTCATAAATGTATAAAACATGCTCAGACATGTTGCATCCACTTTACCACTCATTTCAAGCATATGCTGGAATACAGCTGGATTAAAATATGTTTGAGGTTGCCACAGCCATTGTAAACATGCATCTGAAAGAGGCTCAAATAGAAGGTGATGATGATGATTTTGATAGAGGTCACCCTTATAGGTATAGGATTTTCAGACCACATTTGATATTACATGGACTCCATGAAATGTAAATAGAGGACCAGTATATGGTGGGCAGGGACATCATACAGGAAATAGACATCTGCTGGCCTCATCTGAGATCCCATGGGAATCATGGAAAAGCACCTCAATAGATAACAAGGTATGTGCAGCTTTACATATTTCAGTGACTTACAAAGGACACAGTGAGTGGTTTGCAGTTGTCTGCCTCAAGAATACTCCACCAGTTCCTAAATGCAATACTTAATGTTTTTGGGGAGCATATATGGTTTTCACGTACTCCAGAGGAGAGATACAGCACCATGCAAAATGTTTATGCAATAACCCATTTCCCCTGAGGTTCTAGAGTGCCATAAACTACACCCACATTGAAATAAAGACCCTACCTGTTGAAATGGGAAGGAAGTATGTGAACAGAAAAGAATATCATTCCATCAATAGCTAGGTGGTCTGTAATGCGCAATGTATCAACTACAATGTATGTGCAGTCCACCCAGGCAGTTTCTACATCTACCACAGATGGCACACCTGTGACCTTTACCAAAGGATTGCAAGGAGTGACTTCCCACAAGGACATCCAGTGTGGGATGTTGGATATGTCATAGAACCTTGGCCTACCACCTACTGAGAAACCCACACAACCACATTGAGTAAGGTTACAACATCACATATGCATAGACTAGAAACATCATAGCACACGTATTTACACTGTGCAAGTCATTGTTTGGATATTTTTGGGGTGACCTGCAATATTTCTCTACCACCTCTGCCAAAATTGGTGTGCCATGTTTCATAGTATTTTCTTTAAAAAACAGTTGTAGCAGGGTTCCTCAGTACAAAGACCACATTTTCCAGTACCACATGTAGCAACAGATGACCAAGATATTAGATCAGATGAGGGCTACCAGCAGGGGATGATCATGACAGATGGAGGAGAGCACAGTATGCCATGGCACTAGCTAGAAAGCAGCAAAGTGCTCATACACTCACCATATAATTAATATAAGAGATCAGCAGCTAGAAATAGTAACACTGATGAACATAAACAAAGCAGACTTTGCTCATCCCTATATAGGCTTCCCAAGGTAAGACTTTCTCATTAGCAAAGGTGTATGAACAATCTGTTATGAACTAATGCTACAATAGATTTACAGAGTAAGTTAACAGTAAAAATGTGGAAGCCTATACCTGACTATTTCAGCAGTAACCCGTGTATCCAGCAAATACAGGCACTAAAAATGATGCATTCAAACAAAACAGACTGCTTCCGTATGCATTTCCTGGACACTATGTGCATCAGAGATAATCAACACAAGTGAGATACCTTGCCAGAGGGAAGGGCACTTTCAGCATCATCTACTCAAGTGGGTGAGCAAGCTATGCTACATAAATACTAATACCACTACTAAAAGTACTACCACTATATCATACAAACCATAATCAGACTAAACACAAAGTAAAAATTATTATGTATCCAAAGGAAAACAAGACGTTTGACTACCTATGCATTGGCTAGCCAATCTATGCATCAGATATAGGCAACCATAACATGTTTTGCAAAGGGTAGGACACAGTCATTATCAGTTGCATAATGGGGGTGGGGGGGTTATAGGAGGGATCATTTTTAACAGGGGAACACGGTGTGTGCCCGTGTGTGTGTGTGTGTGTGTGTGTGTGTGTGTGTGTGTGTGTGTGTGTGTGTGTGTGTGTGTGTGTGTGTCAACTTTAAAATATTTCAAAACAATCCAAATGGTTTTTAGGATCCCAGTTTACATAGATCTAATACGTCCATATTATGTTCAGCATAAAAAAATATGGATTATAAAATATGTTAGTATCACTTGGTCATTTATTTGTACAAAAATCAAATTGCATTGGATGAAAAAGCTTCTCTCCCAGCAGAGTGCTGCCCCCCTGACATCTCAGATGCTCAGGTAAGAGCCGCCCTCTCCAAAGCAAAAAACACAGCATCAATGGGACCAGATGGTGTCCCGGCTGCCCTACATGAACTCCAAGAAGAGCTAAACCCAAACATAAAACTACTGTTCAATCTCAGCCTTACTACAGGATATGTGCCCAAAGAGTGGCGTACAGCAACAGTGGTCCCTCTCCATAAAGATGGTGCCTCAATGGATCCTGGAAACTATCGCCCCATAAGCCTGACTAGCTTGGTCTGCAAAGCTATGGAAAGGATCATCATGGACCTCATAAATAAAGATATTGGGGACCTACAAACACTGGATCCTACCCAGTTCGGCTTTGTTAAAGGCAGATCCTGCCTCTTAAACCTGGTTGATTTCTTTGAAACAGTCACCAAGGCCATTGACGAGGGGAAGGTGGTCCACATAGCCTACCTGGACCTCGCAAAAGCCTTTGATACAATACCCCACTCGGGCATTATAGATAAGCTCACCAGCTTAAATATAAACCCCTATGTCACTAGATGGATTGCAAACTGGCTCAAGGACAGAACCCACATGGTTAGAATTGCTGGAGCCATGTCAGACTCCAAACCAGTTACAAGTGGTGTCCCACAAGGCTCAGTCCTGGGACCTCTCTTGTTCGGTATATATTTCTCGGAGGTACAGGCCAACACAGAAGGACTGTGGCTGACCAAGTTCGCAGATGACTGCAAACTGGGCGCCATAATTGACTCTTCAGTCAACACAAGCATCCTCCAAAAGGGCCTCATAGAAACAGACAACTGGTGCCAGAGGCATGGCCTCAAGCTAAATGCCAAAAAGTGTATAGTCATCCCCTTTGGCAAAAACAAAGTGCCCACAAATTACCACATAGGTGGTAATCCATTAAGTACAGAAGAAGTAATTAGGGACCTGGGGACCCAAGTTGATAGCAATCTCTCATTTGACAACCACGTGGCCAAAGTGGTTAGAAAAACATTTTATATAGCCCACCTAATCATGAAGGGATTCACATCTAGATCAGGGGACGTCATCGTGCCTCTTTACTCATCCCTCATCAGGCCCATAATTGAGTACAATGCCCCTTTTGGGATGTACCTTACCAGACACCTGCAGCAACTGGAAAGACCCCAAAAGTACCTCACCAAGAGGATCAAAGGGCTCAAACAGATGTCATATGCTGTCCAGTTAAAGAAACTCCAGCTCTACTCAGTGGCATACTGCCTGTTCAGAGGCGATCTGTGCCTGACGTATAAAGCCATGTCCAACCCGGAATTAATGGACATGCTGCACCTCAGAAAATCCAAATCCCATTGAGCTGCGCGCTCGAGAGACTTGAACCTCAGCACTGAAATAAATAGGACATGCTGGAGGGACAGATTCATAACCCAGAGGCTCCCTTCACTCTGGAATAAAATTCCAGTCCAGGTTAGGCAGAGTCCCTCATTGACTCTCTTCAAGAGGAATCTTGATGAGTGGATGGGAGATCGTAGGTTTACCCCGGGTATCACTTCTGTGTCACTGTTAGACAGAGGCACAGTATACTAACCTCGAAAAAGGGCATAGCAAAATAAATTTAAAATGGGTGGTGAAAGCCAAACACATTCTGGCTAGGCTTATAAATGCCCTAGGGCAGATAGCCTAGTATGAACCTATGAACCTATGAACCTAAATATAGTAATAATTGAGAATCATTTATAATTTATTGTTTTTGCTATTAATTTATAATTTAGTAATGACATAGATTGAATATGTTCTGGTCTCAAACCATCTTTACCTTCCTTATTTATTACAACTATTTCAGCTATGGCTTCAACTGGAAAAGGTCGCAGATGGCCAGACAAATGGAGTTAGCTCCAGTAGTCAGGAGCAAAATATTGAAGATTTTGTATTTAATTTGTCAACTTTTCAACTTTCAGAGGAAAAGAGACAGGTATTGCATTTCATGCTATCTTACATACCCAGCACACAGTCCAGTTTACATGATGTACTTTTGAACCTGAGACTTTACGCGAGGAATCTGTTGTTGAGACTTTTGTATGAGGAAAGTCCTATGAATGTTAATGTTTTTATGAAACCTAATCAATATGTGCCATTGTATCCACTGTTAGTGGAAGCTTTTTATAAATTGGGTGAAGGTGAGATTTGTATGTATTTTAACAATAAACATAATAATCCTTTTCATAATTTAACTAGAGCACAGTTTGAAGCCCTCAATGATTTGGTTAAGAATGACAGTTTGTATATATAACCTGCTGATAAAGGTGGGAAGATTGTGGTAGTGAATGCTGAATTTTACCTTGCAAAAATGTTTGAAATGTTAAATGACTCTAATACATATTTTGAATGTGATTAGGCTACTACAGACAGGATGATTAGTAATGTGCATGCTGCAATGTATGATTTGCTGATGGAAGGTACTATGTTTGCATGATTTCTTTTTAGTTTAATTTGTGAAAATTCCTGTACTTTATGGCCTCCCCAAAGTACATAAGGATCCTGTGGACCCACCCATGATACCTATAGTTTTAGGGAGAGGGTAGACTAGAAAGCCCTTGTCCTTATTTGTGGAAAAAAACATTAGACCAATGTTGGAGCAAACAAACACTATTTTGAGAGACACTAAGCATTTTTTAAGCAGGTTGTATGAGTGGAGTTGTGTTAATACTAATGACAAGCTTGTGTTGGTGGCTCTTGATGTGGTGTCACTTTTTACAGTGATACCAGATGAGGTAGGGATAGAATTTACAAGATCATTTCTCTCTGAATGTTCTGATTATATCCTGAGAAGATTTTTTTGGTATGTACTCTTTTGGAGATTGTACTCAGAAATAATGTGTTTGTCTTTGCTGATAAGTGCTACAGATAGGATGCAGGAGTAGCTATGGGCACTATTTGTGCAAATAGCTACGCTAATGCTGTGCTTGCACGCTGGGAGTCTGTGTATGTGTTAAACACTGTTAATCCAGTTTTTGTTAATATTTTGTTCTATGGATGTTTTGTTGATTTGTTTATTTTTTTATTTGGTCTGGTTCAGTTGACATGTTAAATGATTTTGTTTTATATTTTTAAAATACTACTTCAGTTTTAAAGTTTACTCTTGTTTGCTGTTGATTCAGCTGAGTTTTTGGATGTTAGAATTAATAATGTGTCGGGTGTATTAAATACCCAATTATTGAGGAAAGGCTTTCAGAAGAATAATACTTTGCATGCCCGTAGCATGCACCCCAGACTTGCTAAACATAATGTAATACTCTGCATGGCTGTAGCATGCACCCAGGATTTGTTAATCGTAATGTAATACTCTGCATTCCCATAGCATGCACCCCAGACTTGTTAAACGTAATGTAATACTCTGCATGCCCGTAGCATGCACCCAGGACTTGTTGAACATGATGTAATACTCTATATGCCTGTAGCATGCACCCAGGACTTTTTGAACATGATGTAATACTCTGCATGCCCGTAGCATGCACCCAGAACTTTTTGAACATGATGTAATACTCTGCATCCCTGTAGCATGCACCCAGGATTTGCTAATCGTAATGTAATACTCTGCATGCCCATAGCATGCACCCCAGACTTGTTGAACATGATGTAATACTCTGCATCCCTGTAGCATGCACCCAGGATTTGTTAATCATAATGTAATACTCTGCATGCCCTTAGCATGCACCCAGGATTTGTTGAACATAATGTTGTGAAAGGACAGTTCTTCAGATCTGCTAGGTTGCACGACAGACAGTGATATGTTTGAGTCTTTTGATGATTTAGCTGGCACGTACATTCAAAGAGGGTATAAGGAGTCGGTTGTTCATGAGGCACAGAATGAAGTAGTATTACATAGGCTAGATAGAGCCACACCTTATTTCTCTGGTGGTAATCAGGTGTATGATAGGCAGTATACTATTGTAAATAGCAAGGCTAGGATGTTAATTACATATACTAGTAATTCCCATCAAATCTGTGTTATAGTGAAAAGGAACTGGAGGGTTCTTATGTCTGACGCTAAACATAAAGAGGTGCTAGGAGATTCCCCAGGTTTTACCTTTAAGAATAGTAGGTCTTTGAAAAAACTACTATGTTAAAAACCACTATGTTCTGATAAGGTCGATCAAGCTATTTATATGTATGACACTTTTCAGTGTAAAGCATGCAGTTTCTGTAAGTATATAAACAGTGATAATAGGTTCCAGCATCCTGACACTGTACATTATTATGAGTTTAAGTTTCAAGCTAGCTGCTGTCCTAGCAATGTAGTTTATCTTGCTATGTGTGATGCCGGCTTCTGGTTTTATGTTGGGAAGACAAACAGGTGCTTGAAAGACAGGATTAAAGAGCACCTTTATAGTATTTCAAAGCAAAGTATGAATAGTACTCTGTCTAAGCATATTTTATTGGAAGGGACATTACATAGTTTTACATTTATGGTAACAGATTAGTTGAAATTAAACAGGAAAGAGGGTGATATAAGAACCTACACAGTGCCTGGAGACAAAGTGGATTTTGGGCTACTCATGGAAAAGGACTTAATAAGTGTATACCTTTAAGACCCATCCTTAGTTCATATGGTTTAAAGAAATGAGAGGGCTATTTAAACAGGTTGATTTATTATTGTGTTAGATCTAGATCTAATAAAGCATCTTGATGGTGTGAAAGCGCTCACCTCTTTTTATTCTGTTTTTATTGTTTGGTTGGACTATTAAAGTGCTTTATCCACTCTGCCTGGCTGGTTCATTTATACAGTTTAGATTTCTTTATACCAGCTATGCTGCTTTGGTTTTTGGTTGCTTAGTAATATTTATTTTCATGTGGCTATATGTAGTGACTTTACATGTGTACCATTTTGAATTAAATGAGACAGACAATGTTTACTGTTGTGGTTGCTTTACCTAGATGCAGCTCTGTGAATTCTATCAAAGTAAAACATTTTCCCATGGTTACTACCCAGCACATTTTGAAGAACAGACTGCACTAATGGTCCCAATCCCTTCTGGAAGTCCCATGCTTTAGGAATGCCAATTATTCTACAGTTCTTCCTTATAGCATGCAATCAAATTATATTCCTGCATACTAGCATTTTCTTTTGGGGCTTTGATTTGATTTGGTTGCAAGTTATTCTTGTAAAACATGTTATAGATTTCTATACCTGGACCACTTGTTTGATAACTAGCTCCCATCTATTCCTTTTTTTTCACAAATAAAGCAGAGCTTACAATATGTATTATCAAATCTACCTTTAGACAAATTTTCAGGAATTGGCATAGCCTCCTTTTGGTTAGTTGTTGTTGTGTCTTTCGGCGTTTTCCCGGTTAGGGGTCGCCACAGCAGAACTCTGGTCCGCTAATGATTGGCAGTAGATTTTTACATGCCAAACTGCCGGCCCTGATGCACAATCTTCAACGAAGGTATGCCCATTCACGCATGTCTCCACACAGAAGATACTCTAGCTGAAAATCGAACCGGACAGCGTCTTACTGTGAAGCGACAATGCTACCACAGCACCATCTTGTTGGTTAGTATGGATCCGTTTAATATTTGTACTAAATTAGAAATAGAAGACTAGATACATCACAACTATCTATCATTTTTACTGTGGCTTATCGTTGCAAGTGGGGTATTGATACTAGTGCCTTCCTATTTCTTTCAGCACACCTTAACTTTAGCAGTTTGAGACTGGGGCATTGACATTTACACCTACCTGTCTTTTTACTGCACCTTGTCTTAGGAAATATTACACTGTTGTGTTCTACCTGAAACTGGTATTAGCCAGTGCAAGAAAGAAATAAAGAAACAAGTTTGAGCATGTCATGGACACTACTTTAAATACATTAGTTACCTGCTGTACCGAATTGTTGATTCCAGCAGCTAGTTTTCCACAGTAGCAAGAACATTCCTATTCTAAAATTGCCATATACTACATCATGACTGTTAATTTACAGCTGGATGCCTCAAAATGTCCAACCAGACAACATCTTGGTCATAGAATCTGCTGCAACATTAATCATTTCATTTCTTGTTCCATTCTACTTTAACTGCCTAAGCAATTTTTATTTTCAATTTTATACATCCTCAGTTTTGCATTCTATGCCCCTTGGAAGGAACATATTTCTTGTGTGTTACTTCACAAAAAATGTAAATCCAATGATAATAAATACAAAATTACATTTTTTTCCATCCCGTCTGATCTCAACCTTTTCACTTTTCTCCACTACCAAAGAATTCTCTTGTAAGAGTCCTACTATATCATATCTCATTGGCTTTTCCTTTGCAATTTGATTTTCTGTCTTTACTGTTACCAGTCATTATTCTCCTTTATAGCTCACTAATCTACCATGCATTTTCCATCACCATGCTTTGCCCAAGGTATGGTCATGCCTCTCAACTTCTTTGCTCAAGAATTCTGGACAAAGCCCAACATAACAGGTGGACAAAGTCCAGCAATCAGGGAAAATTTTAAATATTACTCTACCTCACTTAAAAAGTTTGTGGAGCAACAGGTGTTACAGCAACATGTAGTTTTGGAACAGTAAGAAGTCTAAAACTATTGTTTGATTAATGACTGACTGTAATATTCAGTAGTGTACCACAAAAGACATGCTTTACAAAGAACATGACAAATATATGAGGCAAAGTATGTGACATTCTGCAAAATCAGGCGAGAGGCACAGACCTGGTATTCTTAAACCACTTCCTATATCGCATTTGACTATGGTTACCTTAATCCTTCTAGCACTTCTGTTGCCACTAGTACCAAACATAAAACTTCTACAAAGCATGTTTTAACAATACCTGTAAACAATGCTAATCACATGGTCAAACCTTTCACTGTAAATCTGTTCGAAAAGACATTTGTGTGCATACATGTGTATGTAGACATATATGCATGTATATATATATGTATAATGTATATATATATATATATATATATATATATATACATATACATGTAGTGTTTTACCATATACTTTGGGTCCAGTCAGGCACTCCCCCTGTTGGCCTATTTCAAATCCATCAAAGATGCACAGCATTTTACGGGGGGGGGGGGTGCTGGTGCAGTAGTTGTGTGACCAAAAATTTAGAAATTTAATAGATCCCTCCCTTAAGTGGAAAAAACTGTAGATACTTGGTTGTGGGTCATGGTAGACAAGTCCATGATTCCATAAGTTGAGCATATTGACGACAACCAAGGTAAAGTAAAAGCTTGCTGGGCTTATAACAATGGATTATTTGCTTGGCCATCTTGTTGAGTCCTGCATCCCTGCTCAAACTGTGCCAAGAGCCATCCAGTTCTCAGGTCCTGGCCCAAGGAGGTTCAAGTGGCAACACCAAAAATTCTCAGGGCTGATGGGCTGTCTGTTTTAAGGACTTTAGAGAATGATATTGCAGTTTTTCCCCAGAGAAGACTATAAGCCTCCTTTTTTCCCATTAAACCAGATGTTGTAATATGGTGGTTGACTAGCTATCCTAATGCTACAGCAATGAAGCAGCTAGTGAATGAGTTTTGGTTGTTTTTTTCCTTTAAAATGAGGGTGGCTTCTTATTTCTGTTTTTGTCCCAACTTAAGATCCATTGTGGGTAAGGAAAATATATTGAAGGGTTTATCAACAAAGAAGTTACTGAAGGTAGGGTACTGGGACTCCCACTCCCCATTTTCCAGTTTTTACATCTCACTCTTAGACTTAATTCCAAAGACTTCTCACAGACAGTATGAGGTTATTCCTTATTTGTCTTTTCAAGCCAGGGCTTCAGTCAATGTCACCATCAGCAGAATGGATTCCCAAGTCAAGTACTCTACCCTTGAAGATGCCATTTTTGTTATCAAAAGATTTACTGATGCATAGTTGGCAAATGCAGACACTTGATTTAGCCTTTTGGCTTATACTATTTGTTCAGAAGACTGGCAGTACTCGGGGATATGCATAAATGGAGAATTCTTCATGGATACTGCAATGCCCATGGTGGCTTGTTCTACATTTGAGAAATTTAATTAATTTGGAATTGTTGCAGGTTTGGCAACAAAGAGCACTGAATTAATTTGCTGTCCACTATCTGGATGACTTTTTGTTTGGAGTTTTGGGTGCCACCCATACTTTGGAAACTTTTGTGCACTTATGTTCTTAACATGAAGTTCTGCTGTCAAAAGGTTAGATAGCAGGGCCCAAAAAGTCTGCAGGATTTCAGGATTTGGAGATTGATGTTTCTGATTTTACTTTCAGCCCCCACCCCATAAAAATTGTAAAATTGAAAGCATATATTGACTTATGCCTACGTTTTAAAAAAGTAAGGGTTCACCAAGTTATGGAGCTTTTGGATCTGCTCAACTATGCGTGTTGGGCTATTGACCCAGACAGGCCATTTATACAGAGATTGGCTAACATTTTCAAAAGGGATAAACAGAGACACCATTTTATGAGAGTGAATGAAAGAGTTAAAGGGAATATTTCATTCTGGAAATGTTTTTATTTCACTACATTGGTATTTTTTATTGGTAAAGGGACTGACTTTTTCTTTTGAGTTACTGCTGTTTGCAGATGCATCATGGTCTTGCAACGCATGGGCCTATTTCCTAATCAGATGGATTTTAACCTCCTGGCCTAAATCTGGGAACTCCAAGATTTGTATGGATATTACATTTCTGGAACATATGCCCATTTTGTTAGCAAATATCATTGTAACCTGCTTAGTCATAGTAATATAGTTTTTCATTATGATAACATATCTTTAGTTCATAGGTTTATAGGGTGGTACTAGGCTATTGGCCCTAGGGCCTATACAAGCCTAGCCATAACAATTCCCTGGCTATTTCTTCCCACAGTATTTACTTCCCTGGACCTCTGTCTAGCAGGGTGACTGATGTGATCCCCAGGGTGAATTTCCTATCTCCCATCCAATCATCAAGTTTCTTTTTGAAGAGGGCCAAAGAGGCACTCTGCTTGACATGTATGGGTAGTCTATTCCAGAGTCTGGGGAGTCTCTTGGTCAGGAACCTATCCCTCCAGCATGTTTTGTTCATTGTGATGAGAAGGTTTAGATCCCTGGAGCATGTGTCTCTGAGGGATTGGGATTTCTTTAAGTGTAGCATGTCCAACAGCTCTGGGTTTGACATGGCCTTGTATGTTAAGCAGAGATCACCTCTGAGTAGACAATTTGTGACAGAGTATAGGTGGAATTTTTTAGATGGTTGGCATTTGGCATCTGCTTTAGGCCTGTGATTCTTTAAGTGAGGTATCTCTGCAGCCTTTCCAGTTGTTGCAGATGTCTTGAGAGGTACATACCAAATGGGGAGATGTATTCTATAATGGGTCTAATGAGGGATGAGTACATGTTTTGACCAGAAGAATATTGGGTCCAATTGCTACTAAGACAGCTCATTTTTCAAAGTTTGAAGATAAATTTGTCTTTTAGAGCCTTGCATGTCCCAGCAAAAAAACAACATACTAGTAGATTGCCTTTCTCATTTGCAGATCACAACGTTCAGTGTGAGTTGGCCCCAGAAGTGCAAGAAAACCCTACAACAATTCAAAATGTTTGTTTGCTGATTGGTGAAGAGTAACAGCTTCGCTGGTGTCCCAAGTCTTGGTCAGCAAGCTCCAAATGGGCTTAGGGGCCCTCCATTGCTGCATTTTACCATTATTTTAAGAAATAAACATCCAATATGTAGAACTTGGTCTCCATTTATCATTTGACAGTTTTTAGTTTCTAGGTGTTGATGGAACAAAGCAATTATGACACTTTATATCCGCCTATTGGACTTAGTTTTGGGGCAAATTGGCTAGGTTTATGTGATTTTGCTAAAGACTGCTTAGTATCCAGACTGCTGTTAGGTTGGGGAAAAACTTTGAGACTCATGGGAAATCACCACCATCCAGTTGACAGAGGTTTGCTAGTTGTCATTATTGACGGCATTTATAAATTAAAGCCCAGCTAACCCCTTTATGCCACGTATGTGACCTTAGTTACCTGAATGAATTGGGGGGGGGGCTTTCATGTAGGTAAACTTCTGTTTCTTTTAACTTAAAATATGTCTACCTTTAGGGCAATATCATGTCTATCTGGCTTCATGTCTCTAAGATCGATCAACAGTCCCAGGGACACTGATGTAAATTATTCATGTGTCTCTTGGCATTATTTTGTCCAGTTATAAACTGTGCCAACTTGTTGTTATCTTTGTAGCAAGCAGTTTGGTACAATTTAAATTAAATATTTTTGTTTAAGTAAAACATCAGTGCCATAGCATTCCATGCAGGTAGGATATAAACTGAAGCGATTCTTTGTTACATTTGTAACAGGTAGTTTGCTGCAGTTAAAATGAAAGACGTTTTTAACCAGAACATGAGTATAGTAGTGATCCATGCAGGCAGGGTATAAACTGTAGCAACTGTTTGTTACATATATAGCAAGCAGTTTGCTACATTTTAAAAGAAAAAAAAATATTATTTTTTTTAATTAAATGTGGGAAAAGAGGGGCAGGAGCAGGGCACAGAAACAGGACCTGAGTGGCTGAGGCAGGAGGGAGGGGGTTTGTGTGTCATGTATCCGGCTGCTTAGTTGGTGTGCCAGTAGAGGGAACAGTCATTTTTATAGAGATCAGCATATCACAGTAATTTTTTTTCTGTCCACTTGAAGAGCTGGGAGGGTGCATTGCTGGTTCTGGTATTGGCACAGGATGCTGGCTAAGAAAGCTATGCTTTTGCCTGAGGGGCAGTTTTAAGACATCTGGTGGCAAGGGGTAGGATTATGTTTGGTTAGAATATACTGTAATTGCATAAGTATGCTGTTCATTGTTACAAAATAAGTTTATATCCAGTAAAGGTCATAATGACAACTTAAGTTGTGGTGTATTCAAGATGATTTAGCACAAATAAAGTTGTTTTTCTGCTGAATATAAGATTACCCCAAAATATTTAAGGAGTGTAAACATTAGAGAAGAATAACAAATCCCTTAGAAACACCAATTTCATTACTTAAAAATCCTATTCTAATTTAGAGTGAGGATAGTCATCTCATGGGAGAGAGCAATACCATCTGTGAAGTACCATTTACTATTAACAATGATTTTTGCTCAGAACTCATGACAGTAGCCTAATCCTTCCTACACTATTTTGCCACATAAGGATTGTCCATGGCTTCATCACAAAACTCTCCTTCAGAATCCATATTTCATATTACCTTAATTTACACAATCTGTAACATATGTCTAGGTATTGAAGACAATGCCTATTAATAAATTCACCCTCTTATTTTACAGTAAACAATAGGTGATTTTTTTTAAGTATGTAATCATTACAGTTTGAATGATGCTCTGCTACTTTATGCTGTCTTGAGTTATTTACAGTGATGTCAAGTGCAAGCCTCACTATTATGCACTGTTAGAATTTCTTTTTATTCAATGTGGAATCATGTGCCATTTTGTAACTTCAATTCACCTGTTAGAAATATTATGCAATGTGCTAAATCTTGTCATTTTGTTATCAACTCAATTTAAAATGCTTCCCTTGGCTGTATATGGCCCTGTAATGAATTTACTCCAATTGTACTTAATTCACCTCATACTATTGTCGTACATACTCCAGTAATGCACTCACACCAAATGCATTTGCTGTATGTTATGCATGTGTTATGTATCTACTGTATGTCTTTTTTGTTTCTTGTTACCTGTGGAGCTTTTCTCCCCTGGCCTCCACTGAAAATGGGCCCTTTGATCCAGTGGACTATCTAGGTAAACAAATGCAAATAAATAAACAAATACATTGTAATACAACAGGTTTTGTGTACCTTGCAAGCTGTGTGCTATATGAAAGTTATTATACAGGTAAAACTTATCATAAATTACCTGAAATGATTTCTGTGGATGTCTGCAGTTACATAGAAAATTAAGTAAATGCTTGAAAAATCATAACTTGAAATATGTAAAATTTATAAAATCTGTAACTGTGGTGATAGAAAAAGTAGAAATGGGCATTTGTGGATGAGACTTAGATAACACACCAGAATCATATGTACTCTTCTAGCAAACAGTTTTATTTTCTACATTTATATCTGGTATCAATAATTTGACAGTATAAAAGTGTTTTAAATCTAAGGCATTTAAAATAGTCTTTGTTGTAGCCTGCAGACTTAAACAGACAATCCCAGAGTCTAAAATTATGACCGAAAGAAACTTGTCCTGATACCTTCCATTTGTCACCACTCACTTGTAAACCTTGGCTCGAGGTGATTGTCACTGCTGAAGTTACACCATGACCACATGTGCAAAATGGGAAAAAGGCGTTGAGGATGGATGGATGGATGTCACCACTCACTTACCATGTCAACATCAACCCTACTCCTGGTTTCAATTTACTTTATGCAGCCCTGTTTTCATTCCCTCTGGTGAACACAATTAACAATATTCAGTTCCTGTCAAAGCTTTCAGTTCCCAATCACTGAAAAACAATAAGGTCATTATATGTGTGTGTGTGTTT
Source organism: Protopterus annectens (assembly GCF_019279795.1). NCBI lineage: Eukaryota > Metazoa > Chordata > Ceratodontiformes > Protopteridae > Protopterus > Protopterus annectens. The sequence goes on along the minus strand of NC_056735.1, from coordinate 1,601,869,208 downwards.
GTGGTGGACGTGTTTAGGCAAGACTCTCAGTGTTTCCTTTTTTATAAACATATCAACAAGCTTATCTTAACTGTGCAGCTCTTTATTTCCTTTATTTATTCTGCATAGTGTAACTGCAAGCAGTATAGTCAAAAGAGTACAGTTTAGTGAATTCATACTAAATCTGAGCAGTCTACTGATGTATTCCGCTTACTCCATAGTAAAGCAATCTCAGAATTAGTAGGTATAACTATCACAGGTTGTAGTAGCAAATCAGGTCATAACATTCCTGAAAGGTTGCCTTTCTCTGAGGATAAAAAGCATAGGTGAAACCAATGAATGACTCATTGAGAGCTGTTGTGAGTATAACTACAATCTGAGACTGAATTTGACTAAGATCAGTAAAACTTCCTGTAAGCATCCCTGTCCCAACCCCCAAAACCAAAGCTGGGCCATGGTCAGAAAGCCAGACTGAAAATGTAAACAAAGACCAGAATCAAAACAAAAAATCTCCAGGACTGTTCCTTTAATATTTAAACAATGAAGATGCAATATGGTATTAAATTGTGGCATGCTGTTTGCAGTTATGTGACAGTGAATGTTTTGTATGCTTGTGTTGTATTGTGATGAAGGTCTTTTTTTTTTTTTGTTTTGTTTCAGTAGTTTTAGACATACCTTAGTGTAGAAGTGTTTTTTATGTGGTATATGCTTTCCATCACTAATTGTTCAATTAACTATGTCACTATATAGAATTACACATGCTCACACATACACAAATGCTCACAGGCACACACACACACACACACACACACACACACACACAGACACACACAGACACACACAGACACACACACACACACACACACACACACACACACACACACACACACACACACACACACACACACACACACACACAAACATGTACACCTAAGGAACATGAAAAAAATGCAGGGTCTGTATTTGATGCATATAGCATTCTAGTTTAGTTATTTATTTATTTATTTTGCAGCTCTACAGATTCTGTTCAATGCCTCTGTCTTTCTTTATCTACTTGTCCCATCTGTTCCTCCATCAGGGCAAGAGCCTTCCAGCCCATTTTGTTTCCTGATGGAACTGTGAGGGTTGTATGTTAAGGAGGTGGCCATTTTGCCCATTCAATTGATTGTCCTACCTCCACCCATTAGCAGCTTATATGCTCCACAGTTGCTGCATCTTGGGAAGTGCATGCATGAAACTGTGCATGTGCAATATCCAAGCTAAGTAGCTCATTGCTATGCAGAGCAGGATGCACTATGCTCCTTGCTGCTGGTGATGTACTTGCACTCTTGCAGGTATAACCAATACAGTGAGCTAAACAGTCTTCCTTCCCTCTGGATGAGTGTTCTGGCCATGGCTACTCAGTCACATTCTTCCCAAGCCACACCTTACAAAACTCATACCAGGATATATGTTTATACCAACATTTTATCTTAATAGGATATTCCATGCTTTTCTATACCTTTTCCACAATTTTTCAGACTTGGAACAATATATTCATAGGTTCAAAGGATTATATAAGGTTACCTGGCTAATGCCTCTAGAGCCATTCATATCCCATTTTTCCCAATTACCAGTGCCCACAGGGTAGAATGGCTTTGTTATATACCTGTGCCTTAAGACATCTACATACTGTCCCTGTCCATAAGGGCTACAAGTGACATGCCAGGGATGAATTTGTAATTTCCCATCCATTGGTCCAAGTTACATTTGAATAGGCTTGGGGAAGAGCTCTGATTCACATGAATGGGGACTCTGTTCCAGGGGAGGGGTATTCTCTGAGACCCATATCTGCCCCTCCAACATGCTTTGTTTATGCCAGTGACAAGGTTTAGATCCTTAGATCGGGTAATTCTAGTGCTAATTGTTTTGTGGATGTGTAGCAGACCCATCGAGGGTGGATTGTAGAATCCCTTGTAGGTTAGGCATACATCGCCTCTAAGCAGTTTGCAGGAGAAAAGTACAGGAACAGGGTTTTGAGGCAGTCAGGGTAGGACATATTATTAACACCCTGTTTTCTTTTAATAATGAAACTCTTTGGCCACACAAGTTGCTGCAAATGCCTGGTCATGTACATGTTAAAGGGTGCCTTATACTCAATCTTTGGTATAATGAGGGCCACATATAGTGGAACTATAAGCTCCTTAGATCTGGATGATATGCCCTATTTATAAATTGCACCACATGGAAGGATTTTCTCACTACTATGGACACATGTTGATCAAAATTCAAGTTACTGTTAACCAGAGTTCTCAACTCCCTTGTCACTGTGTCTATTCTTAGGGGAGTGTTATCAGTGTTGTAATTTTCAAGGGTTGTCATCTTACCAAATGTATAATTGTCCATTTTTTTTTTCATTTTGTTTAGGCCATTGTTCTGGCTCCAGTTATTTGTCTGTGTGAGACCTTCATGGACCATATCTACATCTTTGGGGGAATTTGGTGATTGTACCCAGCTTGCAGTCATCAACAATTTGGTCAGCCAAAAGCTCTCTATATTTGCCTTGAATTCAGAGAAGTATATTCCAAACAGGAGAGATCCCAGTGTCGAATCCTGTGGGGCATCACTAGTAACACTAGTAACCAGTCTTTTAGTGGCGGTTGATTCAACCACTCTAACTTCATGTGTCCTGTGAGCCATTTGGCTATTCATTGGGTGACATAGGGATTTATGTCTAAATTTGTGATTTTGTCTATAATACCTAAGTGAGGTATTGTGCCAAATGCCTTTGCTAGGTCAAGGTAGGTAGTATGTACCATTTTACTCTCATCCATGGCTCCAGTGACCTTCTCAAAGAAGTCTACTGTGGTTAGTAGGTGTGACTTGCCTTTGACAAAACCAAACTGAGGTATGTCCAGTGTTTGAAGGTTTCCTGTGTCTTTGTTTATCAGGTCCACAATAATCCTTTCCATGGGTTTGCATATAAGACTAGTAAAACATATGTGTCTGTAGTTCCCTGGGTTTGTTGGTCATATTTTGTGTAGAGGGACGACTGTTGCAGTCCGCCATTCCCAGAAATTAAGCCTGTCTGGCGGTTGCAGCTGACCAGAGATATTAGTTACCCCTGACAGGTCATATTCCAAGTTATTTAGGAGGCATCATGGGATATTATCCAGACCCATTGGTGCAATGTTGTTAGCTTTGCAGAATACAGTGAGGACCTGATCTTTACTGATACTTGGGGGAGAAATGGTAGAGGCTGTTTCCTGGTAGGGACCTGGGGGTGATATTGGAGTGAAATTGGAGCTAAATTTATAGCAAATTTGCTATATCCCCTGGTTCAGTATAGGAAATTCCATTTATTTACTATTAGTTAAGCACACTGTTGAGTGTTCCCTTTAAGGTTACATACATAACTGATAATGCACAATGGCTGGTTTTAGACTGAGTGGTTATTTTTTCTCACAGTTGACTTTGGCGGACTTGATTAACCCCCAATATGCTTCTTGAGACTGGTAAGGAAGGTTTTGTCTTTTGGACATAGCCCTTCCTATTTTAGGGCATGCTTTTCCTTCTTTTGTTGTACAACCTATTTATATTGGGGGTCCACCAAGGGGGCTTGTTTTTTGATTTTTTCCTGAGTTTATTTTGGTTTGGTACTACTGTTTCTATGCTTGTGTGGGGTTTCTGTAAACACGTCAGCATAGGCCACCATGGTTTCTGTGGTTGGAGCGTCTTGGAAATTAGCTATGTTCATCACTTAATAGGAGATAGTCAGCCTTGAAAAATATCTTAAAGGTTTTGGGGTTTGCTGGTAGTTCAGCCTGTATATTTATTTCATGGGTAATCACTGTTTGATCTGATCTGACCATTGAGGACTTTACTGAAGGTGGGGGATGACAATATTCCCTCATATTTGTGAGGACCAGATTTAGGATATTTATACCCCTAGTGTTTGGGCAGACTAGCTGTTCCAGGGTGTTTGCATTGACAAAATCTAGGAATCTTTGAACCTGCATTTTCGTGGTTGTGTATGTATCCCATTTTTTGGTGTAATAGTTAAAATCACCTATGAATATATTGTTGGGCTGAATTGTTAGTGACTCCAGTACATTCAAGTATGTGGTATAGTTATCCTGGGTCATAAACATGGACTTATAGCTAGCAAGGATATGGCATTGTCTTTTACCTTAGGTTAGGTGGCACCGGAATAGCTCAAGCATGTCATATAGTTTGACCAATCCTGAGGTGCGAAAGTAAATTGATACACTTGTACCTCTTGTCCCTTCTTGTGCAGTAGCTGTTCTAAATGCATGGAATGCATTATAGCCCTGTACTGCCAGAATGCTTTCTGCAGATTAAAAGTTTAGTCCAATTTTGATGATTTATAGGTTCATAGGCTAGTACTAGGCAAACTGCCCTAATGGGCCATTTTAAGCTTAGCCAATTACCCCATGTCAGAATCAAACCCTGCATCTTGTGTTTCTAAGGTAAGCACCTTAACCATTACGCCAACCTTCCACCCCACCCATGAGATCAAAGTCCCATGTTAGAGAAATAAATACCTACTCAAAGTTGTGCAAACTAAAAGATGGTTCTATTAAGTAAATAGGTACATGTAGTAAAGCCCCTTGTAGAGGGTCGGTGTGAGCTTGTTCCACCTTAACCAGCGCATAATACTTGCTTATTTGTTGTTGGGTTTCACTGACATCTCAGCAATGAGTTATACCATTATCTTCTACTTAGTTAAATGTTTGTTTTGACATTTTTAAGGTTATTTTATATTTGTAATGAGTCTTTTTTTTTGTTTGGCTTCATTACGATCCTGTAATTCTTGAATGTGTGTGTGTGTGTGTGTGTGTGTGTGTGTGTGTGTGTGTGTGTGTGTGTGTGTGTGTGTGTGTGTGTGTGTGTGTGTTAAGGATAGAACTTATATACACACATATATCAGAATCAGCATCACCACCCTTTTTCCCATTTTTGTATATAGAGTTGGGATATCACATCAACAGTGGCCATTACCTAGAGCCAATGTTCACACCAGTTGATGGCTAGTAATGCATTCAGGTCTATACATGGATATATAATAGGTGCAATTCTCCCTTTCTCTCCCTCTCTCTCTCTCTCTCTCTATATATATATATATATATATATATATATATATATATATATATATATATTTCTACACACACACACACACACACACACACACACACACACACACACACACACACACACACACACACACACACACTGTGCTTGAATGCATCTGTATAACTTACCTTTTTAGTGTAATTTTACAAAGTGGGGACAAAAGTTTAAGGACTAGAATGGATGGCAGGTTCGTTAAGAGACAGAGCATTATTTCTGAGCTTTTGAATTGTATATATTTGGAACCATAGGCATGTTTTTCCATTTGGGGAGCTCATAGGTGCCACAAGGAGCTGAGCTGATTAGGTGTACGCAAGAAACTGCAAAATAAGATGGATGCCTAATTTCTTTGTATGAATTTGTTTCAAGATAGGTACTAGTTGTGTGAGGAAGGTGGAGTGCAAAACTGTGAGGATTTCTTTTTTAATCCATTGCTTATTGCTAATGACCATGGTGTTGTGTACACTGACTTGGATTACAGATGATACGGATATTTTACTGAAAGGATCCCTTTTACACTGTCGCAGGCACAGGTTGTCGAATGCGTCTGTTGAACTGAAAAGCGGGAAAAGACAAAAGAGCGAAGCGGCTTTTCAGTGAATTCTTTGCCTGGGAAAGAATTCACTTGGCCGCTTTCGCCACTTTGCCATTTTCGGCACTGTAGTGCGATCTCAGATTTGATATATTTAACTAGGGTGGTGTGGGGGGCACAGCCCCCTACATTATGTCATTTTTTACAGTTTTTTTTTGTTGTTTCTGAACAGCGATTTTTTTCCAATGGAAAAAAATCACTGTTCTGAGGTTTCGACATTGTAAGCTTTTGCTTGCATGGGGTCTATTATGTGTCGTTCGCTCTTCTGAGAGTGCAATATCATAATATAGACCCAACTGAAATGCTTCCATTGTACAAATATAACTGTGTTTTTTCTTTCATTTTAGTTTTCTGGTTCCTGTTAATGGTTTGATTGATTTGGGGTATTGATTTGTTCTCAGTCTTGTTTAGGTATTCATTCATTTGATGTATTCTTAATGTGGGAGCTTCAATTCATTCCTTTGCTGTGTGGAATTTGTTTCAGGTTTGAGTAATTTTGTGGGCATCATTTTGAATTATGTCCTATGAAGTTTATGTTTAGATAATTAGTTTTTTATATTTATCATTCATACTTAAATGTCTAAATGTAGATACACTTTTGTGAAATGTATTTCAAAAATTTAGTATAGCGAATGTGTTTTTATTTATGAAATATGTGATTGTCGGAATCTTATAGTGACCATATTTTATAAATGTTTTATTAAATATCTCTTATTTTTACTGGTATTTGTTAAAGTAATAGTCTGAATTTTTGTTGCATTTTCAACTAGGAAAATAGCTTTAGAGAGGATAATCTACCATATATCCTGGTCTATATGTCTAATGTTAGGACAGATATTTCCATTTAGAAGAAAACATACTTTCTTTTACTTGCTTCCTAGTACTTCATTGACACCTGTTTTATGTGACAAAAGTTAAAAAAAATAAATAAACATAATTTTCCAATGTGAAGTACAACAGTATCTTCGTACAGAGTATGTGAGCTTCTCAGTATAACCAGTATGCAATTGTTATTGTTATTGCTTAAGGGTAAATGTATATTAGCAGAAAGTGCAGTTGTATAAGTTGAACTTAACATAACAGTAGATGTTCAAATGATCACTTCTGCAGTAGCTTTAGCTATGTGGGTTATATCCTGTTAAGGATATAATCGCCAGCCAGCTTCCAAAGCGTCTGGGCACCTTCCATACACCCAAACTGTCAAGCAGCTTGAGCTGAGCTAAAGAAAAGGCAAGTGAAGCCCTTCAGAGTTTTCTTACCAGCAGAAAGTGGGAGGATGAGCCCTAAATACAAATGTCCATACACTGGCAAAAAAAAATATATATATATATATATATATATATATATATATATATATATATATATATAGATATATATATGTATATATCCGAAAAGGGACTGGCTACTCCAGCAGTGATCATTTGAACAACTGTTATGTTAAGTTCAACTTACACAACTGTATTATATTCATCATATTGATCACTGCTGCAGTAACCTTAGTGATGGATAAATGACCACAACAAACCATATTTGGGAGGTGGAAGGAGAAGAGTCCAGGCACCCCTGGAGAATTGTCCTATCGAAACTTGAGCTGGGCCTAGATAAGGAATAAAGCTTACAGTGCTTTATAAAAATATGTACAGGGAACCAAGTAGCAGCTTCTAGAATATTTCTAGAATTCAATACTTTCCAAAAAGCCATAGATGAAGTCAAAGCCCCGGTAAAGAGGGTCTTGACCCTGCGTGGTATAGATCTGTTATGGTGAGTATAACAAAAAGTAAAAGCTTTAGACAGCCATTTGGAAATAGTCTGTTTTGACACAGGTTACCCATTCTTCTTACATTAAGAAGAAAGAAACAATTAATCTAAAGATCTCAGAGACATAGTTCTGTCAAGGCAGCACCCGAGTTGTTTGTGAACATCAAAGATATGGAGTAACCTTTCTCTGTCATTTTTAAATTCAGTAAAGAAAACGGGGATGTGGAAGTCTGACTTAAAGTAATCTTGAATACCACCACTTTAGGCATAAAAGAAGGATTAGTTCTGAAAGAAACCCTGTACTTATTTAAAATGAGGTAGTGTTGACTCAACATAAGAGCTTGCAAATCAGATACCCTTCTTTCAGAAGTCAGAGCAATCATTAAAACTGTTGTCTGTTAAGAACCTCAAATCAGACAGATTAGCTGGTTCAAATGGAGCAAGGGTTCGTTTTTCTAACACAAAATTAAGATCCCAAGGAGGGTCCAATAGTTTACTTGGCATCCTCTTCTGCAAAACATATTTGAGGAATATTTTGACATGAGACTGTCTTGAAAGAGTATGATCTTTGGGAAGACATGCTGGAATGGCTAATAAATGAACTTTGATAAATGAATTAGAATGGTCATAGGATATTAAGTATCACAAATATTGTGAAATCAGAGAATAACTAGCCTTGTATGGGTGCTGGTTATGTTGTTGGCACCAAATAGAAAGCCTTTTCCTTTTATTAATATATGATTTTCTAGTATCAGGCTTTCTTTCCTTCATTAGTACCTGTTGTACATCCTCAGTAAATGGTGCTGAAAGGAATTAAGACCTTATCTTCCAGGCATCCCGGCAGCTAATTGAAAATGATTGTTGTCAGAGTGTATCAAACATCCCTGCTCTTGTGTGATATTTTATCTGTGAGGAAGCTTGTTGTCCCAAGCTATTTCCAAAAGAAGGGAGAACCGCAGTTGCCTAGGCCAGAAGGAATCTTCAGCAGTACCCTACATATCAGTGGAAAGGTTGGAAAAGGCATCTATCTTCCAGACCTTTTTGCATAGGGTCCTGGAACAGAATTTTGCCAGTTGCTCAAAGAGGAGGGAAAAAGGTCTACTTGAGGAACTCCCTACAGATGAATCAAATGCTTGATGTCCGCTTGATCTTATTTCAATTTATGAGAGTCTGCACTGGTCTTCCACAACTCGTCTTACACACAATTTTGCTCTTATGTAATGTAGGATGCTGGTAGAGTGAGATTGTGCTCTGAAGCTATATCCCAAGCTAACTTGGCTCATCTGTAAAGGGGGTATGGCCTGGTTCCTCCTTACTTGTTTGTGTACCACAAGACTGTGCTTTTATCTGAATCTGATTTGAAGAGGTCCCAGGGGCCAAAGATGGTTGATAGAGTTGAGTGTCTTGATTAGGGCAAGCATCTACAAGATATTTATGTGCTTGCATCTGTCCTTGGTGTCCCATAATGCTGCCCTTTTATCCTTCTTGAAACTGCTACCCCAGCAAATACCAAAATGGCTGTGTTGACTGACTGTTTTGATGTAGGGAGGGAGAAGAAGAGACTTAGTTTTAAGGATATCTGTTGTCCGCACCAAAAAATTTATTTTCTGACAAACCCCAGCACTGAGATTTGAAAAGATAAAGGTTGCTGATGTTGGGATCAAAGAATTTCAGATTTAACTGTATCTATCTCATTTGGAGTCTTGTCAGGGGTATCACGAGAATCATAGATGCTGTGAGACGTAAAATCCTGAGACATTCCCTCACAGTGATCAAAGTCTGGGTGAAAAACCTTAGAAACAGATCTGAATAAAGATCTATTGTTTTCCTGTGGAAGAAAAGCCCTTTGAACTGAAGCATATAGTTGACATACTAGGAATATAAGCTTGAGTGGGGGAGTCAAAAAAGACTTTTGAATGTTCTCTTGGAACACCAGCATGTGTAAGAGATCTCTCACCCAAGAAAGAAATTCCAGACACTTTGAAAAAGACTCTATAAAAGTTAAGCAAATTGTCTAAATATGGAAAATGTGGGTGCCCTGTAGCCTGCAAGTTGCTATAACTGGAGTCAGACACTTTGTGAACACTCTTGGTGCAAAGGATATTATAAAGGTTAAGGTAGAGAACTGATAATATGATCCAGACATACACAACCTTAAGAAATGTGTGAAGTCTGGATGAAGAAGGATGTGATGATATACATCTTATAAGTCTAGTCTTACCAGGAAATCTGAAAGAGGAGGAAGAGGTAACAGGTTATGACGTCACATACTTTTGTGTTAGGGCACTCAAAAACAGGTTTAAGAATGAAAGATTCAGAACTGGTCTCCAAGCATTTTCTTTCTTTGGCACTAGGAACAAAAGAGTCTGATATGGAGGAATGACCCCTGGAAGGGAGGGAGAAATTTCCTTCCACTGTAGTATGTAACCTTGACAAATGATATTCAGAAGCCATTTTTTTAAAGCAATCTGTTTCCAAAGAGAAAAGTGGAGATTGAGACTTTCTGGATGAAAATGGTGAGGGGGTAAAAATAATTTACAAGCTCTCTTGAATTGTCAATCAGACATATAGGACTGTCCTTGGTTTTGGGAGTTATTTTGGAACTCCCCTGTTATTCCTTCATAGACATTTGTTAACCTGAATTCTGTTGGGACTATTTATTATGTTTTCTGACAAAATATGTAAGAATAGAAAGAAAATCCTTGGACAATAAGGAGAGCTGAAAAATCTTAGATGTTCCCTAGATCAGCTTGTTCCTTTCATCATACTTTCTGATCATACAGTATCTGTAGAAGAAGGACCAATCATTAAATTTCTGTCCAATGGAGAATTTAAAATCTTATCTGTAATTATCTAGAAGGTTCAGAGAATACATCCATGCAAACACCCTTAAAACCATACTGGTGGCCATAGACTTGGAAGAAGTATCAACTGATTTATACATGCACTGCAAGCACTGAGTAGTGGCCTAATCAAAAGAAGAAAGTAAGTTATTTAAAGCACATTTTCTATACAAGAAGAAACTGCAGATAAAAATTCCTCATAGTTTCACAATTTGTCAGAATAAACTTCAACACATGAAGCTGAATATTCAAAATTCTGATAACCAAAGTTGAAGAAGTATATATTTTTTCCCCATGCCTATCAATAATTTTCCCACTCTTAGCAAACAGAAGAGGACTGGAATTAACTAAGTGCTTAGCAGAAGTGCAGTCAACTAAGGCTATAGCTGCTGGGTAAGGTCTGGGAGTAGTTTATAAAAATTTAAAAGCCCAAGGAATTTTATATATCTTATCTGCCTTTTTAGGGACAGCTGGCTATCAGGAAAATTGTACTCAGTAAGAGACACATCCTCTAAAGCAGACAGAACAGGAGAAATGGGTGGAGCTTCTGGAAAATCCTTCTGTAACATCTCACAGTATTCTGAGGAGCTGAGAAACTCAGTGCTGTCTCACTGAAAACATTGGCACATTATTGTAATAGTCTCAGAGCAAAAGTAATCCCCAAAGGGAGAATCAGAAACTGGACCTCTCCTCTGAGTCTGAATCTGAATCAGAAATCTTTGGAAAAAACCCTGAATCTGTCCCTGCATCTTCCTGTTCAGATTCAGAATTTTGAATCTCTTTAGGAAAAGATGAATCCCTCTTTCTTTTATCAGAAATGACTCTACAAGAAAGATTAATAATGTGGATCAAATTCTGAGTCAGACCCAGTAAACTATTCCTGATTAAAGAAATTTGAGGAGGATTATATATACACTTGGTTTTCTGTTTCTTTCTGACAGGAAAATGGGGCAAACCATGTTACTAATGGCAGCACCTGCTTTCCTGAGTATGGCAACAGCATTCTAGCACAACAGGGAAACCTTGCGTGTTCCATCTCCCAGGACTGACAAAAGTGGCTCTCCCTTGCCCACTGAGGGGACTCCAACTGTTGCACAGGATGAAGCTAACCCTCAGTCCATAGTGGCTGTAGGTGTTATACCAGAGTCATACAGGGTAAAAGATAAGTGACCTGAGGTGCAATAAATGGCCACAGTAGAGTCACCCACCTGTGTCTGAGGCAAATCACTAGCTTGCTTTGCTGGCAAATACTGTTTACTTAACATTTTCTTTTTGTCATTGGAAGAAGGACAGACCATGGGACTATGATAAAGCTGAAAATGATGCCTCTTTCCCATGGAAGACAAACAGCAAATGCTGGTAAATCTACCAGTCACCAAAAGTTAACTTTTTCCCTTAACAGAAAAACACAGTATAAAGCAATTTGAAACACTATGCCAGCCCTAACAAGGAAAGATACGCACAATATCTCCACAGAAAATATGCGTTCAATTAATAACACTACTTCAAACTGACAGAAAAAATGAGTGTGAGATTTAAAAGTACAGTCCATTAAAACACAACACATATAGCTTTAAAATAACTTACCTGAAGAGGAAAGTAATAAAACACCAATAAATTTAAGAAAATGGAAGATTTTTTTTCCCCCAAAGGAAAGTTATCTGCCTGTCAAAGGATAGCCCAAGCTTTGGGCCCATTGATCCTCAAAAGCCTCAGAGGAGCATAGCCTTTGGTGGCAGTAAAGATCTGCAGAGCTTTGAGACCAAACTTAACTTTTAGTCAGCTTAGCTTGCACAGCTTATCAGTCTGGGTGCATGGAAGATGCCCTGAAGCTTTGGTTGATGCCTGACCATTATATCATTGGCAGGCTATAACCCACATAGCTAAGCCTTCTGCAGCAGTGATCATTTTGAAGGACATCCCTAACCTACTCCTAACCAGTGAAATCTCACACTTGTTTGCAATGACTGCCAGTAGTTACTTATAGACTGAAAATGTAAACAAATAGTAGACAGTCACAATATAAAATGTGGTTGCAATTTTCAGTTTCAGTTTTTGTAAAAATAAGCTTATTTTAAAATTAAAACAGTAGAGATTCATTGGTATGAGTAATGAGTTTAATTTATGCTGCCCACAAATGCTTTACATCCATACTTATGCTTATGATGGGCAATGGATTTCAGTTATGCTGCCCACAGAGTCCTTTATTTCTGGCCTTTTACTAACAAAATCCACCTGTTAAAAGAAAAAAAATATTCTTTCTGCAATCAGCATACATTTCTTCCTGAGTGTTCTGGGTCAACGTAATAAAAAAAATTGCAAGCATTGGCAGCAATCCTAAAAAAATTAACCTGAATTCTATTTAAAGTTATATATTTTAACAGGTTTTAGTAAGTATTCAATTAGTGCAGTAATTGCACTAAAGAAAAGTTAATTAGTTCTGAGATGCCTGTATATATATATATATATATATATATATATATATATATATATATATATATATATATATATATATATATATATATATATATATATATATATATATATATGTGTGTGTGTGTGTGTGTGTGTATACAGTATGTATAGATTTTTTTTT
>NC_056735.1:1601836310-1601851310 GCF_019279795.1 Protopterus annectens | reverse complement strand
AGTTTTCCAGTTTGACTAAAATCCTCATTGATTTAAAATTGTATGTCCGCAAACTGAATTTGAAATTTTTATTGCACAGCATTCTCCAGTTTGACAACAGGTGCAGGAAATTCACTACTAAAATTATGTACAGTCCTACCCTGCATGAAACCTTGCAAGTTCTCCATGACATTTGTGAGGAAGACTTAGTAAGAAACTGGGTAAGGAAGCCAAATTTCATAATTTAACTCACGATGAAACAACTGATGTGAGACAGCTGTCTAGTAATAGAAACATTCTTGTCATGAAGGCCGACAAGGGTGTAGTAGTGGTCATCAAGAAAGCTGAGGACTACATCCTAGCCATTAACAATCTACTTTCAGATCAGGACTGTTATGAGAAGACATCTGCTGAGATAATCAGGAAGAAGTTTTTGATATTAACACTGTTTTATTCGATCTCCTTTGTCAAGAAAGTTAAATCATGACATATTCAGTTTTTTGAAAGTTAACCATCCCAAAATGGCTACGTTGTTCAGGACTTCAAAGGTTTATAAAACAGAACGAATCCACCCTTCAGACCTGTGGTTGCAGTGAACTTTTACAAAAGTGAATCTATTTCAGTTTATTTAGACCATCTGTTAAATCCAATTGTGCAAAATTTTGAATTTTTTTTGAGAGACTCATGGCGTTTGTTGGAACTACTAAGCAAAGTAAAAGAAAAAGTTGAGGGTTGTTTTTTTTTTTTTTTTCTTTAAAGTTGTTTCTTTGTATACTTGCACCCAACAAGTCATAGGGATATACTTTGTTTGAAACTATTTAATAAAGTTCATCAAGTTCAGCAATTTTTATTTATTTTATTTTACATTTGTTAACCAGGGGTATCTGACTGAGCTGAAAAGCTCCACATAGAAAAATTAAAGATACATTTAGATAATTAGACTGATCAGTATACACTCAAATTACAATAGACATGTTTTTACAGTGGTATGCAGCACATCAACAATTACAGTGGAGAGAACAGACAAGAAAATATTAATTTAAAAATAAAGGTAATTAATAGATTTGTGGTGTATAGCTGAAATTTGGAACATAGGTAGAATACATACATAGTAGACAGGTACAGTACATACATTGTACATTAGCCAGTGTTTGTGAGTAAGAGTGAAAACTATTATCAAGTACTTTAGTATGTGTACCTTACCTGCTTTCACTAGCCTGGGGAGCAGTCATGGCACTGCCAGCTTTGCTTGAGATATTGCCTAATGAGGTTTTTAAAGGAGGCTTTGGATGATGTGTTTTATATGCTAGTAGGGAGAGAGTTTATTTTTTTTAGCCACAGAACTACTATATGGTGTGCCTGCAAAGCAATTGTAGCTCTTGGTGACTTTTAGTAGTAGTTTGTTTGATGATCTAAGAGGTCTTTTGTCTGAGTGATGTTGTACTAGGTTTTTGAGGGCAGGACACTTATTGGGGAGGTAAAAGATAGAATGACAGAGGGAGAGATGATTGTAGGTTCGGAGGTTGGGCAGTTCAAGCCAGTGGAGCTGTCTCAAAGCAGTACATTGATGAGTTCTAAATGAGCAATTTGCAGCAAAGTGGGCAATTCTATTGTAGCAGGCTTCCATTTTATTTAGTTCAGTTTTGTTGAGATTAGTCATAATGGGAGATGCATAGAGTAGGGTGGTTAGAAGTTGGGAGTGAGCAATGGCTGATCTTGTGTTGTTGGTAAGAAGTGATTTGATACGGTAGAGTGATCCCAGTTTGGCGTGTATTTTTTATTAGTTAAGTTGAGATGACTATCAAATTTTAGGTGGGAGTCTATGGTTATTCCCAATAGCTTAGTCTGTGCCACTGGAGCAATTGGAGTAGCATTTGTGGAGTAGATAGTGAATCGACTGTTATCATTGTTTTTGTTAGAACTGGTTATAATCACAAGCTGAGTTTTCTTTGGATCGAGGATAAGTTAGGCTTTGGTAAGGTAGTTTTCAACATCAGAGAATGCTAGTTGAGTTGTTTGCAGGAGGGTGGGAATGTTTTGTGCAGCACAGATTAAGGTAGTATCATCTGTATACTGAATGATAGATGCATGTTGTGTGGAGGTATGGAGGGCATTTGTGAATATTGTGAATAGTAATGGTTCTAAGACAGAATTTTGTGAGACTCCTACAGTTATGGGCAGCTGAGGAGAGAGAGAGAGAGTATTTTCCCATTTCACAGCTTGGTACCTGTCAGTTAAATAGCTTTGGAACCAGGTAAGAGTGGAATTTAATAGGTAATACTGGTTTAGTTTGTTTAGTAGAATTTGGTGTGAGACTGTAACAAATGCTTTGGGCATATTCAAAAAAAAAAGTTGATGCCTGCAAGCATTCATTTTTGAGATGGTTTACTGTGTCTGTGAAGCAGAGGAGGGCTGTAGTGGTACTATGGGCAGGTCTGAAACCATGTTGAGTAGGTGACAGGATGTTGCTGTCTAGGAGATATTTTTGCACCTGGATATGGATGCATTTTTCTAGGATTTTGGCCAGGGGGGAGAGTATAGCAATAGGTCTGAAGTTATTAAGTTCAGTGGAGGTCCTGCCTTTATGTATGGGTGTAACATAAGATATTTTCCAGAGTTTGGGCACGTAGTTTTCAACAATTAATCTGTTTATTACAGTGGAGATTGGGATAGCCATAGCATCTGCTGTGAGTTTCAAAAAACAGCTAGGGAGTAGGTCGGCTGCTATTGATGAGGTTTTTAGATTTGAGAGCATGCTTTTGATTGAAGTGGTGGAAACTGTTTTGAGGGTAAAGCTTGTATTAGTCTTATTTGTGTTGGGGGGTAGTGAGGTTGGAACTGTCCTGTGATACTAAGGATAGAATTGAGTTCACAAAGTGGGAGTTGAATTGTGTTTTGATGGGAACTTTAATGTCAGGGGTGGTTGGTTTGGGGGTAGCCTTTTGGGTGATTTTTGGTTGCTGGTTTAGATTTTTCCAAAATTTTGGGGGGTTGTGTTGGTATTTAGTTTGCAATGTCATGTAGTAGGATTTTTTTGTCCAGCCTAATGCATTTTTTTGCATGGTTGCACAGTTCTTGGTACTTAGGCTTTGTGTTTCTTTGTTTTTCTTTTTATAGCAAAGCCAGTCAGTATCTCTGGACTTGAGGATATGCTTGATTTCTTTACTGAACCAGGGGTTTGTAGAGGTTCTAACCTTGATTTTGCACAATGGAGCGTCAGTGTCTAGATGTTGTAGAAATGTTTTGTTGAAATTTGCTACAGCCTGGTCAAGTGGGAGGGTTTTTAGGGGGGTCCAGTCACAGTTACAGAGTAAAGTATTGAGGACCTCAGGAGATAAATTTTTTTGTGTTTCTAGTGGATTTATAGTTAGTGGTTTTGCATATGCTTGTTCAAATTACGTATAAGGTATATTATGTTGTGGTCACTTAAGGTGTCTGGGAGACTGCCTGTGTGAGGGTACAATGTGGGGTTTTTAGTTAGGACCCAGTCAATGATGGATTCCCTTTTAGATTTTTTATCACATCTAGTTGGAATTTGGACTAGCTGCTGGTAGCCGTGGAGATTTATTAGATTACTTGGTGGTTCTGATATGCAGGTGAACCAATCTAGGTTGAAATCCCCCAGAATAAGGGTTTCTTGTGAGTATGTGGAAGAACACCAGGATAAGAAGTCTTCAAGGCTAGCAGGTGTATTACCAGGTGGAATATAGATCACAATTGTGGTAATGACCTTTTTAGGGTGAAGTTGAAGTTGTGAGATAAGTATGTCCCAATTATTGAGGGAGGGGTAGGAGTTTGGTATTTGATGTAAAGTTTAGTTGGACTTATATAGTAAGGCAGTTCCACCCCCTTTATGAAGTGGTCTGTTTTGCCTAATGATATTGTAGCCGGTAGGGAGAACTTCTGAGTTAGCTATGTTTTTATTTAGCCAGGTTTCTGTTAAAGCAACTATGTCTGGGGTGTAGTGTGCTATTGTGGCCTGGAGTTCAGGCATTTTATTTTTGATACAGCTAATATTAATATTTAGAATTAAAAGATGGTTGGTTTTGCTGCTGTTATTGATTTGCCCAGGGATGAAGATAGTGGGAGTATTATGTTTTGGCAATTGTGTTGGAGCAGTTTGTATTGGAAAGGATGGATTTGGGCCTGGATTGGGGTGGATGTCCCCACTTATGGTGAGCCTGGTGTTAAAACGGTGATACAAATGTTGGAGTTTGGTGATGAGTGTGAGAAAGTATTGTGTTTTTTTGGAGTAGGAATGAGAGCATATGTGTTTAGTTCTGAAATGGTCTTTTATGTAGTTCTTGAACAATTGTGGGCAGATATTATTATAATGTGCGGTGTCTGTATATGAGAGTGCATAATATAGTATTGTGCTACTAAGTTTAAGGAAATTGCTAGAGTGATGCCTTGTGGAGTTATAAAGAATTATGAGAAGACCGACTAGACATAGTTGTGTGATAGTCATGGTTATAAAGTTTAAGTTGGTTCTAGGTGAATGTGTGGATAGGAATTATAGGGTTGCACTATATGTGGATGGGTAAGTAGTGTGAGGTGATGTAATAATGCCTAGTGGGAATGAGACTGGTTAGGAGTATTTTGTGGTGGAACATGTGGGTGTGGTGTAATGTGATCTGACTTGAGGAGCTGTGACTGATGGAGGTGACCTGTAGTTGAGCTGTGGGTGTGGTTGCAATTACTATAAATGTAGAGGTAGTGGGGGCGGGAGGAAATTGGGGGCAGGGCAGGGTAGTGGAGACAGCCCGAGCATTACTGAGGGCAAATGGAGCAGGGAAGAGCGCAACAAGACAATAGTAATGGGCAGCAAAAGTAAGTGTTACTTTACAAATCTGAACACTTTAAACAAATTCCTGAGGTCTAATGTCCTCATAAATACTGTTTGTACATTACTGGGAGTGATTCTAGACAACATTTGTTTTGTTTTCCAAGGCAAATATTTTAAACAGAAGATGGGAGTAGCTATGGATGCCAGGGTTGCTCCATTGTTTGGCAAACAAGTTATAGCTTGGTGGGAACAGGTTTTTTTGAAGACCCACCATTTATTTAAGAAAGTGATTTTTTTATAAAATGATTTATTGATGATTTGATTATTTTGTGGAATGGTACAAAACAGGAATTTCAAATATTATTTGATTATGTCAACAATTGTATGACCTTTTTAAACTGACCTTGGTACAAAGATTAACTTTTTGGACATCACCATTTCTCTTGAAGAAGATAGTGGGATATTTGTAAGTAGGATTTTTAGAAAAATAACACTTTTGTGAAGAACTACTTATGAGAAGAGTCAGCACTCTCTTCATATGAAGAAGAGTTTCATAAAAGGTAAGTTCATTAGGTTAAGCAGACTCACAGGTAATGATGAAATGTACCGTACAGAAGTTGAACATCTCAAACAACTATTCTTCAATAGGTGGTTACAGTTCAGACTTGTTATCTGACATCATTTCTTTGCATCAAGTTTAAGACCATTGTTTTTGCACCATTTGTTAATCAGAGGTAGGCCTTCTTGAAGAAGGCTAGTGTCTGCATGGGGAGTTGATGATAGCCCCCAGCTTGCTCAGTTTGACCATCTCATTTGTTTATTCAGTTTTCAAAGTTAAAGTTCAGCTTCATCTCCTTTTCTTGAATTATTTTCTCTCATCTTAAATTAAGTATCTTACTCTTACAGAAATATATCCTCATGACCTTACATACTTAGATCCTGACTTTAAACTTTTATTAAATTATTTTGTATTCAAACAATTTTCCTTTGAAACTTGACACATTCCACCTGAAGTCTTTTCTCTGAATGGATCACTTAAAATTAGTTTTACATAGTGATTGCTTTGCTTCCACTGTTATTAATCTTCCGTCTGTTGTTTTTTTATTTCAGTTTATTAGAATCATCTAGCAGTAATTTATCCTTTATGACCCCATATCATTGTACATCAAGGGAGGTAAAACTTGATATGAAAAAAACAACAATTTCTTTAGGAACACAGTGTCTAGTATGTTCTTTTCCCTGGTAGGTTTATTTACAATCTGCAGCAATTTTGTTCCTGAACATACAAACATTTTCCTCAACAAGGTTGCAGAATCAATATTAATCCAATTGGTTTCTTTCTGATAGATTTAAATCCCTAGATATTACTATTTTCCCTCCTGTGTTTCATACAAGACATGTATGAATTGCTCAAAGTTAACAGCACTTCACTTCGGTATTGTATACACTACAACAACTGTAATCTGATCCACAGTTGTCTTTATAGTCACAGTTATACAATCTACATTGTTGGTGTTGCCATCAACGATGTAATCATCACAGGTCTCATAACAATCATTAATTTCTATCATAACATCTTCATCTGAATTTTTTTTTGTTGTTAGAATGTATGTTACAGTAAAGCATTTATACCCTGAAAGAATTGGTTTCCCCGTCATTGTTCTTTAGCAATGACTCACAAACAATAACACCACCAGTCTTACGTCAATGTAATACATTTTCCATAAAATAAAAAAAAAAATATATATATATATATATATATTAACAATGCTCCTGGCAGTAACAACCATCACAAATAAATCCAAGTTTGCAATCTGAAAGCTCTTAAACTCCTGAGATGACAAAAATACTGCTTTGTGTTAGTCAAATATTGCAATATGTCTTTTACAGAAAGTATCTTCCTTTGTCTTGGCTACTCAGCTCCATCTTGTCTAAATACATGGGTCCAAAATTAGACTTGGATGTTCTGCACATTTCCACTTTTTAAAATGGGCATTTTTTTCATATAGGTATTTATCCTAAAAATCTTTTCTTTTATGCTGACCTTACTCTCCTTTTTATATGTGATTTATAAAAATATGTCATAGCACCTGTAAAAGCTATGCTGTCTAAGAAGGCTGTAAAATCTCTGCCAACAGTCAATGAGTCCTTGAAGATGAGATCATTTGAAACAACATAAATAAAAACAAGTTACATACTTTCTTATATTAAGTAAGCAATAATGCCCAACAGGGTGTGCATTAATGTGTAATTAATGCCCACCCAGGGGTGTTATGAGGCCTGGACCCACAGGCAGATGTCCACTGCACCCCTGGAAGGGCATTATTTACACATTAGCAAACACCCTGGAGGGCATCATTGCTCTTAGAGAATCATCTCGCTGTCAAATTGTTATGTTTTACTTACTTATTTTTTTTAAGTACTATATATTTTTTTGTATATTTTTGATGTAAAATAGTTTTCTGCCTAATGTTTCAAACTTTCTGTAGTACATGTTAATGGTGTTGGAGGAAGCATTTTATATCAAAAATATATATAAAAAATATATAGTATTTAAAAAAAGAAAAATGTAAGTAGAACACAACAATTTTACAGACAGCCCATTCTCTCTCCCTCTCATACACAGCTTTCATGCACGCATTCACTCACACAAGATCGCTCTCACTCTTTCTCATTCTCTCTGACACACACACACACACACACACACACACACACACACACACACACACACACACACACACAGTCTACTCTGCTTTCATACATGCACTCACACACAAGATTGCTCTCACTCTCTCGATGTCTCTCACGCACAGTCACCGGCTTTCATACACACATTCATTCACACATGATCGCTCTCAGTCTCTCTCTCTCTCTCTCTCTCACATATACACAGTCACTTTTGCTTTCATACACACATTCATTCACACATGATCGCTCTCAGTCTCTCTCTCTCTCTCACATATACACAGTCACTCTTGCTTTCATGCACACATTCATTCACACATGATTGCTCTCAGTCTCTCAGTCTCTCTCTCTCTCACATATACACAGTCACTCTTGCTTTCATGCACACATTCATTCACACATGCAGACAGCAACATAAACACACACATGCTCATCTCTCTCTCACTTTCATACACACATGCACTCTCTCTCTCTCTCTCTCACACACACACACACACACACACACACACACACACACACACACACACACACACACACACACACACACTTTTTATTTTGCACTCACTAAACAGCCGAAGCTGTGTAAAATAGCAGCTTAATGGATCTGTCTCTCACACTCATACAAGCATACAGTTTCACACACAAACACACTCGATTGGTAATCGAGATTAGGTGAGACATTGGTAGGTGCATCAGCAACCACTGGGAAGCAAGTAGCCATTGCATATCTTTTACTTTTATTTTATTTTACACTTGCTAAACAGCAAAAATGCTGCTTAGCGAGTGTAAAATAATGGCGGCCGTTCCATTTTTTCTCAGTCTGATCTCCACAGTGGCTTGATAAGCTGCCATGAAGTGGTGGACTCATTTTTCACTGGCCATTACTTGTATATTAATACCATGCCGGAGAACGCTCATTCTCCAGTCAGGATACTGATGTACAGTAAGGCCATTCTCTAAAGCATTTTAATGCCTCACTCACATTCTGTATGTTTGCTACTGGCAAGCATAACAATATTTATTGTTCCTCTTCCTATCTTCAAATGTAAGTATCAGTTTGTCTGATAATTGAGTCTCCAATTACTATTATATTATTTCAGAGCAAATCTAAAGAATCTTCCGGTACTAGTTCAATAAGGTCTGGTCTATCGATTTTTACATAAGAAAGAGCTTCATCACTAGTCTTGTTTTTCTCACTGTTTTTACAACTTGTTTTATTTACAAGCATACAATTCTTGTCTAGCTTTCTTTGTACTTCCACAGTCTGAAGCATGTTGTCAAATTCAGCCTTTCTCCTATTTTTTCTTAAAGTAGTGTTGTTTAATTATTTCACTTTCTATTTAGATTTTTTTAGTCTGCCCCATGGCTCTCTTTTCTACCACCCCCGCTTAGAAAAGTTAAATCATTTTCTGTAGACTAAATGTTTTGTGATTGAACAGTGCTATCATTCCCCTGGAATCTGCAAATTAACATAACAAAGCATATCCCGTTCATTATGGATTCTCTTTTTTCCTAGTTAATTGTTGCAAACTTCTCCCTTTCTTTCTTTTATTTTCTTCATCCTCTAAATTCTCAGATCACTGAATAGTTTATCCTGAATTCCAAAGTTGTTATCGATAAGATGATGTTTAATGGGGGTTGAGTCACCATTACTAGCAGAGGACAGTAAATTTCCTATATGTGTTCTATTTGGACTTTGCTTAATATTATTTATCTCTTTAGCCCATTATTAATACACGTAACAGGAGATTTCTAAGCAAAGTCAACTGCAGAGGTGCAATCATCTTCAGTAAGTCTAGATTTACTATTAATAGCAAGCATACCATTCAGTATTTGATATGAGGATCACAAAACTCCAATGTTATCAGGTGTTACCTTTGTGTATGTATATATATATATATATATATATATATATATATATATATATATATATATATATATATATATATATATATATATATATATATATATATAAATTGTTAATGGCATGCTCACTTAAATAATCCATTCTCAAATAGAAAACAATTAAAGAATTATATAAAAAATCAAAATCAGTGACAACAGGTTTCAAAGAAATTAAAACAGTGAGTAATTTAAGTCAAACTGAATGAGGAAATTACTCAAATAATATGCAAATGAAGATCAAATGAAGTACGCTGAGCCTACCTTGTACAAATGGAAGCAATTCATAAAGTAATCACTGTGACCTACCATAACAGTTGGGTCAGTCACAGCAGAACACTGGACATCCTTTATGGTGAACAGAGATGCAGTCAATAGTTTCTGTTCACTATTTGTTGTTGTTGTTGTTGTTGTAGCACATTATAACAGTAAAAATTAGAGGCAAAAATAAAATATAAATCAGAATAAATGTCCCTACCAATCCATTGCACAATAGACAACAAATCAGTATGGGATGATTTCAGCTAAACTCTGGAGTGAACTGTCTACAATCTGGGTGAATTTATAGCTGACTATGCCCCTTAGAATGACTAGAGTTTGCCTGTCTGCTGTCTATTCCTTTCATCCAACATACAGTAAAAATCAGAGGTAAGAAATAAAATATAAATCACAATAAATCTTCTATTAACAAGCAGTTGCACAGTAAATCATAAACCAAACCAGATGGTTTCAGATAACATCTGAATGTCATACTGAGTATGTTCAGTAAGATTTACATGATGCATGGTGTGCTTTGAAACTGAGGACTGTTATTGGCATTATTATGTACCAGAGTCCAACTAGAAGCACCTTGATGTCCCATATTTGATCCTTCATGCTCTGCATATATGTACTCACCATGTTTAAGATCTCCAAAGGAGTATCTGCCTGCTATCAAGTGGTAGTCTGTTGTTTGATTTATGCTACATGTATGCGGAGTATCTACCTGCTATCAAGTGGTAGTCTGTTGTTTTATTTATGCTACATGTATGCGCAGTATCTGCCTGCTATCAAGTGGTAGTCTGTTGTTTGAGATATGCTACATGTATGCATCACACCTGAATATTCTATTTCCATTTTTACCTTCATTACTTGGGTCAATGCATATGTTATATGGATTCTTCTGTTTTGTTCTCTGTATTTGATTTAGGCCAATGGCAACAGCTAAAACTGGCCTGTTATGTACCATTCCACCTCCCCTTTTATATGAAACATAAATAATAATAATGATGGTGACTATGATGATAATTGCAATACCAGGTAGTCAAATCATTTTAAGCTATATGCCTCTAGTTAAGCATAAGATGTAGAGTGGCTCAACATCAACAGCAGCTCCTCTTTATTCACTCTTCATTGTCTCATAGTCATACAACTAATAACAGATAATTTATATGACAGTCTCATGCACCATAAGTTAACTCCTACCCCATCCTCAGATATTTGTCTATTAACTACTGAGCTTCATCCCTGTAAGATTAATATATCAGCTCTGTAATTCTCATCCGTGACACCTGCTTACATGCCACACTCAGAAACCTGGCTGCATAAGCCAGCTCCAGTGATATAAGGTGATAAAATCTTGACTATTGGTCAGGTGATTTGAGGATGATTAGCATCCAATTGGCTTGATGGATCTGGATAAGGAGGATGGCATAGACAGTCTTCTGCTAGTTGGATGAAGATAGGTGGCTCTAGTTCTCCACTTACATGAATTCTAGTAGGATCACCTGTGAAAAGTCAGCTGGTCAGCACATACAGTATGTATTCACTCACACATTCTTGATTAGAAACTCAATTATTTTATAAACATAGTATATATCTGTCTTTCTATAAATCTATGTGTGTGGCAAGACAGCAGTAGGGGAATGGAGGTACCCATACAGGAGCAGCAAGCTGGCCTGCTAGCTACCCCAGGACTCTTGCCATGAAGGTATGGATGAGAGGTATGACTGCAACCATGAAGGTATGAATTGTATGACTGGCCAACACGGAGAGTAGGGCTGTTGCTATGAAGGTATGAATTGGATGATTGGCCTACAAAGACAGTAGCGCTCACTATGAAGATATCAATGTGATGATTGTCCTACATGGATAGTAGGGCTGTCACCATGAAGGCATGAATAGTACGTTTGCCCTAAATGAACAATAGGACTATCACCATGAGGGTATGAATGGGATGACTGCACTACATGGACAGTAGGGCTATTGCCATGAAGGTTTGAATGGAATGATTGGCCTACATGGACAGTAGGGCTGTCACCTAGGCTGTAGATGTCCATCTCTTCTCTCACTTTCACAGAATGACTTGGATGATTGGGTGCAAGTAGGAAAGACATCAAACTGGTTCTGTGAATTAAAAAATAAATAAAAAAACACACTATTAGAGCAAACATAAGTGATTTCATTTCAATTTATATTATATAACAGCATAACAGCATGATGCACTGATAGTCTACAACTCCAGAGACAAAATACCACCCCTTTGAAATCAAGGATTAGACAACCAACACACTATAATTGCTACTGACCACTTATTAATCATAAACAGATCACTACAACTGATAATAACTTGATTTTTTCTTAGAATTTTAGTTCCTTGAATTAATAAATGCAACTCAGTGATACTAGGTGTTAATTTTAAGTTTTCATCTAATTTCACAATCAACTCCCACAACAATTAATTGAGCATTATATATATATATATATATATATATATATATATATATATATATATATATATATATATATATTAACTCTGAGTTCACACAATCCCTATTAAAATTGAACACACCTGTCAGCCATCTGCAGATGTCAACCATCTATTTATAGCTGGGATAAACTCAAATTTTTACATAGATCAAGTATTACATTCATTATTAAATCTGTGTATAGATCTGTCTCATCTTGTTAACTATATGTTGACATAGCCATCTTAAAGTATCCTATTTCTGCTGAGTCATGCTGGAATGATGAACTCAAATAAGTATTAGAAAGAAAAACAAAACCTTAATAAGCTGAAAACAATTTTATGGAAATAGATGATAAACTAACAAAGTTCTACTTGCTGACTCCATCTTCTGTTCCAAGTCCATCCTCCCTTAAATATTATTGTAACCTACATACAAGCTGAGGCAGAGAAGGACCAAAATATAAATCTCAAAGATCAACATTTGCCATCACAAGTGTAGATTTGAAAATATTTACAATTGTTGGTGACAGAATTTCAGACTGCTATGGCATGTATCAAAAGAAAAAAAAAATAAAGGGGATAGCAATTAATGCTTTCCTCTTGACCTATCCTAAGTAGGATTTTAGTATATTTTGTGTAGGTGTTTGTATGCACTTACAATTGCCAAAGTGCAAGAGACTGACAAGCTAGGCCAAAGTAGGTACTTAGTGTTTGGAGTGTGCAGGTAAGAGAATGGGGGGGGGGTGTTAGTTTGGCTGCTAATGATATTGGTAATATAGGCCAAGGTTTGGTATTTCCATTATAATTGTGGCATGGTCTATAGGTTGTCAGGCTAGACAAGCTCAAGAGTTGACTAAGCTGTGTTAATTATGGTGGTGATAGGTGGTATTGAAGAAATGGGTTAGTCAATAACCTAAGAGGGGCTAGGTTCCTAGTCCCCCCCCATTCAACAATGGTTGTTTGTCTCTCAGAATGTTGACAGATCCCTGCTGCTGCTATATAGATATAATTAGGATTGGGGAGGTAGCATATCATGCCTTCACATAACAAGACGGCTGCTTAAAGTATCTCACTCTCCTCCTCTCCTCTCCATGTTAAACAAAAAAAAGAAGTTAACAGACTTTGGGTTGAGTTGTGAAAGGCAGTAGTGGTGGAAGTGGGCAGAGTGCTAAGCAGTTGCTGGTTGTGTGGTGGGATGGGTCCTTTTGCCCCTCATTATGATTGTTGCAGTCCTAACAGTTTTGAGTTGTGAATGGAGTGCTGATAATATCGGCATGTTGACACTAGCTTACCTTAGAGGTGGACTGCACCACCATGATGTCATGGTATGGGGTAGTTGTCAAATAACCCATGGAATTGGTGTAGTGTGGTAACCTGAAATCAAAACACCTATATAAAAAAATAATAAAAAGAAGATTGTTCAAGAAGTTTGTACAAGCTAAAATTACACGGGGAGAACAAATGATAAATTGGGGATTTTAAAAACTGCTCATATTCTATTACCAACTCAATGGCACAGCAGGATTTTCATCACCTTACATTTTCAGAGCAATAAGAAATATGAAAACATAATGTATGGCATTACAATCAATAATGCTATGTTTCCTCCCCAGCCCTAATGGCATTATAGTCAATAATGCTATGTGCTATGTTTTCATGTTGCCTATTGATAATCTTCTGTAATTCACTAAAACATCAATAAATTTTATGAGGGCAGATTAGTACTATGAGGCAAAATCAAAGACATTATCTGACATTCTGGAATGGTAAGTGGTAAGAATGTTAGTGGTAATGAAGGGCACTTGTTAAGAGAGATGAACGAAGGGCAGAGTTAAGAAGTTGGCAGGCGAAGAGAAGAGGGTAGATCATGGATACAAATGGAGGAGGGATAAATACTGAGAGATAAAGGTTACCACCCAGTAGTAGGATAGTATTTTTTCCCACTTTCTTCATGGGGTCAAGGTGTCATGTCAACTGCCATCATCTTTTTTGACAAATTACCACTATCCTACCTTCTTCGATGGTCATAACTGACTGTCACAGGTCTTTTCTGATGCAATCCTTCTGTCTCTTTGCTGGATACATTCATTTCCTCTTGCCCTCTTCCTGTTTCTCCCAAATCTTCTTTACCAGATTGTCTTCTGCTCTCCTACGCATGTGTCTAGGGTCTATATTAAATCAGTGAAAACTTAAAAAAGTGAACGCTGAGTTATCAACCGCATGTAAGCAAAAGCTTACAATCCTGAACACTTAGAACAGTGATTTTTTTCTCAGGGAAAAAAAATTGCTGTTCCAAAAAAGAAAAAAAAAACAAACTTTAAAACATTACATAATGTGGGGGGCTTCGCCATCCATACCCCTGACATGGGGGACTGTGCCCCTCACACACCCCCTACTTAAATATACCAACTCTGAGATCACACTACAGTGACAAAAATGGCAAAATAACGAAGGTGGCCAAGCGATTTCTTTCCCAGGGAAAAATTTGATTATATGCCATTTCAGTATTTTGCCATTTCGTGCTTTCAAGTTCCATCAAGACGCATTCGAAATAATGCATCTTCGATCATATAATAGGGAACCTGTGCCTCAAACACAAAAATCTTTTCTCCTTGACCTTTTCTGCAACTGGAGATACTTTGGCTTCTGCTCTTATGCCCTCATTTCTTTGTCTGTCCCACAGTGTGCAGCCTACCACCCATCTCAGGTACTTCTTTTCCATCACCTTGAGCTTCCTTAACTGCTCTGCCTTTATTGTCCAGATTTCTGTACCATATAATAGTACTAGTCACACCACTGTTCTGGACACCTTACTTTTCAACTTCTTGGGCATTCTTCAGTCACACATTACCCCTGACACTCTCTATCATTTGACTGCAACCCCTCTGATTCTACCTTTGACCTTCTCATTCATACTTCC
>NC_056735.1:1601633810-1601831310 GCF_019279795.1 Protopterus annectens | reverse complement strand
TAAAGCTATTGAAGTGGGT
This sequence comes from Protopterus annectens, assembly GCF_019279795.1. Taxonomy (NCBI): domain Eukaryota; kingdom Metazoa; phylum Chordata; order Ceratodontiformes; family Protopteridae; genus Protopterus; species Protopterus annectens. Next base: position 1,601,831,291 of record NC_056735.1, on the reverse strand, counting down.
TTGTACAATTTTACTAAAGGCATGCAAGTACTCTAAAGAGCTTAAATTATCTCTACAAAAACAGCCACAGTTGGGCGGGTTTAAAAATATTTAATAACAAATAGTCAAAACACAAGACAATACTTTTTACTACACAGTGCTAGTCAAGAGTTCAGAGATCACAGAGAAATACTTAAAATAATTCAGTAGTACAATTCTGACATCAGAGAAAAACACAGTCTAATCTTTCTAGTTTTTGGCTACTTCTAAGAGAAAATGCAAGTCTAAGATAAACTTACATATAGAGCAAGACAGTGCTGGAGAGTTGGATGGTCAAGACAAAAATGCTCAATGCTCTCTGATTCTCCCTGTTTTTAATATCACATTCCTGGTTCACATTACATCATTCTTCACACTTTCTTGGGGTTCCCAGGCTAACAGGCTACATTCTTTAATAAGCTCACACCAGGTCAGAAAGCAAAGCCATTAAGGACATTTATGCATGCAAATTCTGGCCATTAACTCTGGTCTTAAAACAATAGTAAGAATTCTTTCATCTAGACAGTCCAGAGCTGTGTTTACATCAAAGGGTCACAACAGGCTTTTCTTGGTCAGTAGAGTGCACTGTTGTTACATTTTTGTCAGTTCCACATGTAACACTATTTTTACCATTGAAGACAACAAGCCTGTGGTTTACATTAATATTTACAGATGACAGAATTATCTCCAAAATTCTATTTGGCTAGGCTGGCAGCCTTCATCTATCTTCACCCAATCTTCACAAGTATCATCTGCTATTATTCCCAGGATGTTTGGATGAGAGGCAGTCAATACATCAGAGACTGAAAGAGCCAGGTGATTTAGTTATCACAGTGTGACAAGGGCAGTGCCATTTTTAGCTTTATCTGTGCTGACAATTGTGACCTTGCTGGTATTGACTATGTCTGGTTTAGGCAGGATGGTGCTGGCTTAAGTGATATTGGTCTGGATCTCTTTAATGTTCATATCTCATTGTTTCTTAAGGACATGATTGGGGAGGTCACTGATATTCTGGGTTTGACAGTAGGGGTTGCAGACAGGGAAGGAAAAGGGGTAACAGTCTGACAATGAGCAAGCCTTGTGGATGGTTGATGGTTATAAATATGTTCCCCACTTTTCTTTGTTAGCACAAGGTGTTATGCTAGGAGCCCATGTAAGATAGTGATCCAGGGTATTTCTACTGTGTTTGCTGTGAGAGGGGCTAGTCTTTAATGCACCATTCAAGGGTGACTGGTCTATACAGCATCTCAAGGGTGAGCAGTCTATAGAACACTGCCATTACAAGTTTTTGTGATTTGTTCTATTCATATTTCTCAGTTTGCATTTTATATTGCAAATAAATAAAGTTTAATGGCACATGTCAACTTGGTGTAGTCATTTTGTTTAAGGCTGTTGTTGATGGACACTATAAAGTTATGTATTGCAATGTTAAGAAGTTAACATATCCCAGTTCTCATGAAATAACATACAGCCATGGAAGCTTTTATGTCCTTTCTTGTATACATAGACCACATAATTTAATTAGTAAAAGCTACAGAACTGGTTAACTACAAATTACTAAAGATAATAACAGACTACAGACTAAAGCCATTTATTCATTATATACTCCATAGAAACTAAAGTGGGTTACTTTAGATCAGACCAAATATTAGGTTACATATGAAAATCAATGTTGATAATGTAAAAGGTATCTAATAAACAGCATTATGTAGTACAAGATACCCTGAAAAAATAGAAAAAACAGTATTTTTTATGCTTTAAAATGTTCTGGGAGGTTTTGAAACATTTTGATTTTTACCACTATTTACAGATTTTATAGAACATACAAAGCAACTCTGTTTCTCTGCTTATTTTTTTTAAATTAGATTTCTAAGTTTTCAGAACCCACCTATTCCAATTTGGAATTAAAGGAAGATGTTCCCATCTTTCCAAGTTTATTAGCTTTGGACATGGAACTCTTGCTTAAAATGAAAACAAAAAATAATTGCCATTAAAGTCCATGACAACACACACAGGTATCTCACTGACCTAGAGTTGCCTGTAAATAATCTTTCTTGTCACAAAAGCTAGAAATATCATTAATATGAAGTAAAATATACTAAGTGACTTTATTTTTCTGAACAGGCTTTGTACAAAGCTACATATCACAGAAAATCAATTAGAACAGAAATACAAATACAGCAATTGCTGTAAGACTGGAAACATATATCTTTCACAATGGAGTAGCAGTTGGCTATAATAAAATGATGTTGCTCTTTTAGATTTAATACCTTATATAAAGTTTATTCCCAGATCGTTGTCCAGATTGCCTCAAAACAAAATTCCACTCTATCCAAATATTTGTAGAGCCCGTTAAAACTGAGATTATATTTATTGCAGTATTTAGGCCAGATTGGAAGTGGGGCATAGGGTATCCACAATTCCTACACTATGCAAAAGCAATAGAAAAAAGCTACTCCTTACTGGAAAGCTCTTTCCTGCAAAACATCATACTCACTTTCATCTTTTTTTCAACATAATAGTTCCTGGCAAAAGAAACAAAAACAGCTTAATTCCTCTCACAGTGCATTGTTGATTAACAATAGTCATCTATATCTACTAAGCCAACTTTGTTTGTTGAGTAGATTATATTAATGCTAATGTCAGTTGTATATTATTTCTTGATGTTATCAACTGTTGTGTTTGATTTTTCTATTAGACTTTTCTCTGGCTTCATTTAATACAAATAAAGTATGGTAGGTCAGAACTCATATAATAAGGAAACGAAAAGCATGTACAGATTGTATGAAGTATCTAAGCATTTACATTTCTGACCATGTGATTAATAAATTTAATTGCCTACATTTAAACTGACTCTGTTTGTGCCATGCTGTTTTGATAGCTTGTTACCATAATATCCTGATAACAGAGTTTATCAAAATATTATTTGGAATACAACATGATCTTTTCCATTCCACTTCATCATAGTGTCTGCAATATAACACCAGTCGTTAAGTGTGTATAACATAAGCACTACAGCATTTTGGAAATATATACAAAAACAAGGCTTATGTACTTACATCTTCAGCATTACTGTGATCATCACATCACTTCACATTGTTGTCTTCACAGCTTATGTCTACATGGAGTTTGTCTATTCTAAAGTGTACAACAAGGAATGTCTTTGGCTACAATGTTGGCACATAGAAATAGAGGAAGTGACATCAAAATGCAATAGTAATCTGAAAAGTGATGTTCAGAGTCACAGTTTAATGCAGAGCTGGCATTCCACTCATTAGCTCAGCAGTCCTTTACATCTCACTTCACATATGTTGAAAATAGATTTAAACATTTACACAACATTAATTATTCAGTATTTACATATTTTTACCTTACTGCAACAACCTCACATCCCACATTCCCACCATATCACTACTGCATTACTTCCTTGCATGCAGATAATTTTAATTAGCCTTCATACTATTTCATTATGCTCGGCTATTCTATTTCCACAGCTGGATCTGAAACATATGAATCCAGATTAACATCAAATTAGCATTCACTGCTAAGTGCATCAATTAAGCAAATTATTGTAGTGCAGATATTACATCACTTCCATGCTCTTTGTGCATAAACAATGACATTTGTTTTTATCTGTCAAAAAACTATACAAAAGTGTCATCATATGCACATGAAATGTAAAACAATGAACTGCAGGCTGATTTTTCAGTCCCATCCCATGGTACCACTAACTTGATTAGCTGATTATACTACTGATTCATTTTCCTACATTATTATTTTGTAAGAACAACATTATTTGCATTTATTTATACCAAAATATCTATTCGAGGTCTGGGTCTGTTTGTTTACTGCTAACTGTACTTCAAGCATGTGAAGCAATAGTATTAAAAAATATATTAAAATAATATATTCATTATATAATATATAAATAATATTAAAATATATTAAAAAGTGAAACATGTGCCTTCTCTAGTGACTTTGTGTACTTTGTAACCTGTGAAGGTACGTAATTTTGCTGCAGGTGTTCCTGTGTCCCCCTTTGAGCTGCTTGCTTTCATCACTTCACAAGCCAATATGCAAGACTGTGGCCTTGGAGGAGATGCAGGTGAAGGGTTACTCATTACAATTTTGAGGAGAAGGGACTGTTTGACTGGTTTAGATAGGGAGATTGTAAGGGTTTTGGTGAACTTGTATGGCTCATTAACTGGAAATGGAGGAATGCATAGCTTTTCTATCTCTATAGATAGCAAGGAATGCATTGCCATCTAGATAGTAATCATAGGTCATTTGAGATACAGACTGGGGACACAGAGGATATCTCTCAGGCTTCTGTCCTGAGCATACTGAAACAGATTTTCAGTATACGTTTGACCCATTTGGATGAACATATCTATTTCTCAGTGTCAGCACAGGACAAAACCAGTACTATTCATGCCTTCTGTTGAATGTCATGTTTTCCTAAGGTACTAAGTGCATAAAATTGCATCCATGTGGCTGTTAGGAGCCAGCTTTGACCACGAAGGAAGAGGTGCTGTAATATGAAGGGCTATCAGTCCATCAACTGCCAAGTATCATTTGATTTGCATGAATGTATCACCGTGCCAAATATCCTGGCAGTACATATGATTCCTACATACAGGAGCGGCCTTAACTCAACTGGTGCCCTAGGCAAAACAGCTCCACGGCGCCCCCCACCACTACCCGGTGCCCCCATCCTGGTGTACCTACATCAACTAAATACTGAAAAAGTGCCCTTGCTAGAGCGGCACCCTAGGCGACTGCCTAGTTGGCCTATGCCTAAGGCCAGCCATGCCTACATATGGCACTCACGTTCACTGTATTGTTCACTTTCTACATGGTAGGATAGTGTATGAATACATAATAGGTAAGTGTGCCCTAAATAAGTTTGATTCCCCCATAGCTATGCCTCTACATTTTTGAGTAAGGTCTTATTGGATAACTACCCCATCTTCATCTGTCCCCTTCCTACAGGAAGCTGATGAGGAAGACTTTAACACTTCTCTGACCCAGATTTGGAGAGACATTGAACACGTGTTTAGCCTATTGAAAGCTCATTTCTGCTTCCTAGACAAGCTGGGAGGGGGGCATGGCTTTTTGTATGACTGCTTTCTTGTCACATACCTCTGTTCATTAGACAGAACACTATTTAGCTCATTAGATGACATTTTGCTAGGAATTTTATAGGACTTTTGAATTTCTCTTTTGTAAAACTAACATAGCTTACTGACTGATTTTTTCCACAACAAAGTGTTAATTCTTAACACATTACAGGTTCATAGTTAAGTAGTAGGCTAGTTGCAAACCATTTTAAGCCTTACCAGTCTCCGTTTTTTGTTCTCAAATTAACCTATCCTGTTTGGTGTTAGACTGACCTTGCCTATCCCATTGGTAATAATTATATATAACCCCTAATGACATTATTCCATTGGCAAATAGCCCCACCTCATCATTTACAGATTTTCACTCCCAAATGCTAGCTAATGTCAAAGCATAGTAAAACTCAATCCACTAACCTGTTTTCAAAGTTGCAGGTGTGCAATGAAGGCATTAACACTTCATTTGCTAGGAACTTTGCTATACTCTTTCAGTCAGAAAAAATAAGTTTCAACACAAAACAGGAACACTGTTGCATGAAGCAAAATACTTCCACACTTTCTCTATAAATGAGGAAAGCTGTACTCATTTATCTGGTAATAGGTTATCTCAGGACTTCATGTACAATGTTTGAACCTGAAATACCACAATTTTCGACTAGTGCAGGATGTATGAAGTGAATGGAGGCATGACATATACAAATCTCACATTTATTTAGCATTCAGAGAAAAACGATGGTACACTGTTTTTTGTAGAACACAACATAAATGTATATTTCAAATTGCTCAGTCCATAAAATCCTGACAGGATGCAAATAGACAGCTATCCTAGGCCCAGTCTCATCTCCCAGCTCAGCTTCTTGACAGTGTTCTCACTCTCTGCACAAGAAATCAAGCACTGTAGTAGTTTTCTTCTAGGCTGCAGGCTTTCCCCTGAACTTACACTCAGCTCCAAAAATCAAGTAGAGTTCAACAATGATGCTACAGTCTAGCATTGACTAGACATACTTTTGGGTCTTTTCTTTTAGCTTGTCACACTGTTCTTTCAATAGGGAAATATTTTACTAATTTTAGCCTCAATATGGAAATATGTTACTAATTTTAGTCTATCTAGATACTCTCTTTTATACTGAGATGTAGTCACTGATATTGGATTAATTACTTCTGGAAACCACTGTGAACACATCTGAATAATATACCCTTAAATGTATATACTTATTTTTCATCAAACATGTTACAACATTACTAGTATATAAAAATGTATATGTTTACACATTTTCTAAATATTTATATGTTCCTCGGACTCAACATATTGCAATATGTGTGTTTGTAGAAATAGTACTGGGTTTTAATTTAAAATAAGGAAAACAACATAGTCAAATAAAACATTTCAGTTAGAATACACATATATATATATATATATATATATATATATATATATACTACAAAACTTGTAGGACTAGTAGAAACAATACATTCAATCTGACAATGAGTTAAGTTACCAGTTTAAAGCTGAGAGAGCAGTTTTTAAGCAAGAGGTTAACCTTTATTAACAGGTACAGTCAAAAGAAATTATTAAGCAATTTTTTTATAAAGCTAGAAATGATTTTGTAATAGTTATTGGTCTAATGTTAAGTGAGAGTGAGTTTCATACATTAGGTGTTCATACTGAATACAGAGTAACCCAAAATGATTTTTACTGTTTCATCTGTTACATTGTTTTCATTAACAAAATCTTAAAAATATTTGTAAAGTATAGAAACCAACTACTTTATAGCTGGACATTTCTTTCGATTAAGTAGGAATGTATGAACTATTTTGAGCTAAGAATACTATATGTAATTCTAATGTTCTAGGCAATTGTGTATCTTTAAAGCTAAGAAAGTTGAATAAAGATCATCCGCATACAGGCAGTGGAAAACATTATTATTATTATTATTATTATTACTATTATGTCTAATAAGTACATACTGCATATTTTTGACCCCACAATTTACCCTTGTGGTGCATCTTTGCCATATCCCATGGTTTGTCTTGGATATGACCTATATTGCACATTCTATTTTCTGTCTGTTAACTAAGTTGCAATCCATATCACTAGCTTTGTAGAAATTCATATAGGAATCATTTTTAGCAAGTCCTGATTAATTGTGTCAAACACTACTGAAAAACCTATAAAAATCACATCTGCCTGGATGTTATTTCAATGGTCATCACAATATTATTATAGAAAAAATGACTGCAAATTGTTAGAAGTTTAGCTATTGGCTGACATATAGTTAATAGCCACATATATTCAGATTGTTCTGCTTGTATATGTGCTTGTACTGTCTACTGTCTAGATATCAAAAGACCCTAGGCAGCAATGTCAGTATGAAGAGACAGATAGTAATTATAGGCACACTTTTACTGATTATATTGTTAGTGATATGATGTGCACAAGGAAATCATGAAGGTATAACTAGACTCACAGCTTTCAAATGGATATACCCAATATATCTTATAGCAGATGACATTCAACAAGAGAGAGTACCCATGAAATATATCCCACAATGTGTTACTTGGCCAGCAGCTGAAACCCTTCACACATGTAAGAAGCTTGTAATTTAGGATGTGACTAGTCTTTCACAGTAGTCAGGGACAAAATGCTTATGCATTTGCATTGGCAGGTCAATTTTTTTTTCATACTGGTGAAAACTAGTACCATCATTGAAACAGGACCACTATTACCCACACATTAGAGATGTACTCTAGCACATATTTGTTTGTTATGGTGTTAATTAACCTACTATAAAAAGCATAATGAATGTGGTTGAGACATGAGAGGGCAGAACAACATGGCAATGCATATACGGAACCAGCATGTACTGCAGAGGTGTCCAGAACCTTCCATGGAACACTTGCTCATCTACTAAGATACACTATGGCATCCTGTCACTGCAGCTATATGTCATGCCATTTCCAGACTCATGTGCATCAATTGCTGTATGAAGGATCAACAGCGATCCATTTCAGAATCAAATAGTGGCACACTTAAACCATCTGTGATCTATGGTATCTTGCTTTGTGCCATCAATACCTTCCATGTATAGAAATGCTATTGTCTTGGTTTCCCAGTGTAATATGCATTATGTTTGACTGGAAAATTCCACTGCATTTAAGATTGCATAGTAATGTACCTTTCCTGAGGGACTGTTTGGTGATATCCACAAACACCCTCAGCCAGCTAAACCTTATGCCTACTAAGGGTAATAACATCCTTGACATGGGAAAAAGTTGGACTCCTCAATGTCTGTACTGGTCAAGTTGGACCATAAAGCTACTTCTTTGAAATATGAATGAAACTTGGACCCCAGCTAACCCTGGGAGTTTTAGGAATTATTCTATGGCAACCTTCCAACTATTAATTGACACTCTACCAAAATGTCAAACCTCCCAAACCCTGAGAACACTGCTGCCAATTAGAATTGTTCACAAAATACCTTTACAATCATGTTAATGGCTGCAAAGAAACACTGTATGTACTGATAATAACCACATAACAAACTCAGAAAACATGCAACCATCATAGAATCCCAACATCAATAGGCTGTATACCAAAAGGAAGAAAATCATGGCACAAAATAGAAAGTGCAATGCTCAGCATAGTAAAAACTCTCTCTTCAACCTTAACAAGCAACTCAGTGGGCTAATCAAGCAATTGAAAGCCAAATTTGAGGTAAAATACTCTCCTTGACCAAGGACAATCAGAAGGCATTCTTCAGCTATGTCTGGTACCTCAAAGGCAATACATAGCAATGTGCCGACCTAATTGTAAATTCAGACATATATAATGAGCCAAAAGATATAGCACATCTACTAGCCAACATATTTAGCACCACTTTTACCCACCTCACCCACTAGACATCCCTCATGAAAGAACCTTAACCATAGCTACATGCAACTATCACTAGGGAACAGGTTTTCAATGCACTCTCCAAGCTAAGGACACTACATCAGTTGTCCCCATTACAATTACAGGATGCCCCCATAATAGCATGAAACATAACTTAGACCACTAGAATCACTATTTAACTAGGAACAGGTTCATACCCCTCAAATTATTAGAGCAAGAAATCTGGACAAAGCCATAAGTAAAATTGGGACAAAGGCTCAAAAGTAGGGACAATTTTTAAATATTGCTCCTACAAACTTAGAAAGTTGATAGAATAACAGGTTTTGCATTAACATTAATTTTCTGAAGGGTATGAAGTCCAAAACTCAAATGGCTGTCATTATTTTTTAACTTAAGTCTTTAATGATTTGCCACTAATTTACCAGAAAACCACCATTTTATGAAAAACAGACCAAAAATATGAGGCAAAAATCTGGACATTCTGCAAAAATCTGTACAGTTGAGAGGTATGAACAGGTTTAATATATATAGTCTCCAAGATAAGAACACTACATCAGTTGTCCCTGATAATATTACAGGATACCTCCATAATAGCATGAAACATAAATTATCAGGACCATTAGACTCAATATTTAACCATAGCCCCCAGACAGGCTTTGACTCAAGCAAATGGAGGACTACAACTGTCATTTCTCTGCACAAGGGTGGGATACCTATGGACCTGGATGCCTCCACACCCATAAGTTTAACTTGTTTCATATGCAAAGCCAAAGAAAGAAATGATAAAAAATGACATAGGAAACATTCAGATACTGGATCCAACCAAGTCTGGTTTCATCAGGAGAAGATCATGCCTTATTAACCTGGTTGATTTCTTCGAGAAGGTCACCAATGTGATGAATGAGGACAAAATGGTGCATACTGCCTATCTTAACCTGGCAAAGGCAACTGACACAATACCCAACTTGTGTATTGCAGACAATCTGATGAAATTAGGTATAAACCTCTATGTAACATGCAGGATAGTCAGTTGATTTAAAAACAGGACCCAAAAAGTTAGGATAGAGAAGTCTACCTCCACAGAAATACCAGTCATTCACAGAGTCCCTCAAAGCTCAGTGTTGGACTTCTTCTTTTTGACATTTACTTCTGTGAAGTAAAGACCAACATCAAAGGCCTCTGTTTGACCAAATTTGCAGATGATTGCAAACTAGGGACAGTCTTAGAAGCCCCCAAAGATGCAAATACCCTCTAAAAAGGTCTGACACAGACCATTAACTGGTGCTAAAGCCACAATTTTAAAACCACCACCTAGAAATGCATAATAGTATCCTTTGGAAACTATGACGACAAAAATACATCTCTAAAAGTAGACCCAGTGGTGAGGGATTTGGTAATGCATGTAGACAATAACCTGTCCTTTGACCAAAATCTGTCTGCCATATTAAGGAAATCATTCTATGCTACACAGCTTATAAAGAAGAGTATGGCATCTAGGTCCAATGATGTAATTCTTATCCTTTACTCTGTCCTCATCGGATCAATCATTGAGTACAACACACCCTTCTTTATGCACATGATCAGGCATATGTGACAAATAGACCATCCACAGGGTTTCACCATAAAAAGAATATAGAATGTAAACAGCACATCCTATAAAGACCATCTCAAATCCTGATCCTTTTACTTGGTCTCCTACAGACTGCTGAGAGGTGATCTATGCCATCCCTATAAAGCATCCTCTGTTCCCAGTCTGATGGACTTGTTACACATCAGTGAAACAAATAGCAGCAAAATTATTCAGTCTAGGAACCTAAACCCTCATTTGCAACATAAATAGGACATGTTGGAAGGACAGGTATGTGTCAAACAGACAATCCCTTTTCTGCAACATGCTTCTCAACCATGTGAAGTATAATTCTTCCCCAACCCAGTTCAAGTTTAACGTGGACCGGTGGATAGGGATTCTGAAATTTATTCCTAGTTTGGCACCTATGTCTCTATTAGACAGAAGCAGCCTGTAAATGCTTGACTACTGCCCAAGCCTACATATACTCCTTAAAATAACCGCAGAGTTTCAAACATGTCAGATACATTTAAGAAGCTTGACTAGGCTTAAAAATTCCCCCTGAAATCATTAGCTTTTAAATCACCTATGAAACAGTAATTCATTCATGTTGAGTAAGGCCTACCTGCCATTCTTCAGCATACCATAGACATTATGACACATCTGCCTGATATGCCGTTGCAAAGTGGCAAACCTTGCCTGATCCATGGCAACAATATGCTGCATGTATTGTGATGCAAGCACACCTTGCACATTTTTACACATTTGCATTTGTTTTCATTTTTGTACTACAGTCTTGGATATGATGTTACCATTGCTCGACATTTACTCAGATCTGAACTCTTACAGACACACACATTCAAAAATACAGGGAAAGCCCTCTACTTAGCTGCTGTTAGAATAATAGAAGTGGAAGGATAGTATAAAGTCTTAATTTGGCATTTGATCCCAAGACCATCAGCATTCCATGTTTTTTTCACTGTCCCTGGACCAGCAAGTGCATCTGGACAGAAAGGTGTTGAGTTTTCCCTTAAGGACTTTATTCTTCCAGTTAGAAACCCCCCCTCCACTTGGTAACTAAAATCATGTTACAAGCACACACACACACACACACACACACACACACACACACACACACACACACACACACACACACACACACACACACACAGAAAATCCTCTGCTTTGGCACCATTAAAACTATGAAACTGAAAGGATAATATTAGATCTCATGTTGGACCCAAGCCCAAGACAATCAGCATACAGTGCTGGTGTTACTGCTACTGGACCAACAAGAGCCTCAACACAGACAGTGAGTTTTCATGTAAGAGCTTTATGATTTTAGCAAGGAAACTCTTAGATCACATTAAAACACCTGAATGTCTAACTTAACTTAACTTAACTAATTTATACTGTATGATCCTCTCTCTCTCTCTCTCTCTATATATATATATATATATATATATATATATATATATATATATATATATATATATATATATATATATATATATATATATATATATATGGGTTCCTGTTAGATCGACGAAAACCCACATCCCTGACGACTGGATCACCGAGATGAGATCGCCAACACCGCACATCCCCGACAATGGTGAGTAGTGCAGAATGGGATGTATTCCCATTTCCGCAATGTGGCGGGATCTCGGAGTTGGTATATTTAAGTATGGGGGGTGTGGGGGGTGCAGGGGGGCTTGCCACCCTGCTATACAGGTATCTGTTCATTTTTAAGTATATTATGGACACGGGGATAGGTTTCATTCCGTAATACATACACTTACCTTTGTCAGGGATGTGTGGTGTCTGCGATCTTGCCTCGGTGATCCGGTGTGGATTTTCACTGATGTAACATGGATCCATATATATATATATATATATATATATATATATATATATATATATATACAGCATATTGACATTCATCCTCATAATCCAGCCACTCAAACGTAAGAGTATGTGAAATATGCTGTATCAGCTATACCTCAGAGTTTTATTACTTCTCCTCTACAACTGTTCAATAAGCAAGGCAATCTCACCCTGAGGGGTGATACAAGGGGCATATGTTATGAGCATAGGAGCAGTGCTGACCAGCTGATAGTCAGCTGATTGCATGCCAGGAGCTAACAAAACAGAGAGTTCTTGTATTCTGTCTCTGGTTCTTTATGATGAGCGATATATTAAATTCTGTTCTGTATGGGGTAATGGCATCCAGTTTTGCATGCAGGAGGTAGAAGACAGCGAGATTCTGCCCTTCTCTGAAATATCCCTTGCACTTTGACTGCACGTGTAATAAGTATCCTCAGCTCCATGATGACTGCACCTCAATATCTACAATGTGTCTCCATTGTATTAGAACATACATCTATTAAAGTAAGCATCATGGCCTCATCCACTCTGTACCTGCATAAGATCTGTGGCATTGTGATTCCTCAGTATAACAAGTGTGGCAATTTGGGTCTATATTAGGTTGCCGGAGTGGTATTCCAGAGAACACCTATTCAGCGACCTGTAATCAGCGAAACTCACTTCAGCGATTCACTGAATTCATTAAAGGCAACTAAATAGTTGCCCAAAAGCCAACACACAACTACAGGACTTTCCCTTTTCTCAGCTGTAATGCAATCTCAGAGTTGGTATATATAGTTAGGGGGATGTGTGAGTTCAAGTCACATAAATGTTGGTATGTTGTGCTTCAGGCAACTATTTAATTGCCCTTAGTAAATTCAGTGAATTGCTGATGCAATTTTCACTGATTATGGGTCACTGAATAGGTGTTCACTGGAATACCATTTCACCAAACTAATATAGAGCCTGGCAATTTATAGCACTGATGATTCCTATCTGACATCTTTTCAGCTGGTTCTTCATGGCAGTATCTATCAGTCTCATGACAGACTATCTAAGATATTTTGCAGGGATCTCAACTTACTGAAATCAGCTATAGAAAATCTTAGCTTTCCAAATGTATGTAAAAGGACCTTAGAAGCATACCACAGATCTTACATTTATTTTGTACATTGGTAAGCGCCCATTCATCCCCACGTGGGAATCTTTAGCCCACCCCCATAACCTCTGATAATTTATATTTGTTTCTAGTTTCCCTTTCTGAGGTAATACTATTTCAGAGAAGGGGCGGTACAAGATGTCTGTTACATCCCATGTGTTGCACATACACATCCTTTCTATAGTGAAAATGCAACTTCAGAGTAAGAATATTTGCAGATGACGGAGATTTCCACACAGGGAATGTTAGGCAGCTTTACCAAATGGGAAAACACTTTAATGTTTATTTTATATTTATGCGTATATTTATGATAAAGTTTCTGTAATCTGGCATTTTCTTTGGATTGCTTGCAAAAAGCTTTGGGTCCTTTGATATATCTCAAATCAAATAAAAGGGACTCATATCTACCACTACAACAGCGAACATCTGCCTGTACTGAGATTATTTTCTGTACATGTCCTTGTCTTGGGTCATATTTCATATTCCTTACATATAAGTATGTGCTTATATAAATTACACAGATTTCCTTCTGCAGTTATATATTTCACCATGTCTATCTGATGCCATCAGACCTCTTAACTTTTTCTGTTTTGGAAGAATGTTTCTATTTTCAAGCCTTATTTTAGGATATCCCTGTTTCTAGGGCTGTGTCCCAATTTTGAGGCTTGATTTACCCCCTCACACAATTTTCAACATCTTTTCTCATCACATGTTGCTTTTGAAGCTGTCGAGAACACAGAAAGCCACACTATATGACCAGCATACTTGGAGCAATGATAATTTAAAGAAAGAAGACACACATCTTACAACTCCCTTTTTTGATGCAAAAATGAATGACTATGTGTAACTGACGTTTGCAAAACAGTTCATTAAAATCTTCAGATTTCTACATTATCTCTTTGATAATATGCTTATATTTTCCTTCATTTTTGTCACTCTTTGTTTTAAAAATATGTTTCTGAGTAGTATCCCACAACCCTACTGGTAGTTGAAAAGAAGTAAATTGGCTTGGCTTAAAATGTCCCACAAGGCCAGCTAGCCTAGTATTTACTTATAAACCTATGAACTTATGTGCTATTTGGTATTCACATTTTATGCTAGTTAGATGTGCATGTTTTTAGCTGCTTATTCCTATTTTTGAAGGGCCTTTGCTCCTGTTTTTAGAGTCTATAATTTGAGAGGTATGGGTCTCACCAACTGACTATGTATCAGTCTTGTATATGTATGCATAAATATTATTAGTTTTACAAAAATAACACATTGTTTTCTCTGTAGTTTCACACCATTACTATGTGCCAGGTATATGACCTTTCTAAAATCACTTTATTATCTCACTTCTTCACTCTAAATTTGCAGTATGGCTGCAGATTCTGTTTTATGAACTAGTTTCCATTCATGTCTAAAATTCTATCCAAGTCTACAGATACCCATATATAATGTTTCTCCCACCACTGGAATTCTATGTGTTGTTTGCTGTTTTTTTATATCCCTACATTGCAAGTTAAGAGGAATTAAATGAGATTGACTCATATTTAATTATACCCAAGCTATAATGCCATATCCTTTGAGTAGCATCAATACATGGGGACGATCCTGACTAGGATTACTTAGCCAGATTACCCCATTATCCACAAAAAACATGGAATCAGTGTATAATGTGGGACTGGGGTATTTTGATGCTTGGCAGATTTTGGTGCATATATGATGCTAAGGTCTCAATGACTAGTACAAATAGCAAAGGCAATAAGGGTCATCCTTGGTGCATACCCTGCTGGAGAGAGAGAGAAATAGAGATAGAGAGAGCGCGAGAGAGACAGGCAGACAGACAGAAAATAGGTGAATACAGCTTTTTCACCATCCCATATGCTTTGGGTGCATAATACACAATTTTACAATAACTAATACATTGTATCAAGATACCATATTTCTCCAAGGCCTGCTAAAAGGAACTCCCGTGACACGATGTCAAAGTTTTTTTTGAAGATATAGACAGAGGGCAGCCCGTGGAGTTTTGGCAGCTGTTCATAGCTGGAAAATATTCTGACACACCTGAATGATTTTTAGACCACCTTGTCTCCCACTAATAAATCCTTCCTATGCTATGGATGTTTAAGAGGGCAACAGCAGGTCCAACTATCTGGAAAGGATTTTTGAAAAAAATGCCAGTTCTAGTCTGCAAAAGGGATGTTGGTCTATAACTAGGTGCTAGAGTAGGATCCTTACCTGGCTTAGAAACTAAATGTACGGCTGCAAGGATGCAGGACAGGGGTAAGTAGCTCACCTCTTGTGTGCTGCAATATAGTTTATCTAAGGAGAGACTGGTTTCATTTTTACATTTCTTGTAAAGCTCTATAGGTATCCTGTTACGGCCAGGGGCTTTCCCTGCCTTAAGACAATCCATAGCACTGAATATTTCATCTAGGATGTTAAGTCTCCTGAAGTCTTCTCTTAGGTCCTCTTATATTTGAGGTAAATATATCTTATCAAGAAATTCTGTAGTAGCCCCTGGATCATAAAGAACTTCTTTAACTTATAATTTTGAATAAATGTACCAAACTGGATTGCAATCTGTATGAGATCCAGGAAGAGGTCACCCTCATTATTCCGAGCTGCATGAATATGTACTTCAAGTTTTTGTTCTCTTAGCTTATGAGCTAAAAGTTTGTTAAATATTATGCCTTTAGCTCAACTACTTCTCCTAAGTCTTTCAAAGTGTTCCTGGATTGCACTATATTGTATTGCTTTACACTCCTGTTTTAGTGGCATAATATGACATAACAGAGTCTCAGCCTTCAAATTTGATTCTTTATAATGAACTTGCAGATTAGTTATCTCAAGCTCATATCCCCCTAACTAAATTTACCAAGTCCGAGCTCGCACTACAGTGGGGAAAATAACAAACTAACAAGGATGGCCAAGCAATTTCTTTATCAGGGAAAGAAATTGCTGATGTGAACATTCGCTGTTTTGTGATTTCACAGTTTAAGGGTCGATGAAGAGGCATTTGATGGAATGCCTCTTCAAGGATATAATATAGACCTGTGGATCTAATGCCATACTATAACAGTAGGCATGCTACCCTTATTTGAATTAATGCTGGGTGCAAATTATAAAAGGGTTTACAATTTTCCTCATTCTGACAATAAAAGTTACCTTGTATTAGAAAGATGTAATTTACCCTAAGTTTAACTATTGCCATTTTCCTGCAGAGTCTGATATGGAACATTTCTGCAACCAACTAATCTGCTTGCTCATTAGAATGTCTACTACTCACTACAACCCATACTTGCACATAGTTTCGAAGATATGATATGTTGCCATGTTTTGGTTTTGCTTTCTGTGGAAAGCACACTTACACCCTTTCCTTTTTAAATGCCCTATAGCTGGACATACGTTTATTCCCTGTATTCAAACCTCTAATATTTCAGGACATAGAATGAGTCCCTACTTGCTCTGCTGTGCTGGATGTAGTTTGTCTGGGGAGCTTTAACAATGTGACTGAGATATTTGTTATTCTCTTGCTGAAGTAACAGGGATTCTTGGAGTAAAAAGCAGGGATATCTGACTATGCTCTGAACACATATTGGTTTATAGTGGAATAGCTGATCTGAATGCCTATATTGGGCATATTTCACCTAGATGCTCTCCAGTCTAAATATAGAAACTGATATCATCTCTGATTGTGAGAAGAGGCAAACATTTAGAGTACAACAATAAAGTAAACAAATAATGAGCAATCTATAAATCCCATCTTACTTGGAAGGAGATCATTGACATCCAAAGTACCATAGTTTACTGAGTTTATTGCAAAACGAAAAGTGTCAATCAATTCCCCCCAAGCTACAAATCCTAAAGGTAATCTGTAACCTGCACATAGTGGAGCACAAGTCCTCTTGTAATATGCTTCTTCTCATCTCTGCAGGACAGTCAGTGATCACTGCAAGTGTTTTAATAGTGCATTCCTTTCTGTTTTATGTTTCCATAGCTTTCATGCCATAGATCTGTGCTTATCACACGCATGTCTTCCTCTTCTTAAATATCCAACTCATCATCAAGAGGAGAGTATTGGTTGTTTGTTTGCACAGATGGTAGCACTTGGTTTTGTTTTATGGTATTTGAAGCAGGCTTCCACTTTATTGGAATAGACTGGGGCACACTGCACATTGTTTCTTAGGGAGTGGGTCTTTTTCAGGAATTTTCAAGAAAGACCTTTCCTATTGCTTGCTTGAAAAAACACTTGGGCCCTTTTTTGTGTCTGCTGAAATGATGAGTTGGAATGTCGCTTAACTGAAAAGGAGTCCAAAACCAGCATTGTGCTCCCCTGGGATCTCTAAGGTATACTCATAGTCCATGTAAGTTAAACACATCATAGCTTGGAATTGGAGCTGACAGTGAACTCTTGCCCCCCCCCCCCTTCTTAACAATGGAACCATGGCCTTCCTTTTGAGAAAAAGAGACTATTTCTGTAATCAGGGGCTAGTCCAACATTGCTACCCACAAAAATAAAAGCATTACCTAGGGGACAAGCTCTTTTTATACCAGTGCTGTGTCTATATGGTTAGGAAATTTTCCATTGAAGGGCATAGGTAGATTACTGTAGGTGTTCTTAGATATATATATATAATGTTATATAATGTTATCTTTCTATGATCAGAGCTGCAGGCAGCTTCTACAAATTTGTTAACACCTACTGCATAAATGTTTTGGGTTATTTACCTGTCATTTCAGGTAACCCAGTGAATCTAAGGTTGCTTCTCATGCTTCAGGTTTCCAGATCATCTACTTTCAGATTTAACCTTTGGAAGTTATGTTGGATGGTAGTAATTTACTGTGCTGTTAATTATTTCTAATGGTTTTCTAAATTGCTCATACTTTCTTTTAAATTATTTTCTAGCAGAGATCTGAGAACTAACCTCTTTTATTTGCTGAGGTTCGGACAGCACCTGTTGAATCATGCCTATTAATTTGTTGTATGGTTCTGAGCACCTGTCAGTCTCCCTAATAGGATATACTGCCATATGCTCTATTTCCAAAGCTGTATAAATTCTCTTCTAATGAGAATTCAAACCTTTGGGCTGCTTTGATTATTGTCTTTCCAGCAATGGTGGTAATGTTGCAGGGTTTTTCCATTCCTGTCCAGAACAAATGAACAGGAAAAAAAAAAGTAATATTAAACCCTGGGCAGAGCAGTGCTATGAAAAGACCATGCTATACATGTGCATTCCCAAGCACATCCTCTCATTTCATGGAAATTATGAAAACTTTAACAAGATAGTGAAATAACAGCACCCTTGCCTTTCATTCTGCAAGACTACAAGGATGTGGGTTCTATTCCTACCTCAGGTGTTTAAATTCACTTTTCCATTACTAGCATTGCAATGCACCACAAATGGGATGTTGCTGTTATGAGTTGCCATCCTATTTTCCTGAACTAGCAGAAGCTCAAGTGGATATAAATGATCCCAAAGCATTTAATGAAAAAAGTAGTGGAAGTTGCCCAGTGCCCTTGAATTTTCCCTCACTGGCACAAATACCACCTCAGTTCTTCCTTTAAAAGAGGTCACTAACCTAGGATTATTTCAGAAAAGTCAGTAAAAGATTAACTAACTAAATAAACAATTACTAAATAAATAACTAAATGTCATAGTTCATAATGAAGTTCATAAGTAGGTAGTCTAAAATGTATTTCCAGCAATTCAGAAGTGAGAAGGCTAAAATATCTTTCTAGCATTTCAAAAGTGAGCAGTCTACAATATATATTTTTTTTGCAATTACAGAAAACATTATTAAAAAAACAAATGAGTATTATCAGGGACAGAGGGTTAAATTAACACATATAGGAAAGGTGATGCAAAGGTATGCTTTTAAAGAAGAGAAACAGGATGGGTAGAGAAATGGATGAATCCTTTCAGTTCCCATTTGCAAGATGAAATAATTTATCTTTATTTGCTGTAGCATAAACCCGTAGCATACTTTAGTCTTTGGTTATAAATCCACTCTGTACATAATTATGATATAATATAAAAATGAAACATTTACCGATTTCATTATTTTCTATTTTGTAAGGAATGAATGTTTCTAATTGATACAAGTTTGCAATCATGTTAAAGCTTTGGGTGCAGTGATGAATGCTGACTCAAATCATCCCTGACAGGATTATCACTTTGATTTATAACAAAAAAAACACTTCCATCATTCTTTACAATTACTCTTCACCTTGTTTTCCTCCTCTTACCCTATTACTCCTGTACTGGCTGTATGGACAAACATTTGTTGAGTACTAAAATGAGTGCTGAGGGCTGTGACCTCTAATTTTTCTATTGTAATTGATGACTTGACAACATAATACAATCAATAAACTGTATTGCTCCAGGATGGAAGAAAACATGAGACTAAAGGAAAAGCACAGGTTTAGCCTTTAAGTAAAAAATCTTACCTTGGCAGCTGCTTTCGCTACCTAATTATTCTCAGGAAATATATGCTGCAAAAAAAAGCTATCACATTAATAAGATTGCTTTCTGCTGAGATGTGTTTCCTTTATGCTTAAGCACTGACCATTCTTCAATACACTATTTTTTTTCTTAACCCTCACATCACCTGTCTATTTCAAGAGCTCTTTTCGTAAATTAAAATGAATCAAGCAAGGCTTCTAACATCACACTTATTTGTAAGGAACTAGAGAGAGAGAGAGAGAGAGAGAGAGAGAGAGAAATACTGAGTTATCTCACACATAGCACATATCATTCAAAAAATGTATATATATATATATATATATATATATATATATATATATATATATATATATAGTATATGCATATAGTATAAAATATTCTTATATATTTGGCATAGTAAAATAATAGCTAAGTATAGAACAATTTTACAATTACTTACTGGGGCGGAATTAAAGAGAAATAGTCCCCTAGCACAGATATACCATACATAATTTGTATATATTCTGTGCAAACATATAATTAATAATAATTAGAGCAATATATTAATTTTATAATATTACACAATACAGTGGAAACACCACAGTTTGAACAGTTTCTATTTTTTCTGTAGAAGTACACCAAATTTTATCATGAAATCACATTTTTTATTATTTAAAAACACCTGTTCAGAATGGTAACAGACAGCTTCAGAGGGGTTTGATACTTATCAGTGCTGGCAAGGCATGCTGTGTTTCAAAAGAACTAGTTTTGCAATCTACACTAATCTACATTCTTAATTCAAAGTGCAAGGCAAACCAGAGGAAGCAATACATACCTTTTCTAGAAAAATTAGTAGTTGATCAAAACACATAAGATACATTTTAAAACCTGAAGTCATAGTAAACATAATATAAGATATTATGCTATGTTAAATGAAAATGTGTGTGGGTTCTTGTGTGCGTGTGTGTGTGCATGTGTGTGTGTGTGTGTGTGTGTGTGTGTGTGTGTGTGTGTGTGTGTGTGTGTGTGTGTGTGTGTGTATGTGGATTAAATGGCAGATGGACTTGAATGACAATTCAACAATGACAAATTGGATGAATAAGAAATTACATGCCAGAAGACATTGGTATCATACCTAAAAAGTATCTCCTGTGCTCTAAAAAGATGCTTCCCAAATCAGTGTTATATTTGCAAGATGAGTATTGAATGTAGGCTCATAGATGACTTCATGTTTTTGTTGGATTTGAATAACTCGTTATTGGAGTGTCAGGCTTTGTCTGTGATAAAAGGAATGCTATGGCATTGGAAGATTTAATTACAACAAATTATAATGTTATAGCAATTATTTAGTATGTATAGTCATACAAGCCATTGAGAAATAACAGGTAGTATAGCCTGTCTGTGCAACAGTTGAGAGCCTGCTTCTTGGATACACGAGAAATTAAAGTTCTAGCTGTGCTCATTCTTCTGAGTCTCAGTTCTAGTTTTTAGAGAAAAGCTAGTGAAACAGATTTGGTGTATTAATAACAGAAGGATTCATCCAGTGTCCAGAATAGGTCAAAAGCATCTTATTCCATAATTATAGGCAACAATCTGCAATATCTTTCACCCACTCTTTGTCATAATGTATATACACCTTAGCGTTATCAGTACAGGGGGTATAATAATTTAACACAACAAGAAGCACCCCCTTTTCATATTATAAATAAAAGGTAATGTAGGAAGGAGAAGAAAGTAAATTAATTTACATAAAATGGATGACAGTATCACCAATTATATCTGAGCTATTGAAGTAGTAAAATCTGGTACATGATTCTATAGATGTTTATATTTTCCCACCTCACCAAGACTAGTAATATATTATTTAGTATTAAAGTGACATTTTAGCAAGATCCATAAATGCCTTTGATGCAGGAAAGCTCTTATAGAGGCTAATTCTCTAGTTAGATGCTATTTAGGTGGAACAAGGAGCTGTTTTTCTGGCTCTGGAGTCCAAAAAGTCAATTCTGCTACAATTCTATTTAAGTAGTTATTTTCTAAACACTATTCCAAGATTGAAGTGAAGTGAAAAAGTAAAATTTGCTGGCATGTCGAGCAAAAAAAATTGCAAAATGATTAGTCATTCAGTGCAAATGCACTCTCACAAAGGAGTAGTTGGTCCATTTGGTGCCCAGGGCAAGACCCTCATTTGGTGTGGTGCTCCCCTCCCCTACCTACAGAGCAAAAAAAAAAAGCTTTACCAACTTTTCACAAAAGTATAGGAGACCAAGATGCTCAAAAGCAAGTTCAAACAGGAAGTTTTATTGAAATATTTCTCCAACTGCATAATGCCTTTCTTTACCTGCTCCCTCCCATAGACCTGATACATCTAGTACTGCTTAAACACACTGACAACACATAATCATCACTTTCATACATACCTTTACTAACTCAGCTAACTTAGCAACTACTCCAGTACTTCTGATTCTTATATTTTAACTCTATTCTCCATTTATAGTCTAATTATGTAACTGTATCAATTAAATAAAAGTGATTCTCAGAATAAGCTGTTTCTGACATTTCACACTCTTGCTGCCTGGGGTGGCCAGGGATAAACAGAACAAAAAACTAATTTGAAATAACCACACTGACCTCAAAGAAAGCTGCAATTAGTGTCTGGCCATCTTGGGTCCAAGTTCATGTTGTTGGGTTGTACAATAATCAGTCTCGTGTATAGTGTAGTTCCTGTGGATTAGGTTCTCAGGTTGAATCTCCCATGCTAGTGGGAAAAAATGTTGCTAATAGTTATATAACAGTTATCAAGAAAAAAAATCTCAGGAGGCTATGATGAGGAAGATAAAAGGTGATTTTGTTAATGTCTAACATATATATCTGTTTGAAAAAGGGGGTGGTTGCCCCAGAGAATGCTTAGCTACAGGCATGTCCTCCCAAGATGAAGTCCTAATAAAAATTAAATTACAGTCTAAAATTCTGCTGTGCTTTTTCTTTGGCTTCATCAGATCTGCCTCAAAAGTCTGAATTCAATAAATGCTAAGTGGGAAAATTTGTAGGCCCATATGTGGGTAATTGTTATTTGGGGCCATTAAAAACATGTGTAGAATTCTTATGTGTTACTGAATATCTTGTAGTTATTTCCAGTGATGTGGTACCCTAACTCTTAGTCAGCAGATTGTACTGAGGATGAAACTCTCTTATAATAAGGTAAAGTTTAGTGATCAATTTAGGATGAGGACAAGCATGCTATGATCAATCCAATAAATATGATAAAGTATTCAGGATACATGTGATGGGTGGATTTAGGGACAAAATCATTGGTAGTTCATAAGAACAATGAGTGCCATGTGGTATAGGGTAATGTAGCTAGGTTGCCCCTTTACTGCCATTTAATGTTTTAGGGCATTCTGCTTCTGTTGGGAGGTCTTATAATTTAAAGGGAATAAAATAGCTTTGTAACATCAGTGTGGAAGATCTAATTTACTGTTATAGTGGCATTTGGTTAATGTATGATTGGATACCATCTTGATTGACCCAACCATGTGGTACTACAAAATGTGGTTGTAATTCTTATGAAGTTCAGAATCCTAATTTAAAAAAGGAGTCAGCATTATAAATGAAGAGTTTTAAAAGTGCATTAAGAATTCTAAATTATTGGAATGATCTTGTTTTGGATCTAAGGGTTTAAGAGTCCTTGAACATGGCAGAATTTATTCTGTTATTATGTCTCTAGTTCCTGAGAATTAGATTCATGGATGCTCTGGGCTGCTTGAATTCCAAATCTACCATGTGGAGATGCAGATGTAATAATAATAAGCATGAGAAAAATGAAAATTAAATTACATACATATTAGATTAGAAACCATCAGGAATGCTCTAGCACTGTGGTCTGATGGGGCTATATTTCTTCAAGAACAAAGCTAGCATTATATCATAAAACATTCTAGAAATTGTAAAATTTTAAAACAATCCTACCAATCACGTTATGGAGCCTAGGGGTTAAGGGCCCAGAAACATGGTGGATTGTATTCTGTTACTGTGTTTCTAGTTTATTAATTATGATCCATTTTATTTATTTATTTGACATTTGATTACCGAGGAAAGTCCAGCCGGGTAGAAGACCATTTTCATAGGAGGCCCATGGAGAAAAGTTCTAAATGATTATAAAACATTTTAAGAACAATAATTTTACAATCTTCAAAAATAAAACAAAAACATTTGCAGTTTAAATAATTATAACAAATTAGACATAATATAAAAACATTGGTTAAAAAACAATACAAGGTATATATTTAAAGAAACTTTAGACAGTGTGCAGAGAAAGTAAAGGTAAGTTAGTCTAATACAAATGGAATTACAATATGAGGTGAGGGAAAAACAGGCTTATGGTATATTTAGAGAGAAAATCAGGAAAGAGAATTAGATAGCAGTAAGGAAGTAAGTGAAGAAGTTGGTGAAGAAGTAAGTGAAGAGTGAAAAAGGGAGAGTAAGGGATGAAAAGATACTTGTTCACGTTTAAGGATACAGTTTATCCTAGATTTAAGCAAGAACAGAGCCAGAGTTTTGCTAGAAAGTCTTTCAGAGTGGTTTTGAAAGATGAGAGGGAGGGTATAGACTTGATGGATACAAGTAAGGAGTTCCAGGCATTAGCAACCTTGTAAGAGTATAGACAATGTTCAGTAGATTTGCTACATTTGTAGATAGGAGTTTTTGGTCACTGGATCGCAGTGACCGACTAGGAACATAGTTGTGTAGAATGTTTTTTAGCACTGGACATGGATACTGTAGATGCTAGATAATTTTATAGGTGGTAAGAAGTTGTGTATATGTAAGTTGATGTGTCAGTTCTAACCAATTGGCTCTGTAAAGCATCCTTAGTTTTTGACAAGATTTTTATATGCAATTTTGTATATGCAGTCCAAATGTAAGATTACCATCCACTATCATGCCTAAAAGTTTGCTATGAGACGTGACTTCAATGGTTTTATTATCGAGAGATAGAGAGAGAGGACTTTAAATTTTGTTTTTTCATGAGAGAGGGATTTGGAGAAAAAGTAGTAGTTTGGCCTTTTTTGGGTTGAACATGAGTTGTGAGTTACAAAGCCATGTTTCAGTGGCTGTTAAAGCTTCCTTGATTCCTGGATTGAACCATTTGTTAGGATTGAGACTGGATAGGTAATGCTACTGGCTGTTATTCTTAGGTACTCACTTTTGAATGTATGTAGCAAATGTATAGGGGTAAAGGAGGCCATGGGCAGGTTAAACTAAAACCTTAGGGTCTTTACGACTGTAAAAAAAAACTAATCTATTGGTTATTACCAGTTTTGTCTCTGTAAACCACCCTGATTGACCCCATTATGTTTTATGCAGCTTAGGGTCATGTGGTACTCCCATCAATAGGCAGAGAATGTTAGAGACACCTAGATTCAATGAATTCAAACAATTCCACATCCTCTTTGTGATTATTTAGGGGAGGGACAATGGGTTGAGATAATGGAGTGTCTAAGATGGTAAGGCGTCTTGTCTAACTGAAAATAAAGCCCTGGGTTGATGCCTATGGTTTGCGGTTTCAATTTTATTATTTAGAAATGATAGTGCAAATTGTTTTTCAGGAGCTGAAACGTTGATATGTGCTGGTGGGGAAGGGGACACCAACTGTAGCACAGTACCTAAAATGGAAATGACCACATGTTCACAGTAAAAACAATCAAACAGAACATAAATGAACATGTTGTCCCTTGCGATGCATCAAATATCCTGAAAAGTTTTTGGATCTGATCAAAATTAGGATCTTATTACAAAACTCAGGTCAGATATCACACAAAGAATAAATCTAATACAAGAACTCTGGGTCCTGGAGTTCCTAGGTTAAGCTGAAGGTAAGACTTAACAATTGGGTCTATTTAGCAAAACATATGGTGGCCAAGTTTCTTCAGATTAAGGATGCAATTAATTGAAAATTTTGCATTGAGTCCAGGTGATTTGTCTGCTTATAAACAGATTTTCCATTTGAGCTCCATCTTCTCAAGTTTATTGTTTCTTCTGCCATCTAGTTGACTGAATTCCACTTTGTGATTTAAAATAAGAATATGCAATGTCTATGTTTTTCTTTTGAATGTTTTGCCAGAGGGTCTGTACAGACATTTTGTCTAATGTTGGTGTAGTGGTGGGCAATCCTGGTTTTAATAAAATAATCCAACAGTGTATACAATGAAGCAAACACATAGAAGGACCATAAAAGTAAACTTCAAGCATGTTTATTAAAATGAACCCAGTGCACAGGAACAGGTAAGCACTTTCACAGTTAGCTTCATCAGACCAAAATATTGCACACCCCATAACCAAGTTTAAATACAACAACCTGGCCAATCAAACTGCATGATGGAAATCATATGATAAAAATCACATGACAAAAAAAAAATCACATGATGAAAAGCATTGGGTTGTACCTTAAGCACATATTGTGTACAACATAAAACATGGATTTCTAACTAAATTTCACCATGAAAGCAAATATACAAATCACAAAATACAACATTTTACAACAGAAAAATAAAAAATATAAAAAAATAATAAATTGTATATATATGCATAGATCTCTCTCTCTCTCTCTCTCTCTTATATATATATATATATATATATATATATATATATATATATATATATATATAAAATCATAAAACATTCAATTAAAAAAATCATTACACTTTTAAATGCCAAGATTTCAATACAGTCTAAGGGAGTTTTTTTCATTTAAGCCTTTCCCCTTAGCTGCCCTAAATCAACTGATCCATCTCCCTTCTTTACTTTCAGTGCAGTTCCTAATGTCACCTTCTCTTATACTAGGAAAGGTACAGTCAATGACCAAAAAACAAAAGGTATAACTGGCCCCTTCTTGCATAGGTTCATAGGTAAGTACTAGGCTATCTGCCTGAGGGCATCTATAAGCCTAGCCATAATGTGTTGGCTTTCGCTGCCCCCTTAGATTAGTTCCTTGTGCCTCTGTCCAGCAGAGTCATTAATTCCCTGTGCCTCTGTCCAGCAGAGCCACTACAGTGATCACCAAGGTAAATTTTCTGTTTCCCATCCACTCGTCAAGGTTTCTCTTGAAGAGTGTTGAAGAGTGTTAGTGAGGGGCTCTGCCTAATGTAGACTGGAATCCTTTTCCAAAGCATGGGGAGTCTCTGAGACAGGAATTTATCCCTCCAGCACATCCTATTTATTGTTGTGGTGAGGTTTAGATCTGTAGAACATGTGGATCTCAGGGATTTGTTTTTTTTAGGTGGAGCATGTCCATCAATTCTGGGTTGGACATGGCCTTGTATGTCAGGCAAAGATCACCTCTGAGTAAGTGGTATGCAAACGAGTACAGCTGGAGTTTCTTCAGTTGGGCTGCATAGGGTATCTGTTTGAGGCCAGTAATCCTCTTGGTGAGGTACTTCTGTGGTCTTTCCAGCTGTTGCAGGTGTCTTGTAAGGTACATCCCAAATGGGGCATTGTACTCTATGATGGGTCTGATGAGTGATGAGTAGAGAGGCACAATAACCTCTTTTGTTCTAGATGCAAACCCTTTTGTGATTAGGTGGGCCACATAGAAGGATTTTCTAACCACCTTGGCAATATAATTATCAAAGGAGAGATTACTATCTACTGGTTCCCCAAATACCTTATTACATTTTCTGTATTTAGGGGACTACCACGTATGTGGTAGTTCACGGGTACTTTGTTTTTTCCAAAGGGGATAACTATGCATTTTTGGCATTTAGCTTGAGGCCATGATTTTGCCACCAGGTATCTGTCTCAGTGAGACCCTTCCGGAGGATGTCTGTATCAGCTGGAGAGTCAGTTATGGCCCCCAGTTTGCAGTCATCTGTGAACTTTGTCAGCCATAGTCCTCCTGTGCTTGCGTGTACCTCTGAGAAGTATATACCGAACAGGAGAGGTCCCAGGACTGAGCCCTGGGGTACACCACTTGTAACCAGTTTAGAGTCGGACCTAGAGCCTGCAACTCTCACCGTGTGGGTTCTATCCATGAGCCAATTGGCAACCTATTTCAAGACGTAGGGGTTTATGTTCAGGCTGGTGAGCTTGTCTATAATACCAGAATGGGGAATGGTGTCTAAAGCCTTTGCGAGGTCTAAGTAAGCTGTGTGGACCTCCTTTCCTTGTCTAAGGCCTTGGCAACTGTCTCAAAGAAGTCCACCAGGTTTAGGAGACATGATCTTCCCGTAACAAAGCCAAACTGTGTAGGGTCCAGTGTTTGGAGGTTCCCACTATTATCAATGCTATTGCAATAATTACACATACCACATGGCCTAGTGCAAAATTCCTTATTAACCAGTGGCATGAGTGTATCTTTTGGTCTACACAAAATTCTTTTCAAGTTCATTTTATTTTTAAATACTGGATGGTGCAGTGGTGCAGCGGTAGTGTTGTTGCCTCACAGCAAGAGGTTCTCCGGTTTGATTCTCAGCTGGGATGCCTTCTGTGTGGAGTCTGCATGTCCTCCCTGTGTCATGTGTGTTTCCTCCGGGTACTCCGGTTTCCTCCCACATTACAAAGACATGCGTCTGGAGCATTTTTCCCTGGGCCTCCACTGAAAATTGGCTGCATTCCAAGTCAGACTTTCCTGGTTAACAAATAATAAATAAAAATGTAGGTGTGTCTCCTATAATTCCTCTAATAACTGTATCTGTAGTGAGGATGTCCCAGTCTTCTTGACTATGTTCATCTTTTTCTTTTGGCTGTTCCCATTAGGGGTCACCACAGTGGATCATCTGTTTCCATTTCTTCCTGTCCTCTGCATCTTGCTCTGTCACACCAACCACCTGCATGTCCTCTATCACCACATCCATAAACCTTATCTTAGGCCTTCCTCTTTTCCGCTCACCTGGCAGCTTCATCCTTAACATCCTTTTCCCAATATACCCAGCATCCCTCCACAGCACATGTCCAAACTGACGCAATCTCACCTCTCTGGCTTTGTCTCCAAACCGTCTAACCTGGGCTGACTCTCTAATATACTTATTCCTAATCCTGTCTACCCTCATCACACCCAGTGCAAATCTTAACATCTTTAACTCTGCCACATCCAGGTCTGACTCCTGCCTTTTTGTTAATGCCACTGTCTCCAACCCATATAACATAGCTGGTCTCACTACCCTCTTGTAGACCTTCCCTTTCACTCTTACTGGTACTCGTCTGTCACAAATCATTCCTGAAACTCTTCTCCACCCCCTCCACCCTGCCTGTACTCTCTTCCTCACCTCTCTTCCACACTCGCCATTACTCTCAACTGCTGATCCCAAGTATTTAAATTCATCCACCTTCACCAACTCTTCTCCCTGCATCCTCACTATTCCTCTGTCCTCCCTCTCATTCACACACATATATTCTGTCTTAGTCCTGCTGACCTTCATTCCTCTCCTCTCTAGAGCTCCACCTCTCCAGGGTCTCCTCAACCTGTTTCCTACTCTCACTGCATATCACAATGTCATCTGCAAACATCATAGTCCACGTGGACTCCTGTCTGATCTCGTCTGTCAACCTGTCCATCACCACTGCAAATAAGAAAGGGTTCAGAGGTGATCCTTGACGTACTCCCACCTCCACCTTAAATGCATCTGTTACTCTCACTGCAGATCTCACTGCTGTCACACTACCCTTGTACATATCCTGTACCACTCTTACATACTTCTCTGCCACTCCTGACTTCCTCATACAATACCACAACTCCTCTATAGGCACCCTGTCATATACTTTCGCTAAGTCCACAAAGACACAGTGCATCTCCTTCTGACCTTCTCTGTACTTTTCCATCAACACTCTCAGAGCAAACATCGCAACTGTAGTGCTCTTTCCTGGCATGAAGCCATACTGCTGATCACTAATCATCACCTCCCTTCTTAACTTAGCTTCTACTACTCTTTCCCATAATTTCAATGGAATTATTGTCAGTGGTATAGTACAAGGATATTCTTACCTTATTAACAAGATCAATAGCCTTACTATCATCTACAGTCCGACTTCTACTGGAAAAATATGGATAGGCCCTACTTTTATACATCTGGCATCTCATTTAAACTGGTGTCAATTTCCCCAGGGTGATATTCCATGGCTAAAAGTCTAACTTTCAAGTTAACTAACTCAGAGTGAAAGCCATCATCAGAGGCATTCAATCTAGACACCCTCATACCTTGTCCTTTTACCACATTCTTAAAGACATATTGAGGGTGCATGCTACATCTATGAAGTAAAGTATTTCTGTGGCATGGTTTCTTATGGACACCAGTACTGACCATCCCATTATCCAGCCTTTGTCCAAAAACATCAAGATAGGCTATCAAAATGGGAGAAAAGGACATGGTAAACTTCAAATAGTTTTTAATCCTCCCCTACACCCTCAACTTAGGAATTTCAAGTCTATGGTGGAGAATGAGTTAAGACGACCAATAAAAGGAAACAAGGTATCTCCCAAACTTAACTAGAGAGGAGAGACATTTATTGCAAGAATTTAGCAGCAACAAACTTTTAAGGGTGATGAAGCCTGATAAGGGTGGAGGGGTAGTCCTTATGGACAAGATTATATATGAAGGAAAGATGATGGAAATCCTAGGGGATGATACAAAATATGCTAGGGTTTCTTTGAATGAGATAAATATAGCCTACAAGAGTATTTATGTATGTTTGAATGATCTGTTGATGGAGGGAATCATTGATCGAGACACTTATAATTTTTTACATGTAGGCAAACCTAGAGTTGTCTCCATATTTGGTATTCCAAAGGTCCACAAGGATGTTAATACCCCCCCCCCCCCATTTCCACTGAGGGCTCAGTTGCAGCTCTATTAGCTAAATATGTGGACTCAAAATTAAAGAAATTATCTATGATGGGAACAAATGTTTTACATGACTCCTGGGATTTATTAAAGAAGGTTAATAGGAGTTTATATTCGGATAAATTGATTTCTATCACCATAGATGTAGACTTATTCACCTCAATACCACATGATATGGGACTAGAATGGTTTGAGGAAGTTTTAAGTGTTTATAATGAATTAACTTTTAATGAGTTTTGTACTTGTTTGGTGTTAATGGATCTAGTCCTGAAAAACAATTTTTTTTTTTGACGGTGAATGTCAGAAATATGTTTTCACTTCAGAATTTATGGATTGTTGGAACCTTTATACACATTTTTGGGTGACATTTGTTTATTTTGGGTGGATTCTGAAAAAAGGATTTTGGAATTTTTTGACTATATATCCATCACTACCACTTTTTTAATTTTTACTTATAAAATAAGACACAATGAGATGAACTATTTGGATGTTAATATATCAAAAGACAATGGCAAATTCAAATCTATGGTACGCAGAAAAGAGACCTTTTTGAACTCCTATCTATATTACACCAGTGCTCACCCTTTTTACCAGAAAAGGGGTTTGGTAAAAGGTCAATTTGTACGGTTGAGCAGAATGACCTCAGAAAAAGAGGATTTTAATAACAAGTATAAATTATTAATAGATTTATTCAAAGTAAGAGGTTACCCACAGAACTTATTGCTAGAAGAGTGTGAGGAAGTTTCTGAGGGGAGGACAACAAGGTTTGCCCCCCTATTAGGGAATGACATGGACAATATGGTTCAGAACATTCCTGTTACAGGGGCAGTTGATAATCCTTACGATGGTGCTCTAGTTATTACATATGATGCGGATGCTAATTTAATCAAAAACACTATAGAAAAAGGATGGATGAAGTTTGCTAGCATCTCAGATTTAAACTTCATTTTTGAGAAACCTTTTAAATGTATATATAGAAAGGGTCGTAACATTAAAAACATTTTGGAAAACAGAATGGTTGATCTAAGAATTACAAAACAAGGTAAGAAGGGTGCTTTTAAATTGTGGTTTGCCCCCATTGCCCATACTTTAAGGAAGGGGATATGGTTTATTTAAGCAGCAGAGATAGGTTTATCAGAAGTAGGGGTTATACTAACTGTAACACTGGTGGTATTGTTTACATTGCGTTATGTGGTAAATGTGACGTTCTATATTGGTAAAACTGAAAGGAAGTTTAAACTTAGAATGTATGAGCATAGCTATGATATAAGGAGAAATAATTTGAACAATGCATTATTTAAGCATACCCTGACTTGTGATGGGGCAGATTTTTGTTTTTTTCTAATTGAAATAGTGCCCCTTGATTTAAGAGGTGGCGAGAGACGAGATTGGAGAACAGGGAACTGTATCGGCAGATAGTTCTTGAAGCCAACAAGTTCCCTGGTTTAAATGACACTGTCTCTCTGGCACCAGTACTAAAGCTTAGATCAGTTAAGCTTTAACATGGTTTGAAGAAATGTTCATAGTCTGGCCAGGAGATGGTAGTGCTGGACAACTGAACAGGTATCATTATCTATCTATCTATCTATATATATATATATATATATATATATATATATATTTATAAATGTTTTTTTTTTTACTTTTATTCTTATTCTTTTCTTAATTTATTCTATTATTAAATGAGCCCCCTTGATCATGATTAATTACAGGTTGAACTGATTCGCAAAATTGTTTTAATTATGATTTTAACAACCGTTTTACATCATTGAGACTACACTGCTTTCTTGTACAAGTGATTTTTTAAATTGGTAAATGGTGATTGGTTAATTGGTGAACTGGGAGAGTTAACTCTTTCTATATAAGCTGGTTGTAATTTGGTACACTCACATCTGATGAAGTTCTTTTATAAGATGAAAACACAGTGATAATATTAAGCATTCGTGTGTTTTATTGTCTTTTGGATTTTTCAGTGTTATTAAAGTTTGGACTTGGATGGTGGTTGTCCCTCCAGTGTGCCATTTCTTATGTTTGTGAGTCACCATGACCCCAAAGGCAACTTACTTAGGCATGTACATGAATGATGACTTACTGAGAGAGTGTGCTGCCAATATAAAATTCCAACACCTCTCTATTGCTCTTATAAAATATTAAGCCAGAGGTGTCTAGAAAACCTAAGCTAAAGCATCCTATTCAGTGTAGCCTGCAGCCTGTTGACTGGTTGTCTGCCCTTTTATCACTTATCAATATGATAGTACCATAGCATCCCAAACTAAATGGTCAGAAAGAAATGACTTTGCAGAGTCAACATTAAATTCAGGTTGGAGAGTTCACATTTGCAGACAGTAAAGTTATGCAAAGTATTTTAGCACACAAACAGAACAAGCTGTGAAGCTTGAATCTTGGGTCTGGACTGGATACTTAGATCATGTAATTTCTCTGATGTGCATTATTATTAGTCAGCTGAGTAATGAATGGTATCAGCATATCATGCATGCATGGGATTCCATGAAAGCCCAACCTTCCATGTGTAGAAAATTTGGGGTATTCTTATTATGAATTCATTGCCTCCCTTCCCTATGAACCACTACAGTATGTACAAGTATTGTTCAACAAGTCAGAGGTACAATTTCCATCAAGGAAGTAGCCATTGCAAACTTAAAACAATTCACATAATTTAGAGCAAAGGCTGCAAAGCAAATATAAAATGATTGTCTTGCAACCAAACCATTGTCAAAAACTCCTTAAGGAAATAACATTCATTCACTCAGCTGGTAATAGATAAAAACAGCCTTGCTGATCTAAAAACTCATCTCTTCCCCTCATAAAATAGCATAGCATTGATAGAAAGTCCATCAACTAATAGATAAAAACAGCCTTGAATTAAGAAGCCATGTCTGTGCCCCCCATTAAATTCTATAGCATTCACTGAAAGTCCAATCAGTAAAAATAACCAACTAATAAAATATAAAAATAGCCTTGATGAATTAAGAAATCTTCTCTTTATTCCTCTAATACCCCCCATAAAATAGGGTAGCATTCATTGAATTCCAGTCAGTAGAAATAATCAAGCAATAACAGAAAAACAACCTTGATGAACTAAGAACTCGTACCTATCCATCCCACAAAACAGCCAACAAAGTATCTATCTGCACTATATAACAGCAACAAATTCACAGCAATAACTTGTAATGGCAGCAATAGCAGGAGGATACTCCACAAAATTTTGTCTCTGTACTATCTTTGCCATGCATTCATTACAAATCAGACACTTTCCATCGGAATCAGGGTCAAATCTAGAAATTAATAATGAGACATTCACACTTAAATATCAGTACACTACTGTTAACTTGAGTCCTTGACACAAATTAAGAGAATGTGAATTAATATGTATTTTTAAGTAAAGAAGTATATTATAATTGTAATTGTTGCCATTATTTATTAAGTCCAATTCACCACCTGTTTCTCCAAAAAAGGTCCTGGGGATGTGCCAAGCCAAACTGCATTGATGCATTATATTTTAACTTGAAACACCAGTCCAGAAACAGACCTGTCCGCCACACTGCTGATATCCAGATTCGGGTCTGGATTTACTTACAGATAAATCCAGAAATAATAATCAGACAGGGACCATTCAGGGACACTTAAAATGTTAGTGCTGTGTTAACTTGTGTCATTGGCAGAATAAAAAAATATGAATTAAATATACATTTTTCTGAAGTAAGGAAAAGGTCTATACTATAATTTTTGATTTTTTTCTAATCATTGTTATTGTATATTAAGTGCAATACTTCACCACCTGTTTCTTCAGAAAGGTAATAATGTGAAAAAAGCCATTATACAACCACCCCTCATTAATATTCAAAAACATGCACGCTGATTGGCAGCCTGCACATTGTAAATCTGAGTTATAGTAATGGAAAAAGGTCTGGTCACCCGGACTTTTTCCATTACTATAACTCTTTTTTTTTTACAGCAACGGAGAACACAAGATCTCTATTGCTTTACACTGTCTTGCTATGTTAAACGAGTTTAACATAGCGAGACAGCTTTCAAAAAAGCAACGGAGATTCTCTGTTGCTTTTTAAAGCTGTCTTGCTATGTTAAACCCATTTAACATAGCAAAACAGTTTGTAAAAAGCAATAGAGATGTTGCTTTCTCCGTTGCTTTTTTCAAAACTGTCTTGCTATGTTAAATGGGTTTAACATAGCGAGACAGCTTTAAAAAAAGCAACAGAGATTCTCCGTTGCTTTTTTTAAAGCTGTCTCACTATGTTAAACCCATTTAACATAGTGAAACAGTTTGTGAAAAGCAACGGAGATCTTGCTTTCTCCATTGCTTTTGCCCACAGCCCTGATGTACTGCGTGGGCATACGCATGTGCAGTACATCAGAACTGCCGCAGAATACCAGACAGCTGTGGAGGGGCAGCAAGGAGGCATTTTACAATGCCATTATTTAAGAAAAGTAATTTTTTTTTTCTTAAATAATGTCATTGTATAATAGCAATAACCCACTTCTGGATGTGGGTAATGCTGGATTTACCCACGGATGGCTTTGTTTGGCCACTCGGGCTTCGCCCTCGTGACCAAACCACACCAACCGTGGGTAAATCCAGCATTACCCACACCCAGGCGTGGGTTATTGCTATATTAAACCAGTAAGCCAAACTGCAACAATTATGCATCTAATTTGACTTACTGTATTGTCTTGTACATTTTGACCCATCCATTGGTGCAATTATCAGCACACTATACTTTTCAGCTATCCAGATTTTTGAAGAATGTCCAGATTTTGGCCTAAGTTTTCACATTTCTCTTAAACTTTATGGTTTTCTGGTAAAGCATTGGTGCCTGATGTCACTAAATAAATAACTTGAATTGCACCATTGACAAGACAGTGCCCAGGGTGATTGCCCCTTTCATCCCATCCTTCCTACTTTACTACATTATCAGTACAATATGGATAAAGCAGGAAAATTACAAATAAAAAAGTTGGAAAACTAAATCATAAAAAATAAATAGTTAAATGCAAATTATAGAATCAAACTAATTAACTAAAACCAGTTTCAAAAACAGGACAAAAGTTTCATCAGGTGCAAATCAAGCTGGAGATAAGTGAAGTACAAGAGGCAGTGATAACCAAACATAATATAAAAAGTTCACAAGCCAGGCCACCCAGGATTACAGGCAATCTGATGTTATAACACTGAAGCTAATGTGTATATAAAGTTCAAGTCGCAGAGTCCATGGCCATGCAAGAGCCTAAGACATCCTGCTTCACCAAGTTCAAGGTGTGGGCAGTCCGCATAGATAGAGTCTAAAGCTGTTGATTTTTGTATCATACAGAACGGTTCATAACAGTTCTGATAGAGCGCCCCCATGCCCTGCTTACAGATAGAGCAACATAATTTATGTATTCCAAAATGAAGAACACACACTTGCGCGTGCACACACACACACACACACACACACACACACACACACACACACACACACACACACACACACACACACACACACATACACACACACACAAGGAACAAAGCTAAAAACATGAAACAGACAAAAAAAGAGTTAGATCACCACAGATAATATTGCCAAAGTACAGGAGTAAAAAACTACATTCCTGAACACCAGGCTGCTAAACTACATAACGTGTACATAACAGCACCACTGGAACAGCGCAAAATGAGAAGGAAACAGTGTTACAGCATAATACCCTAAAGGATGACAAGCAATACATGAATAGGATCAATTTAATAAGTTACACAACCCAAGTCAAGTTCCGATGCAAAATTTAAATAGTCTGGCAATGAAGACACAGCTCCAGTTACACAAGAGATGTAAACAAACACTCAAGAGTCCAAATGCAAAAAAAAAAAAAATAGAAAAGAAAGAACGAATGAAAGAAATAAAGTAAATAAGGCTGACAGAGTTCATCATTGGTAGTCACCTGCTGTCAATTTGGACTCAGAGTGTCTGAGGATACTCTTGGTCAAACATTTCAATATGCAGATGGAGGTGCTCCAGCCTAAGTAAATGACCCTGAACACAACACATTCAGTGTACATATGAAATGAGAGCAGGATAATGGAGGTTGATCAACCAAATACTATCCTTGAGAATATCTTTTATTTACAAAAAAAAAAAATCCAGATTGAAACTCAGACACTATTAATATTAGGTTTGGTGTGAGAATTTAAGAATCAAAGCTCTTGTATTCCAACTGTGTCCTCTCACTTAATATGCTACAACTCTGAGGTTTAGTGTACATCAAGGTAAGGCTAGACACCCTCCACTGACAGCAATCAAATTACATTGGCCTACATTTCATGCAATTATGTATTACCGTATAACTGGTTGGACAATGTGGCCATTCTCCTCTGGACTTATTCCCTTCCTGTACCACTAACAGGTTGATAAACAAGTGTACCATAACATCATAACCACAGATGATTTATTGCTCTGTTGACCGAAGAAAAATATGATCAGTCATATGTGCTTTTGTTGTTTTAAATGTAAGCAGTTGCTAAGTTGAGAATTTATCAATAATCTTGTATATCATTAGGGGTAGAAATCTAACATCTTTTATCCTGGATTGTTCCAATACCATAGCACAGATATCTATAGAAAGAAGTCCCATTCTGTGGCATCTAAGGCCACTTATAAAAACAATAATGAGACTGCAGCCAGAAATCTCCATGGGTAATCATCGGTAATTACAGACTTGTTAAATATATATATATATATATATATATATATATATATATATATATCTATATATATATATATATCTATATATATATATATATATATATAGAGAGAGAGAGGTAGATATTATATATATATATATATATATATATATATATATATATATATATATATATATATATATATAGACTATTATTTATATTATGAAAAAAATAAGCGCTCATCCCAGGATAAAAAGTGCCCAGCCCTGGTGAAAGCACTAGGGCCACAGCTGGTAGAAAGACTAGTGCAAAGTTGTCTAAGAATGAAAGAGATCCCGTTGCTCTGTTAGGCTCTAATCCAAAAGATGATCTAAAAAGCCCCACTGTGGCAATGAAAATCAATTGACCACAAAAATTTTAAAAATTGACCAGACAGACAGGATGCCTTCAAAAAGAGAAATACACATGTGAGGCCAAAAAATAAATTGTTTTATTTCTTGTAAGCCACAAAAAGAGGTTACATTGCAAGAACAAGGGTAAAAATAGAGAAGAGAAAAATAACTGAAATAGGAAAAAATGGCAAACAGTACAGATTCCAATTTATGGTCATTAATTGACTGAATAAACACAAAACACACAATGTGTAGATAAGATAATATTGAGTGAGTTGGACAAGGAAGCAAACAATGAAATATTAAGAGAGAAAGAAAACAGTCCACGGAATGGACTCAAGAGAAAAAAAACAAGACCTAATATGATGCAGTTTATATGCCAAAAAGAAATCAGTGTTAACTGATAATCATAAACCAGAGCCAAAACTATTTGAAAATACATATAGGCAGAGGCACCCAGACATGGTAAATGTTACAAAAAAGAGAACAGTGGCATATAAGTGTAATGTAGAGACAAATGAGCAATTTGATGCAGAAATGGAGGAAGCTAAATATGAAGTGTTAGATCAGTTACAAAGTGAAGGGTTTGAATGGGAATCCCAGAAGCAAAGGCCGCTTGAAAATATATTTTTTTTATTAAAACAGGTACAGCCTGAAGAACTGATAGAAGAAGTACAACAGTGCAGTAGCAGAGAAAATCACTTGTTAATTTAATTAAATGTTGTAAGCAGTAAAGACGTTTCCAAAACTAAATGTCACAGTCATTTCAAAGCCCAGATATTTCCACACAGTCACAGAGTTAGAAAGAGCAGGAAACACAAACCATGGAAGAAATGCTCAATTTGGAAGACAGCAATTTAAGAGAAGACCTGCTGGATTTGATAGAAATGGACAAATATGATAATATGCATGAGTAACATAGGCTGCCAAAAGTGAATAAGGCATGGATTGTCAAAAAAATAAATAAGCCAGATTAAAAGTAATATGAACTATGAAGAGAGATCCACATGATATAATAGAAATTAACATAATACATTATTGTGAAGTGAAACTAATAACGGAAAA
Organism: Protopterus annectens; assembly: GCF_019279795.1. Lineage (NCBI taxonomy): Eukaryota > Metazoa > Chordata > Ceratodontiformes > Protopteridae > Protopterus > Protopterus annectens. The sequence continues at coordinate 1,601,792,258 of NC_056735.1, read as the reverse complement.
GGTATTACCAAGAAATCATAAATTAGTAGAGGAAAATAAAGGGGCAAATAAATCACCAGAATGGAAGCACTGACTACAAACACCTGTGAAACAGTTAAAAAAAGAAGGATCATTATTTGATGAACACAGAAAAGGAAATCAATCTAAAACATTATTAGAAAAATGAATGAGCTAAAAAAAATTCAGCATCAACATAGATCAGGATTTGAGTTGCAGTATCTCTAACAACAATTTAAAAGTCTCTGGGCATACTGAAAAAACTTAGGAGATACACTGAGATATATAAACAAATGATACAAAACAAGCAATTTAGGGATGACCCAAAAAATTAAACAAGGAGCTTCTGACATGAACAGGTCATGCTGGAGAGATAGACACATCTCCCAGAGACTGCCACTTCTCTGGAACAAGCTTCCAGTTCTTGTGAAACAGAGCCCCTCCCTGACCCCCTTCAAATGCAACCAAGATCGATGGAAGGGTGACCTCAGATTTGCTTCTGGGGTGGTGCCTATGTCCCTCATGCACAGAGGATGTTGGTATTAACTACCATAAACCCTTACCTCTGTTGAAGTTCACTCACGTAACCACTAACAATTGCCGCAACTCAGGAAAAATATGGCTAGGCTTGTAAGGGTTCTAGGGCTGTTAGCCTAGTAACTTCCTATGAACCTATGAAAGAAAATAGCAATAGTTGAGATACTACCAAGAATAGAGGAAATTAATACATTCTGGTGGAATATCTATGAGGACCCAGTTGAACTCAATAAGGAGGCTGGGTGTATAAAAAAAATTAAAAGAACAGTTAAGAGACTCTCATATAGAAGACGTGGATTGGAATGAAGCAACTTCTACTTAGATTGACATAACATTAAGAAAGGCTCCTAAATGGAAAACACTAGGCCCAGATACTGTACCTAACTTTTGGTTAAAGGTATTGTCAACTCTGCACTGTGATTTAGCCTCGAGTAAAAACTAAGTTTATGTACATCCTGAAATGACACAATGGGAAAAACTATACTCAAAAGTGAATGTGCAGATCACCCTCAGTTGTATAAATCAATAATGCATTGCCAAACAACCTATAAATTATACACAAGAATTGATAAAGACAGAACATGAAGTAATATAGATAAAAATTCAATCATGACCATAGAATAGAAGGGGAATAAAAGAGATTCATATGAAATAAAGGATCATCTTCCATTAAACAAAGCCATAATGGACAACAAGAATCTTAGCATATCATAGACATATCACAAAAAAAAAAAAAAAAAAAAAAAAAGCATTTCATAGTAATCCTCACTCCGGGATTAGAGAATGCTTGCAGCTGTACAAGATCTGTCACACATTGATAAACCTTATTACAATTACTATGAAGAAATTGCAGAGTACTATGCAATTGAACCACATAACCACATAAAAGGACAAATTGCTAGACAGGGTGTGAAAATCTAATATGGAGTATTTCAGGGTGATCCTTTGTCACCATTACTGTTTTGTCTTGTTCTCAATCCACTAAACTGTGTACTCAACAGCCTGGGTCATAGATTCAGTCTGAGTCCAAGGAAACCATCAAGTGAAAGGATATCTCATCTACGTTTTGTGGAAGTTCTAAAACTGTATAGTTCATCAGATAAACACGCAAAACAACAGTTACAAGTTGTTAAAGCCTTCTCAGATGACAAAGGAATGTCATTTGATCTTGACAAATATGCAAAAGCAACATTAGAAAGAGGAAAACTGAATACTCAAGAAAATATAAAACTGTGAGGAATGTGAAATAAAATACTTGGAACAAGAAGGAGTGTACAAATATCTTGGAATTGAAGGTGCAGTGATACAGCATGAAAAGTGAGAGCTCAATAAGGAATATTTTAGAAGAATAAAATGAATACTAAAAACTGGTTTGACATCTAGGAGTAAAATTCAATCTATATATCAACTTGCATTTCTTGTTTTAACATATAGCTTTGGAGTGAGTGACCACAAAATGAGTTGGATAAGCTTGACAGGAAAACAAGAAAATTGCTCCATGCCCATCAAATTATATACAAGAACCTATACCCTTTGAAATGAAGGAGGCATGGGCCTTTTTGAAATCGACTATACATATAGATTAGTGATTGTAGGATTAAAAAATGTATTTATTGACATCAGCAGATCTAAAGACATTAAACCTTCTAAATTATGAAGAAAATTAGTCGAATATGACCTCTTTGCTTAGGTTAGTTACTAGAAGCCTTTAGGAAAAAAGCAGGCATGGAAATCCAACTAAATGTGGATAAAAAGTGATGGTAAAAGAAAGAACACACACACACACACACACACACACACACACACACACACACACACACACACACACAAAAACAAGATCAGAAAAAAAAGATAAATGGAAAGATCCAAATTATAGCAAGAAGTATAGAGATCTGCTGGAAGAGCTGGGTGTTGACCAAGAATTGTTGTGCATATGCTTCAGACAGGGTATACTTAAACCAAAGGATGAAAGGTTAATTTTGGCAGTCCAGGATAATGGATAGATGCTAGATGGTTCATAAAATCTGTAGAAAATGTAGGAGATACAGACACATTTATGTTGGTTCATAAAATCTATAGAAAAGGTAGAAGATACAGGCATATTTAGGCTTTGTGGTATTGAACTAGAAACAGTTACACATCTTATTGAAAGGTGCGATATACTCATGGCTAAGGGTTTGTATATTGAAAGACATAACAATGTGGCAAGGTTGTTACATGTGAAACTTTGTAAGCATTACATCACTGAGGCAGATGACAGACATTGGAAACATGAACTACAAAGAATTGTTAAAATTAATGAAGTAATGACTATGTGGGATCACCCCATATCAGCAGCTGAGAAGGCAGAAGCAAACAAACCAGGTATTGTTCAAAAGAAAAGTACAGAAATAGCTTTGATTATTGATATTGCTACACATAAAAACTAGAGTATGTTATGAAATGAAAGACATGCATTTGTAAAATATCAGGACATGCAAGCAGAAACTGGAGTGATGTTGAATAACGATTCACAGTTCCAGTTATAGTAGGAGCAAGTGGGCTAATAAAAAATAATCTTCAAACATACCTAACCATGTTACTGATGAAAGCAACACATTATGAACTGCAGAAAGAAGCAATTCATGGGTACATTGCAGGTACTGAGAAGAACACTTGTATCAATGTCAAAGACTGAAGCAAATCTGATTTCATGAACTTTAACTATGCCCTGATTCTGGAGTGGGTCCATTCCATCAAGGTATGTAAAAATCTAAGCATTTATGGAAATTAAACTAAAGTTAAATGCGTGTCTTTATCTATTCCTTTATCTCTCTCTCTCTATATATATATATATATATATATATAGAGAGAGAGAGAGAGAGAGAGAGAGAGAGGCTACCAAAATACCTAGTGCTAAAAAAAGTGTGAAAATACACAGAGGAGTGAATCTTGAAAATCACTCTTGTCCTTAAAACTTCATTTTGTAGGGGGACAAGCCCCCTCCCTTGATCTTATATATGCCAACTCCAAAATCACCATACCTCTGAGTAAAGGGAATATTTTGAAAAATGGCATCTCAGACTTAACATATACAAGTCCATTCTTTCAGACATTCAGTCTCCATGTTTTAAAACTCACTCTAGCATATCCTAACATTTTAAATAGTTACCCTAAACCTTGCCTGCAATATGAAAAGGATATGCTAGAGGGAAAGGCATGTGTCCCAGAGGCTATCCCTTCTCTGGAAGAGGTTCTTCCCTGCACTTATTCAAACAAAACTTAGACCAGTGGTTAAGGAATCATAAATTTACCCCAGGTCTCACACCTATGTCTCTATTATAGAGAGGAAGCTTAAAAACGGTCAAACACTCATGCCCCAGTTTATATATCCCCTTCCCCACAATATCTAAGGTATTAGTGTCTTTCTAGTAGTTTGATAAGTATGGCTAGGCTTAAAAAGGACCATGTGGGTCTTTAGCCTAATATTCTCCTATAATCCTTGAGCCCCCTATCCTGACTTCCTGCGCCCTATCTGTGAACCAGTTGATTAACCAATGGGTGACATAGGGGTTTGCTCCATGTTTTGTGAATTTGCTGACAATGTCTGAATGAGGAACAGTGTTGAATGCTTTGGCAGATCAAGATAGGCAGTGTGTATCATTTTGCCCTCATTCCTAGCTTTGGTGGCTTTCTTAAAAAAGTCTATCAGGTTGAGTATACATGATTTGCCTTTGATGAAACCAAACTATGGTGAATCCAGTGTCTGAAGGCTTCCTGTGTCTTTATTTATAATATTTATGATAATTCTTTCCATAGCTTTACATATGAGACAAGTCAGTCTTTTGGCTCTGTAGTTACCTGAGTTAGTAGATGGCCCGTTCTTGTGCAGAGGGATAACTGTTGCAGTCCTCCATTTACTATGAACAAAGCCATTTAGGAGGCTAAGCCTAAAGTGATTGTAGAGGGCTCACTATATCATATTTCTTCCTATTCAGGAGATCTCTCATGGTATTATATGGGTCCATGATGCAGTATTTTCTGTATTGGAGAGTACGTTAAGGCTTGTTCACTAGTGATAGCGATGAGTGGTGGGGTATGATCGAGGGTATCTATTGACAGATGACAAGTGGAATTGGGTGAAATTGGAGCTAGATGCATCACCCAGTAGGTTTGCTATATCCTTCAGTTCCATATAGGAACCCTGTTTTGTATTACCTTTGATGGTGCAGACATAGTTGAAGAAGGTCTCAGGGGTTACCATTACCTGTGAGGCTATCTTGTCCTGAAATTTGGCTGTTGTAGACTTGGTAAGACTCCAGAGTTGCTTATTTAGTTTGATGAGGGGTTCTTTTACCTTCCTGGGCATTACACATCCTAGTTTTGGCCATGTTTTTCTTCCTTTTGTTATACAACTTGCTGACGATGGGATTCCACCAGGGTGGCTTGTTCTTTGAGTTAGGCCTGTTGGTGGGGGGGGGGTTGAAATTTTCCAAGGCATCACTCAGTATTAGGGGTTTGTTTTGGAATAATTATTACATGTTCAAGGGTTACATGTGTGCATAGGTTTTAGTTTAATTTCAAAGAATGCAGCTTTATTGTTGGACCTGAAAATGTGAGAATATTACGTACGGGTGGGGCGCAAAGTTTTCCATATTTGTAAGGATCAGGCTGAGGATGTTGGCAACCCTAATGGATGCATGGTCTGGCTGGACCAGAACATTTGTGTTGACAATGTTCATGAATCTCAGGGCCTGCATACTGGAAATTGTGCATGTTTCCCATTTTATACTAAGGTAGTAGTTGCATTTTGCTGGTGATGTTGTATAACATATTGAACGCTGGCATATGACACTTGCACATAATCTGAAGAGTGTTTTTGAACTCTAATATAACACTAGGAATAATGACACATGCATCATCACCAAAAAGGCATTTGGATATCGGGTGGGAGCACTGCAGAACTCCACTGTGACAGTCTGAAAGCTTTATATACTCTATGCAATGCTACAGAAAATGAGGAAACAAGTGATAAAGCACCACTGTAAAACTTTGTTAGGACAAGGCCCACACACCATGGATACAAAAGCCACATTGACATCTGCACAGAACAGTGAAACAGAACATAAAGAAGCACATGCTGAACAACATCACTCAGATGGTTATGGGTACAATCAACAGCAGCTTTGGAGACGTAGAAATGTTCAGTGTAGGGCTGTGGATCATAATAATCACAAAGTCATGGTGCATAATGTCACACAAAACAAGCATGACACAAGCAGTGTTAATGATAGGCTACATGGCTGTACATTTTGGGTTATACTGTGGCTTATACATCCCCAAATGTAATACAGAGGATTTAAGATGCAGTGACTCATAATCATCATCATAAGCTGAGGTGCTGAGTGAAAGAATGACACATGGCTGTCAACATAAAATGGGTGTGGGATCATGTCACAAGAGGTGGTACAGAAGCATCATCTGGGTCTTGAATTGTATCATTCTGTGATAGTGATGGTGTGCTGTCAAATTAGTGCAATCCACTGGCACTTTGTTGGGGTTGGATGATAGTACTCAGGTCATCCCTCAGAGGGGTGCTCTGCTACTGCAAGGTCTGGGCATGGACTGATGATTTTGGTGAAGTATCCTGCCATTACAGGTTTGGTACCATCATAAGGGCTGCACAGTATCTTATACATTTTCACCCTGTTTCTGAGTGTGCAGTCTGTAAGGCCATAATACATGGTCACTGGTCACTGTGGGTACAATCTCTACTAATACATTGACAACACTGACAGTATGAGCAATGATGATGGTACTTGAATTCCTCAGCACGGGAGTGCAATGGAAGTGGTATGATGCATGACAGACCTCATCATGTTGTTTCAGGGCTCCTTGTCCCCATGCAACTGCTGAAAGTGCAAGGCAGCATCCTCCAGAATACTAAGCAACATACCTGTCCAGCTCTATGCTGGATTGTGTAACAGAGTATGCCTTGAAAACATTGACACACATTTGCTGATTAATGTCATACTCCCCCTATATGTTTGAGACTTATTGTGTCATGTGATGGCATTGGGTACCACTATAATGCTGTATAGAATTTGCATCATTTATTGCTACAATTAAACATATTAAATGTGAAAAAAATTCTTCAGATGAAAAAGTGATGTCAAAAACTGTTCTTGTTCAGCAGAAAAGGATTGCCAAACATTTTAGTTTTGTTTTCATTCTCAGCTCCAGACAGTTATTTTCCAGCCTGCTCACAGTCAGGAATGTGACCCCTATTTTACTGGCTTCTAATAGTCATTAATGAATTAAGACTACATAACAACCTCCTGGCAAGAGACATGCCTTGCTGAGGTTCTTCAGAAATCATTGCATAAGCAAGACATCATTTGAACAAAGCATGACCACATAACATTACTCAGTCTAACAAATCATCACTTGCCTCTTCATCCACAACTGAAGTTAGCCATCTTAGCTTTGTACCTACTCCCATAAGCCCCCATCGCCCCCAAGGTTATACACACACACATGGTAATGTATTAGTAATCAAAGACTCAGTAGTTACACAGGCCAATGTCAGGGTCAGGAAGGATAAAGTCACATTCAGCTGCATCTCTGATGTCAGGATTATTTATATGACCAGAACCCTTCTGTCCCTTCATTTCAAGAATGATGATCCTGTTGTTATTGTCCACATGGGGTGAATGACTTAGATGCTCTGCCATGGGGAGATGCAGTGATATAGTTGAGTTTTAAATGCATGTGTCCTGGTAAGACACTTTCTCTGAGCAGTGTATTGCCTTCCATGAGAAGACTGCCATAATTTCAGACAAAAATAATTGATTTTTAAGAACTAGCCTATGGATTGGTGTCATTCCAGTAGGACTGAATGTTTGTATCATAATGGGAGATGATGATTAACAGCCTGACCAGCTTTGTCAGGCATGGTCTTCAACTTTGTCTTATTGGCTGCCACATATTGACTGAGACATTTTTATTTATTTATTTATACATTATACTTTAATAACCATATTATTGTGCAGATTGACAGATCCTTTTACTCTCATGTCTTGCACCCAGTCGGCAAAGGCTGGAATATAAATAAAGTCTTAAGTGATAATTTAATAAAGGTATTTGAAATATAAAATCTTGAGATGAGCATACAGAGGTGGTATGTTTCCAGAATGTTTACAGAAAAAAAGATAATAAACAAATAAAAATAAATTGAGTACATTGCATAACAATGAAGTCATAAATTACAGTATGTATAGTTAAAGATATATTGCATTAAAATACAAGCAAGTTGTTCTTAAAGGAAACACAGTAATATTTAATCAAAATGGTGCAAATTACGTATGTTAATAGTTATGCACAAGTGATAAATTGATTTGCCATTATCTCTGAAACAATTGCCGCATGTATATTTGAGTATAGCCTTTTTCTGTTTATCTTTCAAATTGTCAAGGGCAGTTTCTTACCTAATATTTGCTGATATTTTGCTCCACAAAGAAGGAGTGAATTTTCAGAATGTCCTTTCATCCATTGTTGTTTTGAATCTAGGTTGTAGTAATGAAGGTTTTCTTCTGGGTACTCTTTTAATGAGCAGTTATTTTGCCTAATTTGTGGTAAGTTTCTTAGGGGTGATAAATGGACTAATTTCAAGATTTTGAAAATATGAGAAGATAGTAATAGTGTTGCTCTTTCTTTGGTAGGTAACCATTTAAATTGCTCAAGGAGTATGCATTGGTGCAACTTTGGATTTTATAGAAAAATGAATTTGTAGGTTTATTGACATTTGTTTGGTTTTTCTATGGACAGGATTCCTTAAAGTTAATGGAATCCTGTGCATTACACTGATATCAGCATGAAACTTTCAGATAACACTGTAATATGTTAATGTAGAACACGAAACTCAGAATATCACAGAGCACAATGGAGTATCTCAGTTACAAGGGTGCACTATTGAAATGAGCAAGTAATCTGTAATTAATAAGAAATGTCTAATCACATTGTACAATACCAAATTTTTGGAAAGATGGTTACGATTCAAGAATCTTGATAGTTGTACAGAAATATAACAAAATCAGTACAGTAAGGTTACAGACAACTATGGAATGAAACTGACTCCATTATGATGACCAAAAAAAAAACCCATTAACAATGCCAACTATCCCAATGCAAGCTGCATTTCATTCCTAACATATACTTGCAGGAGTAGACATAGAAACATCTCAGACAAATATGGATATTTCCATATGTCTTCCACTAACTTATAAAACGTGCTTCAAAGTTGCAAGGCTATTTCTAACATATATATATAAATATATCTATATATATATATATATATATATATATATATATATATATATATATATATATATATATTTACATCACTCTTTACAGTAACCTCAGAACACTACATATGTCTGCATAATACATGCACCATTAAAATATAACAGCTTGAACTTACTTATGCTGACAGAATCTATAAATTTTGTAATAAAAAAATAAAGGTGATGGGTAATCATGGCCACATTGCCATAGCTAACAGCTGCTAACAATGGATTTGGGACTTGTGTGGGGAACACAAGTAAACCATACACCCAAGAAAAGTGAGAGGTGTGAGACAGAAAAGAAGTTGTGGGGTATGAGTGGTTGCAATAGGAAAATCTAAGAGAAAGTCAGATGGGCATGGGAATTTTTTTTTTTAAGACTAGAAGGAAAGGTAAATATTGGGAAGGAGGAGGTGAAGATAATCACAGCAGGCATACCCACAGAACAACTAGCACAACACAAGACAGAAAAAGGCTGGGAAAACAATAAGGACAAGCAAGTTACACAGACAGCACACTGCACAACACGGGCAATGGAAACTTGACAAACAAGGTAGGGATGCAGAAAAACATATCCACCTATGCTGTATCACATATGACATGTCACAGACTGTGTCTCAGTCATACCTGGATGTGTACAACCAATGGTAGATGTGTGTTTCAGGGTAATAAAGTAGGATCACAGCACACATTGGATACATATACACATATCCAATTAGTCCATCAGCAGTGCATGTGTAAGCCAAGCAACATCACAGATGGGCTAATGCAGGTCTAACAATGTAGATAACTCCACCAGAGGACAGAACCAAACCTGCGCCCTTGCATGTGAAAGGCACACAACCAAGCATAGTGCCAAACAGAAGTACTGCAGAAGAACTATAGACACTGCTACATACACAAATAGGTGTACACAACCCAAACAAATGTGTAATGGAATGATGGTATGTTACACACATATGCTATGTCAAAGGCTACACACAGGTGTAGATGTGTATGTCTGTCAGTGGCATAAATGGAATGTGCATGAAATCAAGGTCAATAGATACACCAATGACATGTAGTAATATGTTCAAAAAATGTAACAGTACAGCATAATAAATATAGCAGGTTGTGTACATGCATGGGAAAAAAAACTACACTGGTCAACACACAAGTTTAATGAGAACAAGAATGTATTGTAAGCATTAGCCAACAACTTGTATGCACATGTCCTGCAATGCACAATGGGTGTACATGTGGCACATGTTCACTGTGTCTAATTAATAAACGGCATTGAGCAGTAGTTTTATCAAAGGCAAGCATAACTGCAAAAAATAATAGGGAAATATGAAGGTGGGAGGGAGGTGGACAACCTGGGCCCACATCAGGATAAAGCAGGACAAGGGAAATTAACACAATGCAAATGCATGTGTAAGTCACATAGGGTGCTGTATAGCCCATATACACATACATTTAACCAAATGGAAAATGTATGTCAAACAGCCAGATGGATTGCTGATGTCCACAGAACTGGACATGTATAAAACACACATACACAGTAATTTACAATCATGTCACATCAACATGCACAGGTAAGCAAGCTAAAAATTAAAAGCACATACACATATACTGTCATGCAAATGTCAACTAAAGAAACACAAATATATATAAACCACTCTGCTCATTATGGAGCAGAGGACACTCCTGTGAGCATCATTACAGCACATCAGCAGTAAATCACTGGATACTTAAATGTCAAAAGTACCTTTCTGTGTCTTTTTAATTTTTCCTAGTATTTTGTGTTTCTAATACTATGACGGGAATGGACCCCATTCCTAAGTCAGAGTATGATCAAAGTTCATGAAATTAGTATTGTTTCAGTCTTTGATGTCGGACAGTAGTGCTCTTTGCAGTGCCCTCAATGTGCCCAGTAATGACTCCTTCTGCAATTCATATGGGGTTACATGGATTGGTAACATATCTAAATACAATTGTAAATTCTTTTTTATAAGACCTGTTGCTCCTATTGCTATTAGAACTGTCTGGTTATCTTTCTTCCACATGGCTCTCATTTCTACCTGCAGATCCTGGTATTTTATGACTTTGTACACAAGACACTATGTGACGATTTCAATGATCAATGCTACTTTTGTCTTCTTTTCTTGGACCACTATATCCAGTTTTCTAGCATCTATCTTTTGAACTGTTGGCAATGGGTGATCCCATATGATATAATCTTCATCATTTTCTATGATGCTTTGTGGCTAATGTTTCCAGTGTTTTTCAGACACTTTGATGCCATAATGTTTGCACAATCCCCAGTGCAACAGTCTCACCACATTATTATGCCTTTCAGTATACAGTCCTTCTGCCATTAGTGTGTCAGTATGTATCTGACTATGTTCACACACACATAAAGTCATTTAGTGTGTGCAATTATTTCTGGAAGGTGTGCACAGATGTCCCTATGTCATGGGTGTGAAAATGCTACATGCTACAAACACAGTGTAATGTACTGTGAAAGAATATGCTACCTATAACACTGTGTACAGATTAGCATTACATTGATGTTTCATGCAGTCAGCAAAGCAGAATTGTACATAGACAGGATATACCTGTATATGATCCCACATGGCATCAGTATTACCAAACCATGACATGACACTTCATCATGAGAGTGAGATATCATGGCATCTGTCATCCAAAACATGTATGTTGCACATACTTGATATGGTATAACAGAACTCCAAGGCATATCATATTGTTAGTGAATAAATATGGACAACATATGTTGTCTGTCAGTCACCCCAGTAACACACATTTACTGGTTACCTCTAGAAGCAATATCTGAAGGTTAACTGCCATAATGCATGGACAGTTGCATGTGTGTGGAAATTGTTATATGTTAATGTGTGTCATGCACACAGTGAAACCAAAGTAAATGTCACACAATAATAACATATAAGCATGACAGATGGATTGTATGCATGCACACTAGTGCATATTTAATCCAGTCAATGAAATGGCAGTTGTCAGCATAATACAAGTAGAGCACACAGACAATGCTTACACACCAGAGGGACCAGGCTGATAAGGATCGGACTCCTGAATGATCTCATAAGCTATCACCCTGAATGAATCCCACATAGCCTGTACCATATCCTCAAAGATTCGGAACACATCGTCATGACCTCCTGGATCTCATCCCAAAAATCTTCTCTAACCCTGTGTGTCGAAGCCTCCTCTTGGCTTTAGGCAGGCTGTCTTGGGCAGGGGTGGGTCCAGATGCCTTAGCATTGTTGTCATTATCATCATTAGTGACATCCTTGAAAGAATCTGGCAGTGGCTCACATGTGCATATCTTCGTCCTCGAATAGGAAAACATCCACAGGTACCATGTTCTATAAAGATTAATTTCAAAACACAACAGAAAAAAAAATGTCTATCACACAGAATAATCCCATGAATATCATAACACAACACAATATGATTATGATGATAATTTAAACAGGGACTGAGACACATCCATTGTGGACAGAGTTGCCTATGGGCCTGTATGTATTACTTGTAAAAAGGACAACAGTATTCTTTTCTTAACAATTCTACATGCTTAGACATACACACATGTAGTTAACTGTAAAAATGTACGAATTCTCAAATCAACATATTGTACTGTCTGCATTCAATGATTTATATGAGTAGTCACAATGTGCCATTGTTAAAATGAGGAGAAAGTGTTCTGACAATATTGTGGACATTAGACAAAATATATGACAGACTTCTGAGAGAAGCAGTGTGATATTTGGCAACACACGTCAATATAATAAGTACAACAGCAAAAAAAAAAATTGATATGTTCGATCAATACAACTGTTGACAATGACAATCTAATGAATCTGTTACTAACAGTATTGTATGTATACAATCATATTCATTATCTACAAAAATGAGCAGCAATCAGTACAATGGAAAAAAATAGAGAGTATGCTTGTTGATACTAAACTGCCAAAATCAAATGGGTATCTGCTCAAGTATCAGTCAACGTAGGCTGCAAAATTGTGTTAAAAAACAACCAAGGGGTTACAGACAGTGCAGAGTATGCTAAATATGAACTGTGCTATCAAATGGGTATCTGCTCAAGTGTCAGTCGACCTAGGCTAGAACTGTGTTTCTAAAAAAAACAACCAAGGTGTCTGAAGCAGAAGCAATACCAATACTGAACTGAGGGCTATGCCACACAGCAAACAGCTGTGCAACTATGAAAATAGCAGGCTCCTATTCACTCTGTAAATAGGCAGGCTATACATAACCAATTAATCCTCGCCAAACACAGACAGCTGTACAAGTATGCCAAACCATGCAGCATCTTAAGAGCTTTGTGACAGATAAACTAAAGCAACTGTCATTTATGTTGTGGAGTACATTTAAAAATGCGTGCTGAACAAATTGTTCAATGATACAAAAAAAAAATCAACGTTATTAGACTTAATTCACAGTTGTAAGCACAGCCACTGTCCAATAATTTCACATACCTTACTGATGCATGATGAGTATTCCTGCATTCTAATCAATAAACATGTTATGTTGAAAAGTACAGGCCTGAAAACAGGAGGTAGATGCATTTCAAGTCATGAAATATGTAAAAAAATCAACATACCTCCCTCCCTCGATGCACATGGCTATGTTCTGACTGCAATCCTCATCGCCTGAAACAAAAAGCAGAATGTATGAAAAATGAATGCCTCAAATAACACTGATATACATTTTTCAACATAGCTTGTAGGCATTTATTTCTGAAGATAGATGCAATACTCACTTTACATTTTTAAACTGAGGTGTTAACACCTTTGAACACAGACTGGATGACATGAGATTCAAACCTGCAACCAGAAGCTACATCCAAACTTCAACCCTTGGAACTATCTACTACCTAACACATCTTAAATGAAGAATCATGGTTTGTAGGCAATGAAAAGATATTATGTTATGACCTCATCTTTATGGGGATGGTCTACTAATAATGCTCTTGGTTTTAGATTGTGAAGTATGAACATGCGCTGCTCATGCAACTAAACAGTTGGAAACATGCACTCGGGTTATCACTGTGTTCAGATATATGAATAGTAATGCAGAGCATACATTCTTCAGGCAGTCTGAAAGTGTCATGTAACATACAGCTTCTGAGAAAAGAACCCTACATGCTGTTATACATTAGGGACACAGAAAGGTATGTGTGAGGACCATTATTCCTTGTTAAAATGCACATCAGTAGGAAAATACATGCGTATTCCATGTTCTTCATTTCATCTGTTAGTCTGGCCATCCCAGTCCCTAAAATTTGAGGATGATGTTATTCTATTTACTTTATTACTTTGTGAGAAAACAGACCTTCATACCATTTTTACAAAGTATACAATATTAACAAAAAATATTGCTCAGGCATATAACAGGATTTAGCATGTACTGCCCCTGCAGTTAAATTGCTAATGTTAATGGAATGTTACAAATTATGGATACGTTATTAATAATTTGACGAATAACCAACTTATTTGCGACTATGCTCAAACTATATATGTTAATGTCAACAAGTATAATATGCTTCTATAAATAAATGCTAATGGTATATTAAAGCAAGATAACAGTTTTAGATATATGTATCCCCCATCCAGGTTTCAACATACAGCACACAAAAACATAGTTATGATGGCTGGCTTCCTTACAAACCCAGCTGCCAGTCAGCACATAATTCTCTTAAACAAACAGGTACTTCTCTTCAAACACTGTTGTTCAACAGCTGATGTTATCAGACCATTATGGATTACAGCCATATTTGTAGAAATACGAAGACTATATCGGTTTCCATGCACAACATAAACATTAAGATAAAGTATTGCAATAAGTTTTTTCCAAAAATTGTTATGGGTGAAGTTAACCAAGGTAATAGGTACAGATACAGGTTTCTCCTGTGCAGTACTGAATCCATAACATTCCAAAATTTATACCTGCTGGCCAGTTGTTTTAAAGGGCAAGTTAACAGTCAGCATGTCATTCTTAAACAAACAGGTACTGTTCTACAAACCCTGTTATTAGAAAGCTAATGTTAACAGAACATCACAGATTATGGCCATATTCGTAGAAATTCTAAGACTGTATCAGACAGTCATTACCATGCATAACATAAATCTTAATATAAACTATTGCAATACAGTTCTCAAAAAAATGCTATGGGTGAAGTTAACTGAGATAACAGGTACAGATCTGTTTCCTGGGTCTATATTACCGAACTGAAGCTTTAAATAGGCGAATACCACAAAATAGACACATAATGATGAAAGTAGCAAAAGTACAAATGGCCACTTCAGTGATTTTTTTTCCCAGGGAAAAAAAAAATCGCTCGAACAACCAACGCCAAAACAAACTATCAAATCCTACAAAAGGGGAGGCTTTGCTTCCCCACCCCTAACTAAATATACCAACTCTGAGATTGCTCTACAGTGGAGGAAAGGGCATATTGCCGATGATGGACAAGCGATTTTTTTCCCCCTGGGAAAAAATTCACTGAAGTGTCCATTCGTACTTTTGCTACTTTGATCATTATGTGTCGATGTTGTGGTATTCACCTATTTAAAGCTTCAATTTGATAATATAGACCCATGTTTCTTATGTGGTTAGGAACCTACAACATGCCAATATTTAGACATGCTAGACAGGTGCTTTACAGACTGAGCTAGCATTCAACAAAGATTTTATTGTAGAAAACATGGTACTGCAGCTGTTTCTTAGAAATGCTGTGGCTAAAGGATAGATAAGGAAAATGCATACAATTTTTGGAACGTTCTTAGTAAAGAAATAACAGCTATAAACACATAACTAAAACATATGTGTAAGCAATGAGACAGGCATTAAATTATATAAATGTGCCTGTGTAATTGCTTAGGAGGAATGATGTAAAGAAGATATATACTTGCTTGTATTCCAACTTGCAATGTTCCAATAGGTGATACAGGGTAACTGTAATGGAAAACTATGAAGTGAGCAGTGATCCGCAGCTTAAGCACTATAGGCATCTGTGATGTAAAAGAACAGAGGCAATGTGAAATTATGTACTTAGATGTTGTAGAACATATGTACATCTACAAAGGACATACTTATGGACATTATACATATTATTACATAAAATAACAACATGAGTATCGAACCCATAGATAAGAGGGCAGATTTTAACAAATCCACATAATTATCCCCACAAGCTAATTATCACAGCAGCTAATACATGGTTATAAAAACATCAAAATGATATTTGGTACACAGATATATCTATAAAATCCATAACAATGCTCAGGCCTTTGAAGCTCCTCTGCGTACCTCCAATGCAGGTCATTATAGCAGTGACAAACCTGCACTCCAGTATGCTAGATCCCAATCTTCCGTAGATGCTCCCTCACAATCCAATTGCACACGTCAGTCATAATGAAGTTCCTGGGTCTGGTTCTCATCTTCTGCTCCAATCCTGCACACAAAGTCAACATCTAGATCATCTCCTCTTCTGTCCATTTAGGTGCATGATATGTCTCAGCCTCCTCAAAGTAGCCATCATGGTCCTCAAGTAGAAGAAATCTGAAAAATACAAAAACAACATTGCTGAGCCATGAACACACTTCCACACAGGATGAGGATGATGAATGTAAGTATAATTACATGTACTGGTACATCTGAGTTACAGACAGAGCAGTCCAAACAACATTTGTAAAGTGGTTTGTATTAATAATCACAGGTCCATTTACTGTTGGTCTATATCAGTGATCGGCAGGTGAGGATCTCTATACTATTGCCTTGAACACTACCTTGTTAGTGTCTCCACCTCATTTCATAGCACTGCTGTTTACTGTTATATTGCTGTTTCCCTACCATTTAACACTACAGGTACATCAATTGGAGGGCAAGCCATGCATTTTCAAGTGCAGACAAACCAGGTATGTTACAGAAACATTGTCATAGCTTTCAACAATATGTAGCACATGTGATACCTGACATTTTGTCATTATTTCTCAACACAGGCCCATCTGGTGTACAGTTGCAATGTCCATCATATTTGCAACCGATATTCCTATGTTGTTTATGTGATGCTGTCAGTATTCATTTTGGTAAATTCATGACTGTGCTATGTTTCTCTTTACTTTCCCATCACAGGATCCACAGTACATCCCAAAACCTCAGCACAGCAGGAGTATGAAATGGTATACTATTATGTATGTTTTATACCTGTCATTGCTGTTAATCCTGTAGTTGACCTCCATTAATACTGCGCTCTTTCTACCATTCCTAGGTCAGTCTGCATCAATGCCCTCAAGTGCACATACACGTAGTATGGGTATGTCACACATTCTGTATGTTTTAACTGTTCTCACCTGGTTAATGGTGTAATTAATGTGATCAGTAATGCTGTGCTTTTTTTTTTCGTTGACTAGTAGAAGTTCATCCCAGTGCAACACCACCATCTTACCATGAGTGTTTGCCAGGTGTGTTTTATTTTATTTTTTTTATGGACCACATATGTCATGTATGCTGGCAGTGTAAACAAACTATATACTTATTTTATGTACATTCTGTGAAACATACATACAGTAAACTTCAAGTGAATTCATTATTATTTGTAACATTGCAGTGAGATATATATGCCAAATGTCTTTGATATCTATCATGTGATGTAGGCACACTGTCCTGATCTGTGTCTTTGCATATTGTAGCACATGAATGGTCTGCATCATCCAGCACCCATCCAGTGATCATGATGTCATTCATAATGAGTCTCAGCATGGTAGTATAGCCTTTGGCACAGAGGACCCTGTGTTGTTTGGAGAGTCCATCAGTGAGATTAACAGTGATGTTGCAGCAGATGTAGCCTTAGATGTGGAGGTCTACTGGTCTAGCCATTCAGAGGATACTGCCACAGTGGATGCTGAACAGAGTGAGGCCATTGACCAACACACCACAGTTGAAAGCATGGTTGCTGGAAATTCCACGCAACAACCAGAAACAGGGCATCATGGTAGATGTAGGCAAGCAGATGTTGCACATCGCCAGGTATCAGAGGGTGTAAATCTCCTGCTGCAGGCAAATGAACAGTCACAGCAATGGCATCATTCAGATGTTTGTGCACTTGCCCGTGCACACCAGCTACGTGCCATGCATGAAGGACAAGAGCATGGAAATGGTGAGATTATGGCTGCATTGGTCACTCAGAATGACACTGTTGGTGGAAACCCTGGCCTCTACAGTACTTCAGCAGTGTCATACTACTAGCAGGATTCTGCTTTCCATGAGTGTGCTCAGCAAATTGTAACATGTAAATGGCAGGACACCTGTCCGCAGAGCCACCAGTGGCCATTGCAAAACGTTGTCTGTGGGACACTCTGCTCAGAGTTGACATGCTGGCCCATCTGCTGAAGTGCTGACAGTCACAAGGCCTTCAACTCATAGTCATGCTGCTTCATCTCAACATGGTGTTGTACTCCCATTCATGTCCATTATGGAGCAACCAGGGCAAGATATGTCTGTACCTGGTTGATGCATGGCAAACCATGGCGTAACACACCAGCAAAGGTTGTCAGAGACTGTGTTAGAGTGTTCCCAATAGTGTAGTACACATACATGCATCATATCACTGCAATACCACTGCACTATGACATGTTTTCTGAAATTAAAATTTCTGCATTATATCCTGCATAATTTCTCTTTTTTATGTTATCATATGGTACAGAAATGTTTGTGTAGCACTGATGTGAGCCCGTTATTGGTTGCCATACAGTGATACAACAAATTAAGTGTGCATGTATACCGGTGTCAGTTATGCCCTGAGTTGCTGATCTGTGTTTAAACACATATGCATATGTTCATACTGGAATATTTTATGCTTGTGTTATATATGATGCGTTGTGTGTACATTGAGTGGGTAATTGCCATTAGATGCAATCTGTGTTGCTGTAGTGGGGGAACACCAGAATGTCAATGTTCAGTCTGTGTACTCATGTACATCTGGCTTGTAATGACTCAAATATTTGGGTCAGATGCTGCAGTGTTGCATGGGCCTGCATTTGTGGTTGACCCTAAGTTGCCTACACCGGTGACTACTGTCCCCTACATCGTCCTGCTCCTCCTTCAATACCTGCAGGATGTCAACTTCAACTTCAGACATTTGGGGCTCTTGGGGTAGTTCACCCACACCTGCAGCTGGAAGACTACCATATGCTCTGGTTAGCATGTTGTGCAGCATGGTACATGCCATTATCATCTATGCTGCCTTCTCAGGTATGCATTGCAGTGCACCTCTGGATGTGACCAGATGTCTGAAATGAGCTTTCAATCACCAAACACACATTCTACGGTGTTTCAGGTTGTAGGCCTTCTGGTCAGGGTTTTATGGTTCAAGGTACGGGGTCATTAGCCACAGCTCACGAGGATAACCACAGTCACCTGTTGTGGAGAATGAAAACACTTTTGGTCAGAATGGATATGGTTGACAGGAGTATCTCGAACTTACAGGCTATATGTGTTCTTGTACTAACCTAGTAGCAGTCCAACAGGAATTTCACCTTGCTGGAATGCAGCCCTGAGTTCACTTTCCCTCCAAATGACAGCATCATGGACACTTCCAGGAGGTGTTGCCATGATGTTTGTTGTGATGCCTTCTGCTGCACGCACAACTTGGCAGTTGATGGATGGCCATCCATTTCTGTTTATGTATTGGTTGGCTTCTGGATGTACTGGTGTCTTGATAGGTATATGTGTGCAATCTATTGCACTGAGTTCATGTAGGATGATTGCAATGTTATAGAACTGGTACATTACAGTTTCCCACTCCATGTGGGTGGATGGAAAGTGCATGCTGTTATCCACCTAGCTGCACATTGCTTCCAGGAATTTTTCTAGGCTACTAGTGACAGCTGTCTGTGACACTCCCACAGCATATCCCATGTATCTCTGGAATGCCCCAGATTCAAGCACACTCAGGCTGAGGCACACTTTGGTTTCAAGTGGGGTTTCCTAACAGGGTCTGCACAGACATGTGTGGGGTACACATGTTGCATACAGCCTGCATCGTTTGTCTGTCTAACTGGTATCTGCTAGTTATTTACTGGTGTGACAACTGGTTTTGTTGCAGCCTTGGTCTGTGTTAGAAAAATATGTATTCACATATAAGCTGCTAAAAAATATGTATTCACATACAAGCTGCTAAAAAATATGTATTCATATATAAGCTGTTAGAGAAATATGTATTCACATATTCTGACATATAAGTTGTGTGGTTTGATATATATAAATGAACTTGAACATATATGAAATACATAGATTGAGAAATAGAGTAATATGTAATGCATTTAATTCTGTTTTACTAGAATAATAGTAGAAATAAACTCGCATATTATTGCTTGAAGCATAAGCTGCTGTGTGATTAGAAACTTGGCCTTGGCAGCGACCAGCTCGGCCTGGCTCATGTCTGTCAGTAAAGATTATTTTGCAAAGTTAGAAAATAATGAATCTGTGTGCATGTGTATCTTTTCCTGCTTCCACCAGAAGAATGGCCTTGTGCGCACTATCAGAGATAATGTCCAGCTGGTGAACAGAGAGACAAAGAAATGTATTAAAGAGACATTCATCCATTGTATTCGAGCTAATCTAAGAGCCTTGAATTGGCTACATCCTCGGAAGGACATTGTGATTGACCAGGTGCTTTGCAAGGCTGTAATATTCTCATGGGAAAGTAACTTTTTAAAAATTGTAATATCAGCATTTTTCTTATGAATGGTCATGATGTAAAGACCCTGTCACTGACCACGTCAGTGAGGTGGGCAAAAGCTGATTGTAAACCCTATAAAATATCATGTATTTCCTGAATAAAGCTAGACAAAATTCTGTACAAGTTTGTGTATGGTTTTTTGCCTCCTAATGTACATTAGAATATTTGTATAGTAGATACCTGAGAAACCTGCATTACTGTTTGTTATTGACTGTCATTTTTTAAATGCCAGATGATTTTTAAAGTCTGACTTTAACAAATTTATTTAACATGTTGGTCCTAATCATGCCGGAATTCCCTTGGTAAGCTGCAGGTCAGAGTATATAGGTGGCACCGAAACCTGCGCAAAAGAAGGAAAGACCTCCGACTGAATTGTCGTATCTAAAGAGGCTGTCCACTTGTCTGATCTGTGGCCGAAAAGCGGAAAACTGGATCCTAAAAAGAAGTATAACAGTAAGCGGGAGGCTCGGGTAAGCAGAATTCCACTCTTTGTTTTTGTTTTAGATCAGGGACCAGGTTACACTGTGCTATTGCTAAGGTTTGTGATAGCAGGGAGAGGTAGTCAGTATTGTATCTTGAGTCATAGATCAGGAAGTAAACAAAGCAAAGTAAAACAGTCATTCTAGACACTACTGTGGATACGGGGAATAAGATACCACGTGGTACAAGAGAAAGGGTTACGTAACAGTTCTTTTTTTTTTTGAAGAGACATGGGAAATGAATGCACTAAAGCGTCACGTGACCCGCCCCTAACAGAAGCATAAAGTATATGCAATTGCAAAGAGCAGATAATGTGAGACATTTTTCAAAATGGGTTAATAAGTATGACTTTGATGGTAAATTAGATAAAATATCACTAGTAAAACTTTTGAAACAGTTAAAATCTGGCGCAGAAGGTCAGGCAAAAAAACAACAACAGTTGGGCGTTCCTCAAGCACATAGGTGGATTGAGGAAGTGAACGAAGGGAACAGAAAAATAAAAATACAAAAGCATTATTTTTAGACAAAGAGGATAATAATACAGTAGTAGCATCGGTCCCTCCCCTACCACCTCCTCCGATGCCTTACTTAGAATATGAAGCGGGAGGGCGGGCTGGACCCCCCCCACGTTATCCGGAGGCAACAGGGGTATTAAGACAACCATTTGTAAGAGAACCTATCGGAACTAGATCCCGAACACGTCAAACACTTATAGATGTTCAATCAAGCGGAGATTCATTAGATGGGAGTGAGGAAATCTGTCCATTAATTGAAGTACCAAACCCGCAGGCAGGACAGGAGGGCCAGGCCTCAACTCTCTTAGTGTATAGACCGTGGACACGGAAGATATCCGAAAGCTTCAGAGGGAATTCCCCATCCAAAAATTAACTTTGAGAAATTTGTACAAGATTTACAGGGCATGAGATTGAGTTACCACCTTAATGGGGAAGAGGTAGAAAAAGTAATTAGACAAATTTTAGGTCCAGATTGGCACATGATTTGTGGCGCCTGGAATGCCCGTGACGCGCAACTCAGGCCACTCCCACATAGTGACACAGAACTAGATGCTAGGTTGAAGGGTCTTACAGACCGCATTACTGAAAAATGGAAACCTAGGGCAGATTGGACTTGTATTAACCAATGCGTACAACAAGATAATGAAACAGTAGACACATACTATGGTAGATTATTAGAATGTTTTAATAACCATAGTGGTATGACTATTCCTGAAAATCAAAAAAATGATAGCTCGTATGAACAGCAGTTGAAGAATGCATTTTTAAAAGGCTGCATTGCCCTATCAATAGCTTCGTCACGAAGCATATGATAGATCACCGAGCAGTAGGCTCCAAGCCTTATTAGAGTATGCTAGGCATGCCGAAAAACATTTTAACAGTAAAAAGAAAAAAGCAGGTCTTCACAGCTGAAGACGGTGCGGAAGTTTTGTAGTACAAACAGCCAAAAAGGGTAAGCGAAATGCTCAGGGTAACAAACGTTCTGACAGAAACTCAGAGTTTTATGAGGACAGGAAGAAAAGAGGTGAGTGCTTCAATTGCGGTAAGAAGGGACATTTGGCAAGGGATTGCAGGAGTAAGGCACCTGTGGAAAAGAAGGATAAGGATGATGAGGATTGACTAGATGACAGTTGTACTGCTCGACAGTCATTAGGAGAGACTAATTAGGGGAATAATGTAAATACCTTAGAAGAAACAAATGACATGCAACCGGATGTAGAAGTTGGGGAAAGTGAAGTTTTGGACTTGGCACTACTGAGCTTGGAGCTCTATTTAGCAGACACTAAACCGGAAGTTACACTTCTGGTGGAAGGGAGAGAAGTCAAATTTTTGTGTGATTCAGGAGCGTCACGAACTTTGATACATCCTTCAAAGTTACCGGAACATTCTGAGTCACCCGATTATATATTAGTAAAAGCAGCAAACGGACAGCTGTACAGGGAACCACTTTCCCATGATATAGCAATAACTGACCCCGTCTCGGGTATAACCCAGAGAAGTAAAATAGTACTTTCTGCCAAATGCCCCATGAACTTATTAGGAAGAGATCTTATGCAACTTTTTGGCATAGCAGTAGTCCCTACCATGAATGGTATGGAGGCACAGAGACAAACTGATGCTTTTGTAGTACGATCGGAGGGTGAGGCCTATTATTGGTACAGCCAGGACCTGGTTACAACCGGTCCAGGGGCAGTGACCAAGGAACTAATGAATGTAGCCACCAGCAAGGTGCTTCCCCTCGATGTTGATCAACAACACTTGTTACATTGTACCCTATATTATTGTAGCACATCAGGGCCTGATAAAGAATATGAACAAAAATTGTTCAGGAATCCCGCAAATAGACTAATACTACGGACTTTATACTGGGACACTGAGGGCAATAGTGTAGTGAGTTGTTCATTACCTCAGGAGTTCTTGGAATTGTACAAATCCAATAAACTACCGCATGTTAGCCTAACCAAAAACAGGAATGTTAGGTGGGTAGACTTGGGTGACAAAGTGACAAGATGGGAGAAACTAACTGACTTGGAATTATCGGACTTAGGAGTACAAAACAGAAACTAAATTGGTTAGCATAAACGCCCAGCTGTACACTTACAACAGAGTGAAGACAGCTGATTGGCGTTCTTGATAGAAGAAGAAGAGAAAGCTTTGAGTAAAATACCAGATATTCTTTGGTCAACAGGGAAATCGGATGTGGGGCTTATTCGAACAGCAGGGCCAGTAGTTATTACACCAAAATCGGCCTTTAGACCAAGAAAAAGACAATATCCTTTGAGCAAGGATGCGGAACAGGGAATCAAACCTATCATAATGGCATTACTTAAGAAAGGGATACTGGTAGAATCCTTGGATTCACCATGTAATACTCCTCTATTTCCTGTTAAAAAAGCAAATGGGGAATGGCGGATGGTACAAGATTTGCAGGCTGTAAATGATGCGGTAATACCAAGGGCACCTACGGTGCCAGACCCACATACCTTGTTAAATGATTTGAAGCCGCAACAAAAATATTTCACTGTGGTAGATATTAGCAATGCGTTTTTCTCAATACCTATCCACCCTGACAGCCAGCATTGGTTTGCATTTACATTTCAGGGCAAAGGTATCGTACACCCGACTACCACAGGGATATAGTGAAAGTCCAACAATATTTGCACAAGAGATGGCTAGCAACCTGGCGGGATTTTCTCCACCAGGGGGCAGTCAAGTATTACTTTATGTAGATGACATCTTGCTTGCAGCTCCTACCCAGCAGCAATGTAGGGAAGACACAATAGCATTGTTGAAATTTTTGGCTGAGCAAGGGCATAAAGTGAATAAACACAAATTGCAACTTTGGAAAGAACAGGTTAAATACCTGGGATATGTGATATCCAAAGAAGGTAGAACATTAGATGAAGATAGGAAAACAGCAATCTTACAAGCACCTAGACCAACTACCAAAAAGGAAATTATGTCCTTCTTGGGAACGACTAATTTTTGTCGAAGTTGGATACCGAATTATGCTTTAGAAACGGCTCCATTGGCTGATTTAATATTTAAAACACCAATGGCAGCACAAGAAACACTGCATTGGACATCGGAAGCAGAAGCAGCTTTTTGCAGACTAAAACAACTGATAGTTTCATCGTTAGTTTTAGGGCTTCCGAATTACCATAAGAGATTTTTCCAGACTGTAGATTGTAGGCGGGGATATATGACGTCAGTACTGACGCAACAACATGGTGGCAAGCAACGCCCCATAGCTTACTATTCATCACAGTTAGATCCGGTGGCACGATCATTGCCACCCTGTGTACAAGCAGTCGTTGCAGCAGCTATGGCAGTGCAAGCTTCAGCCTCAGTGGTATTGTTTCATCCTCTCACGTTGAGAGTACCTCATGCAGTTGCGATAATTTTACTGCAAGAAAAAATAGCATTTTTGTCCCCTGCCAGACATCTTTCTTGTATGACCATACTATTGAGTCAACCTCACATGACAATTGAACGATGCACAACATTAAATCCATCAACATTACTTCCGATTCCTGTAGATGGCACACCACACAGTTGCCTACAGGAAATGGAACAAATAACCACACCCAGACAAGATCTCACTGATGTGCCTTTAGTCAAGGTGACATTTTATGTGGACGGGTCCTGTAGACGAGGACCTACAGGAAAGAACCTAGTGGGCTATGCAGTAGTGACGGATAATGAAATCATAGAAGCACAACCCCTGCAACATAACCTGTCTGCTCAAGCAGCAGAATTGATAGCCTTGACACGTGCCTGCACTCTAGCGAAAGACAAATGTGTTAACATATATACTGACAGTCAGTATGCTTTCTCTACAGTGCATGTCTTTGCAACAGTGGAAGAACAGGGAATGATAACATCTACTGGCAAACCGATTAATCATGCACAATTGATTTTGAACCTGTTAGATTCCATTCAGTTACCCACTAGAATAGCTATTTGTAAATGTGCAGCCCATACCAAACAACAAGATAAAATTTCAAAAGGGAATGCTCGGGCTGATGCAGCTGCAAAGCAAGCTGCCTCAGACCTAGAAATTTGTTTTCAAATGAAGAACTACAACCTTCTGAGACTCTAGATTTAGAAATGTTAAAAACAATGCAGACATTAGCTACAAAAGCAGAAAAGCAAAAGTGGATAAACGAGGAGCAATCCTTGAAGAGGGACTGTACATCTCCAAAGAGAAAAAGCCAATATTGCCATCTAATTTATTTAGATATGCAGCTTTGTTGAGTCATGGGCAGAGCCATGTCTCAACAGGGGGGATGGTACAGTTAGTTAACAAAACATTCCAAACATATGGATTTACAATTATACACAAAAATTTTGTGCAACATGTCATATTTGTAGCAAACATCATGCACAGGGAGCATTTAAACCGAGCGAGGAGCTTTCCGACACCACCCTACCCGTACCATACTATTTGTATGGATTTCATAGAACTGAATAAATGTGAAGGGAAAAATACTGTTTAGTGATCATAGATATGTTTTCAAAATGGGTAGAAGCTTTTCCGACTAGGAATCGGATGCAGCAACAGTGGCAAAAGCCTTAGTGAAAGAAATCATTCCTAGATTTGGCATACCAGAAAGAATTTATAGTGACAATGGAACACATTTTGTTAATCAGACAATACATCAGCTTGGGAGAATCTTTGGGATTTCTTTGAAAAACCATTGTGCTTATCACCCCCAGTCAGCAGGACTGGTGGAAAGATACAATGGAATTTTGAAAAACAAGTTGAGAAAATTGATAAGTGAGACTCAAAAGACTTGGATTTGCTGTCTGCCTTTAGCACTGCTGAGCATGAGAACTGTTCCAAATGTAAGGGGTTTGACCCCTTTGAGATAGTATTTGGGAGAGCATATTGTGTGCCACAATGGAAGGCCCTCATGCCTGCAGAGCTGGAGGCCGATAGCTCATTAGCTAGTTATATGAAGAAATTGTTAACAAATAAGACTGTTTTGCAGTTGAACTCTTTTCAGACAAAGAAGAAACAAAACCGGAGGCTGTGCTGACCCCGGGGTCCTGGATCTGGCTGAAAGTCATCAAAAGAAAGAACTGGGCGAGTCCAAAGTGGGAAGGTCCGTACCAGGTACTATTGGCAACACCTACTGCAGTAAAATTGCTGAGAGATCATCTTGGGTTCATTTGGCCTGTAAACCACTTAAAGAGTTTAAGTTGGACAAACATTTTTAACTGACATACCACAGAAACAGGATGGCCAGAGGCAGAGTGAATAAAATGCAAAACAACCCCAAAGACATTGGTTCACTGGCCTACTGATCATACATTTATTAACCATGTTTGTAGTGACCTTTTTGTTGTTATGGTTTTTCTTGCATATAACTACAGAAGTGAAATTGATAAAACGTGATGATGAACTGGCTATAGACTGGCACCCGAACTTCAACACATACCTGGCTATGAAGCGAGTCTATGTAGAGACTATGAGCGTTTGGTGCTGGGTTTGTACTGCAATACCCACAGCATATGGAGGACTTTTGATGTCTGCTGTCCCCCTGGGGATAAATGAAACTTGGGAAAACCTATTATTTGACACGGGTACTGTGAGATCACAAGACAAAGTGGCATTATATTTACCGTTACTCAGAAAGGAATTGTTTGCTTTGTTAAAATGATACACTCCAGGTTGGCTGGAGTAACTGTAACATAACTGTGTCTTACAAATGTTATATAAAACCTGTAGACCAAGGTACTAGTTGTACGAACTATGGTTCGTATTTAAACTTGATGAAAACAACATTGAGAGATGTGCAAAAAACTCCTGAAATATATAGACAATTATCTGTTATAGATAAAAAATGTTTCATTCAGGGTTAACCCGCATCAGTACTAAAGTAGAAAACTGTTATTTTGTTTGTGGGAAAAAGGCCTATAAATGGTTACCTGAGAATTGGTCCGGCAGTTGTTTTTGGGTTATCTGGTTCCAGCCATAAGACATACTGCAGAATTGCCCTGGGTAAAATACGCAATGTGAGAAATGTAGCTCAGCAAGCCGAGAATACAGTCAAAAAACCTGCTAATCCGGTGGGTAAGATTGAAGCAAGCTGGAAGGATCATTCGGCTGTGAAGGACAAAGAAAAACTGACTCATATGGACTTGAGTGACAGTGTTATATCCTGGGCTGGAATATTCCCAGCCTACGGAGCAGTCAAATCGATTTGGGAACTGAGGAAACTGTCAAAACTCCTCGAAGTAATGAGCAATGCGACTTTTTCCGCTCTTGAACTTGTGACTGATGAAATGAATGCAATGAGAACAGTCGTATTACAGAACCGAATGGCTCGACTTCACCCTAGCGGCGAGAGGTGGGCGCTTATCAAAGAAGAATGCTGTGCGTACATTCCAGACAACCAACATGAAATCAATGATCACCTGGAGGTAATACAGCAGGTGTCAGCAATGGCAGAACCAGGCCCAAACCCACTGGCGAACTTTTTCCAGAATCTATTTGGGGGTGGGGTCAGTCCTTATGAATATTCTGATTGCAATTTGTGTAGTACTGCTCATAATTGGAGCATGTGTCTGCTACGGCATACCCTGTGTGAAAAAATTAGTTAAAGACCTAGTTGACATATCAGTAACTGAAACTATGTACCAGGACATGGAATTGAATTTGTTGATACCAAGCGAAAGCCTATCTGAAATGTAAAACAAATGACTTACTTAGCTGAAAGTCCTTAAAAGGAAAAAGCTAAGAAATGAAATAATACTGTTTATGTTTCAAATAGAATGAAATGCATTAACAGGAGGGAGAATGTTAGAAAAATATGTATTCACATATAAGCTGCTAAAAATATGTATTCACATACAAGCTGCTAAAAAATATGTATTCATATATAAGCTGTTAGAGAAATATGTATTCACATATTCTGACATATAAGTTGTGTGGTTTGATATATATAAATGAACTTGAACATATATGAAATACATAGATTGAGAAATAGAGTAATATGTAATGCATTTAATTCTGTTTTACTAGAATAATAGTAGAAATAAACTCGCATATTATTGTTTGAAGCATAAGCTGCTGTGTGATTAGAAACTTGGCCTTGGCAGCGACCAGCTCGGCCTGGCTCATATCTGTCAGTAAAGATTATTTTGCAAAGTTAGAAAATAATGAATCTGTGTGCATGTGTATCTTTTCCTGCTTCCACCAGAAGAATGGCCTTGTGCGCACTATCAGAGATAATGTCCAGCTGGTGAACAGAGAGACAAAGAAATGTATTAAAGAGACATTCATCCATTGTATTCGAGCTAATCTAAGAGCCTTGAATTGGCTACATCCTCGGAAGGACATTGTGATTGACCAGGTGCTTTGCAAGGCTGTAATATTCTCATGGGAAAGTAACTTTTTAAAAATTGTAATATCAGCATTTTTCTTATGAATGGTCATGATGTAAAGACCCTGTCACTGACCACGTCAGTGAGGTGGGCAAAAGCTGATTGTAAACCCTATAAAATATCATGTATTTCCTGAATAAAGCTAGACAAAATTCTGTACAAGTTTGTGTATGGTTTTTTGCCTCCTAATGTACATTAGAATATTTGTATAGTAGATACCTGAGAAACCTGCATTACTGTTTGTTATTGACTGTCATTTTTTAAATGCCAGATGATTTTTACAGTCTGACTTTAACAAATTTATTTAACAGTCTGACTCTAGTTGGCTGCCTTCTAAGCTGCACAGCCATACCCCCATTTATGGCCTGAACCACTGCAGCCTGTTGCATTCTGTTAACAGCAGGTTATATTTTATATGCTTTTTTGTCAGCTTTTCTATGGATTTCACCATATTCTGTAGTATTTGTTTGAACTCCTTACCGTCTGGAATGTATGTGCCAAGGATTTTAGAAATGGAGTCAGTGTGGCTGTTTGTCACATTTGAGTTGCGTTGTGTGCACACAGTGTGTTTTAGAATTAGACCAATGTGCTCAGAATAACTAATTATCCTATGCTGAATACTCTGTCTAACTTCAGCATGACTTCTAGAATCAATTCCGCAGCAAGTGCACTGAAGTCTTCCGTCAGCATGCTGCACTGTCCACAAATAGCACCTGTAAACTTTAAAGAATCAGGCCCAGTGTTTTCATACTAAAGTGTAAGGTTATTACTGGAAATGCATTTTCAAATGTATATATTAATTTGCCCCTTGAATGCAAGTTAATTTCTTAGCCATTCCAAGATTGCAAATTGAAATCTGACCTTTATTAAGGTGGTTTTGTCAGGGCTGAACAATAAATCACCTGATTTGAAGAATTTACTGAAACTTGAACATAATCATATGTGTGTTATTACAGAAACCTGAATTTAGTGTTCTAATAGCACTTCTTTTCCCACTTTTAGAGCATCAGAGACGGTGGGTGAGTATTTTTTTTATCTTTTCAAATATTAAGTTGCACCAGATATTTCAAGATTATAAAATCAAATTCCTTCATTTTGCATCACATTTAATAAAATCATTTACCACATCATAGGTAACTATAGACCCCTTTCTATGTTACCTGAATACTAGATTAGATATTGTTATAAGCTGGATTTCATCTCTATTAATTCATTTATCCTATACCTGGACAAATTCAATTATCAATCCATCAATTTTGAGCCTTTCATAACTTGCAATAAATATAGTCATCATTCACTAGATTTCATTAATATCAATTCTCTGTATCAGGTTCACCACGTTCCCACCAGAGGAAGTGACATACTTGACTTTTTGTCCTTTTGACTGCTGCATTTGCTTGTAACTACTAATGTTATCTCCTCTTTTATGAAGTCTGATTACTGGATTATCACTTTGCCCTTGAAATTATTGCCAAGTTTTCCAAAAATGCTACTTTATTCAGAGACTATGCCAAAAAAGTCAATCATATATCCCTATATGAGGGCTTTAAGTATTTCAAAAGTACTTTGTCCTCTGATAACCCTTATTCCTAAAGCCACAACCTTTATCCATGATTTTTATAGTCACCTCAACCAATGTATAGATATGTGAACTTATATTAGGAACCTGTTAGGAATAAATACTGTGAGACATTCTGAGACAAACTGGTATGGAGAAACTTCCAGAAAAAAAATGTAAGATATTAGGAGAACATGGTATGTTTCATGTAAATAAACATTTTTAAGGTCCGCAGTGATCTTATGTTCATCATTAAGAGAAGTAAGACAGAACATAGATTGCAGGTAGTTTAAGTTTCTGATGGATAATAATTTTTTTCACCCACTTTAAGAATATTAGAAGTAATTCCTAATACTGCAATTAACTCAAAGTGAGCAGCTCTATCTTTTCTAATACCAAAGCCATAGCTAATATCCTGCCTGTTACCTTTTTTTTTTTAATTGTCATGTATCTCAATATCTCATCTCTTTAATTTTTTTAACATTGTTCTTCCATTAATACTATGGACTAGTCCCTGGAAGCTATTATCAAAACTAAAAATAGTAATTTCATGGTGATGGAAGATATGCCAGGCTAACTTGTTGTTGTTGATGCAAACTACATTGCAGCCAAACCTCTCCTGAAGTTTTAATCTCACTAAAAACATATCCAAGTATGACAGACTTCAATGTTCCCTAACAAAAGGAAGGAAGGAAGGGGATACACTCCCTTAACAGTCTAGATAGATTAAAAAGTATTTAACTTTTTGTTGTCTTCTACATACTCCTACGCGGAGATCTCTGCCTTTCCTTTTGGCATAAATGATTCAGTTTCACTAGATATTCTGGATCCCACAAATACTGGTAATATTAGGAAAACTCAATGCAAAACTCTCAGCTTACATTTCTAAATAAATAAGATTTCTTAGAAGGGTTAGGTCCATTACAAAAAAGGATTTCCAACCTGTTGAATAAGCTTTCTTGCTTACTAAGGTGTGTACTACCTTAGCCTTCATCAAGGAAAGACATAGTGATTGGATGGGTTCACATAAATTTACTCCAGGGGTTAGCAGTACAGCCTTTATCAAAAAAGAATATAAATCTAACAGCTATACTTCAAGGGTACACAGTCAGGCTATATATGATTGTTCAGATTGCCTGGCTAGTACTAACCTATGAAACTCTAATCCTATTTGCTGTTTTCTTTGGGCCATCAATGCTCCACCAATGGTATGTTTAGCTTAGCATGGGGAGGCAGGGTCTAGAGATAGAGCAGAACAGGAACTGCAAAGAATTTTCCAATCTAGATAATAATATCCAGATGGCCAGAAAGGCTGCATGGCTAGCAATGAAGACAGGGAGATATGGAGGGATACAGAATTAAATTTAAGAAAATGAAAGAGGGAGAAGGTGGATAAGGTTGGGAGACAGGAGTGTTGAATCAAATTAGGAAGAAAGTTAGGGACCAGTAGGAGGACAAAAAAAAAAAAAACTTCATAAGGGATATATCACCTCAGCTCTTTTAAAGAAAGAAGAGTCGATGGAGACAGATACTGTATAGAAATGTGGGTCAGACAGTTTAGACAATATGCATATGTGATGAGATTTCCTATAAATAAGGAGACTGTAGAGGGATGAGAGAGAATTCTGGAGAAAAAAAATGTGTTGGATAACGCACAGAAAGAATGCATGTGGTTAAAAATATGGTTAAAGTAGAAGTAGAATAGATGAAGAAAGAAGGTCTAAGTTACAAATGGTGACAGGAAAAGTAAAACTTAAAGCAGGCAGATTCTGGAAAGAGCCAAGGTCAGGGAAAGGTGTATGGCATAGGTAAGAAATCACATGGGAGAGGATGACTAAGAAAGCACTGTTAGCAAATTTTAGGATAAGATCTGCAATGCTTACTTCATGGATGAGATAGGGATGGATACTGGGAGTTACTAATACACAGGTTGATACAATAAGATATTTTCAGTCAGCACATTGCTAAGAAAGGATCAGCAGTTACTGCGGTATACTGTTTTTATGAAGAGACTATAAAAGTATCGTCTTGGTCACTGTGTTTCACCATTTGTTGTCAGTACAGTAGGAGGGTATGCATGCCAAATATATCGTTAAAATTTTGTGTTTTTCAGCAAATACCATATAGTATTCTATAATGCTGATAGTGTGTTACTGTACAGACCTTACAATAAAAGTATTTAAAAATGCTTTGCTAAACATTATATGAACTGATATCTTCCCCAGTCTCAGAATGTTTAAATTACAGAGAACAATAGGCATGAATATCTGTCCTGTGATTCAGAAACATTTAGACTTATTAGGATAAGTGAATGTTCATAAAAAGTGTCCACATGCAGGGAGGGGTGATTCAGAGATATGTAGCATGATCTTACTAGGCTGTGAAAAAAATATATTATGACATGGAAATGAGCAACATTATTAAAATGTTGATAATGTCAGATGCAAATGAAGGCAAAAAATATGGTGACAACTCAGAAACATTTAAAGTTCACATGACAAGACATGTCATCCACAGGTGCTGCCTAATAATAATAACAATATCCATTTGTTAACTAGGTAGGCCCATTGGACACACAATCCCTTTTCAGGTGTGACTCAGGAGCAATCTCTGGTTAAGGTCACATGATAGGCAAATGAGAGAGATGAGAGAGTCAAATCCTGTCCCACAGGAATGACAGTTCACAGCCTTAACCTTCTGTTCTGACTGCCAAACATTATCAGTGATCTCAGCATGAATACCCCATGTGCATCTGCAGCCACCACATCCCACAATACACTCAATGCGGGATGGCAGTGTGGAGATTGTACTGTTACAGGAACTAGCCCATGCACTTCCCCTGCTTTTGTAGGATTATCCACCAGATGTGGAAGTGGATCAGCCAAAAGAAGGGCGGTGGCTAAGATGGGTAGCCACACAAGAACATTTGCAGCATAATAAGTTCTTACACTGTGACAGAAGTTTTAGAAACTCCTCTCTGTCTGTTAATGACATTTCTGTAAGTGGACTCCCACCCTTAGCCCACCATTCATGTGTCAGATGGGTTGCTTGTGCATGCAAATGCAGTAGTGGCAATGACTGTTCTCTGAACCTGTTTATTCATTATCATTGAGCCATTGTCTGCAAATATTTAATCTACAGGTTCCCATGAAAAACCTGGCCTGTTGTTTCATTATGGAGTAACCACTGACCTGCAGAAGGACGTCATTCTCTACCTGGGAGAATCTACCTTTTTGGCGTCTATTAGCATCATGCATGACTACCTGCACTATCAAAGAAATATACTTGTAGGCTAGTTGCATGACATACAAGGTTTACTGATAATTTTGCAACACAAATATGCCCATTCTTTAGATGGCTTGTGTTATATGTCACCCACAATGAGGCGCAGACCATCTGTATGGCTGCCATCTGTGTGGTAGCAGTCAGTACTGGGTAGTTGTAGATGTTGCAGGAAACCACATTAACACAAATATATACAGGCAGGTCATGAATGGCTTACAGCAGCACACAAACTGCTTTCATCTAAACTATAGATGGACCTGTTAAATGCATTTTGTCTGTCTCCTGATCTGTGGAAGTACCTCAAGTCCAGCAGTGTAACTGCTTGCTAGTATATGGTAATCATCCTGACAGTGACGTACACCATGAATGCCAACTCTACTACATCATGCTTAACTGTTATATGACCCCTGATATTAGTTTGTGTGAATGTGTTTGTGTGTATGAAGCCCAATGTTGGCTGAGTCCACTCCAAGAGCTTTCCACATCGGGTATGTGTGGAGAGCTCTCACAACAATCCCAATCTATGCATATATCTCATTGGTATGGATATAGTGAAAGGGAACCCTAAAATGCAATAAAGGCCTAAGGCTTATTCTCTCCTACTCCCTGAAATGGACATGACATTTACAGTTGCTGCAAATTCCCATGTAGTATTATTAGGGCAGCACACTCAGTCAATAGTACATTAGGCCCCCTTTCTCCCCCTACTTAGAGACACACATACACTCTTTCACACAAGCTTGGTTGATCAAAGGAGGTGATACTTAATGTTGCATGGACAAACCACTCACATCTTCACACCATGGATGGAGGTGGACTACAGAGTCCATTTTAATTACACTCCTTGTAGACACGTGATTCATCCTCCCACCATGGATGGAAAAAAAATTCAATATGTGGCTGTCCCCTCATCAGGCAACTGTGTCCACCTCAAAGATTTCATATAAGAGTTATGTCCACTGGACAACTATAACCTTCCTTTACAAGAAACTCCACCGTATAGGGCAGTAAATGTCACTTACATAGAATCAGGCAGAATGCTTCACAGAATATGGATATCAGCAGTGAATATGTCTCACACACACACACACACACACACACACACACACACACACACACACACACACGCATGCACGCACGCACGCACACACACACACACACACACACACACACACACACAGTCCTTGGCCTAAACAAAGGCCAATCTCTCTCACATATTACAATACTCATCAAATCTTACTGTGTGGAAGTTAAACTAGTGCATATCATCACTTGGAAGTGCCATGCTCTGTCAGAAACACAAACCATTTTACAATCAAACAGATTTCACCTGTTGTCAGCTATACCTAATACTTTAACCCCCTTTCCCAACACAGTTTCAGGTGGTTCAGCAAATAGCATACATGTACAGCATAAAGAGAAAGCACTAACATAATATGCATGGACCACTCCCCAATCACTTACCTCACATGGAATTGTTGTGTAACTGACAGAGTTTCAACTTCCTGACTGCTGCAGTCACTCTATATATTGATCTGCTGAAAATGTCCATAGCCCCATGACCAGACTAATGGCTGTGGCCATTTTTATCTTGCAGTTTTGAGGGCCATACCACAACAACTATGATGATGAGCCTATGTTTCTGAATAGTGAGGTTTATCTCATTGCAGAACCACGCACTACATTCAATATCGTCATGCACTTGTGTAAGTACTGGGACGCTCAATCATAGGAATTATAAGAAATCCAAGGTTATTAGACTAAAGGCCATGTGTACCTCACTATTAACCACCCTTTTCAAAGAGGGTAAGGCCTGTAAGTCCCAGAATACATTTTGAAGCATCTAATCAATTCGCTTAGTTATTTTTGAAGGCAGACAGGGAATTACATTGCTTGGCAAGTAAGATGAATATATCCCTGAGCAAGGGGAGGTGCTGGGTGATTAATCTGTCTCTCCATTTAGGTTTTTTTATTCATTGATATAGATTCAGATCTCTTGTCCTAGGGTTGGCTGTATTTTTGGGATATTATGAAAAATGAGGTGCCAGAGAATGGAATCACTGAAGGTACAGAAAGCACACTGACCCTGAGTATGGGGTGAGTGACTCCAGTGTTTCCTGATAACTAAAATGTTTGAGGTGTGAGGTTGTTTAGTTAGGAACCACTGCAGTCTTTCATGTTTTTAATATGTCTAGTGAGATACATGCCAAATGGTGCATTATAGTCTATAAAGGATCTACCCAAGGCAGAGCACAAGGGAATAACAACTTCCTCAGTTTTAAAAGAGATGCTTTTACTGAATAATGATGATATATAGAAGGACTTCCGGACTACAGCTGATACATGGTACATAGGTGAGGGAGCTATCTACCTAGATGTCCAGGTATTTGATGATAGCCTCATTGGAGATTGGGATATTGTTTATACAATTTTCTGAAGGATATGATACTGCATTTCCTGGCATTTAGTTTGAGTACTTTCTCAATGCACAATGTGTGAATATGTCATAGTTCTGCTTGAATGGAATTTGTATTGTTTGTTAATTAGACAACAGAATCCAACTTACAAACATCAGCAAACTTAGGTAGACAGATATCTTTGCTGTCAGTGTTGAGATTAGAGAAATAAATACCAGAAAGGAAGAGATGCAATATGGATGCTTTGGGGAATGCCACAGATCACACTATCCTTAAATGAGGAAACATTATTGATCCTGACAACATGAGTTCTGTCCTTGAGTAGGTTTCCAATCCGTCTTACCATACAGAGATTTATGTTTAAGGTTATTAGCTTGTTTAGGAACCCATTGTGTGGTATCAAATGCTTTTGCTATATCCATGTGAGTAACATAAAAATTGTGATTATTGTTCATACCTTGCGTGACTTCTTCAAAGATGTCCACAGAATTAAGGAGGCATGACCTGACCTTAACAAATAAGACTTGCTGTGGATGACGCCTGATTAAATTCATAATGTCCTGGTTTATTCGGTAGGTAATGATGCATTCGATGCATTCCATGACTTCGCAAAAAATTCTAGTAAGGCTAATAGGTCTGTAGTTGTTTCAGCCAGTGATGGGGTCTCACTTATGAAGGGGGATCACTACCTTGATATGCCCTTTTTTTCAATAACAGCCTCTGTAAGATTTGTTTGAACAATCTGAGGAGAAGATCTGCAAAGACCTACTTGACACTGTTCATAAGACAACTCAGAATGTTGTTAGGGCACATTGAGTATTAATTTTTTTGTTTTGGAGAGCACTTTAAGGATAACGTCCTTGGAGACAGTACAAGTGAAGGGAAGCATCTACAATATATTTGGGGTGAGGAGGATAGTTTTAGGAGGAGACATCTGCAGCCATTATAGATAAGTCCTGAACAGTGATGGGAATTACTCCTTAGTTTTGTAACATAGCTGAAGAAGTAATTATAATTATTCTTAGCCTCAGATGCAAGCCAATATTCATGAGAAGCATGGCTGATCTTAATTGGTACTGTTTGTTAGCAAAGTGCTTTATATTCTCATTGTAATGAGAGGTTCTGAACTTTCAATGTAATCTAAGCAATTTTTTTTTCTGTTGTAAAGTTTGTTTATATCTACTGACAACCAGGAGATATACTATTGAATTAGCTACTATAGTTGGTCTTAATGGGGACAGCCTTATCAAGTAATTTATCTAAATGAACACACACATTCTTAGTACAGGTGGCTGCATATCCTGGCTCCATTTTGAAGTAAGTGTTAGAGATTTTTTGTGATGTTATGCAACTGCAAAAAGATAGCTTTTTCAAAGTCTCTAAAGGGATGGTGAGGTAACCATGGCAGAGGGTGCTCTGAGGGTAAAGTTAACCAGTTAGTGATTAAAGTAAACGACTGAGGAACCAACCAATGGCAGGGACCAGGCTGGAGCTAAGTCTGTGATAACTCATTCTAAGAAATGTTATGCATAACAAGTATAGATACTCCAGTCTTTGGAAGGGAAATTGACATAATTGAATATTAGAGATGTTTTCAAGGAATTCTAGAAACTTACAATGGTCATGTGGAACCATGAAAGAGGACCTGTAACAAGCTCTAAACTGAAGGTCTGACTTACCTAGTGTAATCTGGAATTCGGTAATCTCACTTTGGATTTACTGTAGGTGATATTTGGAACTGATGAAATCTCTGATGAAAACTAAGGCATTCTCATTCTTTTCAATTGAAGGCATGCTAGGCATAAAGAAACAGACATCCAGTGCGTACTCAAATTGCGTTTGAACGCTTTCTCACTCATTATACAAACATTGGCTCATTCCAGATACAAATATGTCTCCAGATCAGGCAGTTGTTTTATTAAAATTCCTGGTGTTCTGAGGGGCCAGCTTCATGTTGTCTAGATTATTTTGATTTGTTGATTAGGGTGAGATGTTCATTAGATGAACTCTGCCTAAAATCAGCAAAATTGTGGTACCAAGGGTCATTTGTCCAGTATGCAGAAACATCTGAATGAAAGGTGCAGACTTTCCTTGACAAATCAAACAGGATTGCTGGCAATCCCATCCCATGGGGACACATGCTGTTTCCTCATCCCCCACCCCTGGAATTATAACAGTTGCTTAGCCAGTTGTTGCAACCAATTATCTTTTCTTTGAATCTAGGCATCATTTCTTGGGAGGGGAGGATACCAGACCAGATTCGTATGCTTGGAGGAATCATGCATAACAAGCTCACACATGCATGTCTTTCATGGGTTTTCATACCAAGTCATTCACTTTAGCATGGACTAAGATCATATCATATTTCAACTTGCTGGCCCCTGAGAGACAGCTAACTGCAATACTGTGTTTGTTCAGCCAGGTGAGTATGGAATCAGTGTGCCTAAAACTGGAGTGAGCACTTACTAGGATGTTTCCAGAAGTTGATTTATTCTTGTTAGACTTACAAGTGTTGTTTGTGACATGCTGATGGAGTGCATGTAGCAGATGCATGTGTGTGTGTGTGTGTGTGTGTGTGTGTGTGTGTGTGTGTGTGTGTGCGTGTGTGTGTGTGTGTGTGTGTGTGCGTGTGTGCATGTGTGTGTGTGTGTGTGTGTGTGTGTGTGTGTGTGTGTGTGTGTGTGTGTGTGTGTGTGTGTGTGTGAGGGGTATTCATTAATGTCTACTCTTACAAGTTCTTTGAGGCTTAGGTACTGATTTCTTTTGGGCTAATAGTACGTGGATGTTGCATTCTTATGACTAGGGGGGAAACAGTATGGTATTTGATGACTGCCTGCAAATCAGCTGTGTATTTACATCTCTCATGAATGGAATCAATTTAGTTGAGCACGGATTTAGTTACTGTGAGCATGTTGCATGTTTTATACGGCCTTAGGATGCCAAGTGCTAGGCAGGCAGTGGAAGGAAAGTAGATATCTGCTTTTCATGTTGGCCAGTGCTATTAGTTATAAGACTGTGGGTAAGGAAGATGTGAATAGGAAGGAAGAAATGAGATTATACAGTCAGACTGAGTCCATAGATGACAGCAATGAACAGACGTGCAGCAAACAGCAAGTCTGTGTAGGATAGTGCAGTGTTGCACAGATAAACACAAACCATTAATCTGGCTGGTGCAAGTTATTCAAGATAGAAAGGAAGAAAGATTTTATTACACTTATGACTAAGATAAAAACTTAATTTGTGTACAGGAACCATTATTTAGCTACAAATAAAGGGATGGTATACACAGCATAGTTGAAATGTCTAAAGCACACAGAAAAAAATAAACACCAATTAAAAAACAGTAGTAATTTAGGCACATAGTACTAGAATATTCATAAGTAGCAACAGTGAATGCACTCTTACTACAACTCCCCCACTGAAGCCTTTGTTAAAAGATGGCAGGAAGGCTCAGTTGATCTCAATGTAAATCAGACAATAAAAAGTAAAGACAGATGAAAACAATGCTGTAATTTGATTACTTATTATAGGTTCATAAGTTCGTAGGAGGTAACTAAGCTATTGACCCAAGGGTCATTTCAAGCCTAGCCATTTTCACCCCATTGTTTTACAAGACAAAAAATATTATCAATGGCAGAGATTATTCTTAGTAAGGACTGCACATATCCAGGAGGGAAGGAGAAGCTACCCCTGGCAGGAATTTATGGTTTCCCATCCAGCTGTCCAAAGAGGTGCTCTGTTTAATGTGATTTGGTAGCCTATTCCAGAGAAGTAGGAACCTTTGTAAGACATGTCTGTCACTCCAGCAAGTGCTGTTTATGTCACAGGCTAGATTAAGGTCCTTGGACCAGGTGATTCTACTCCCATTTGACTTGTGGATGTGCAGCATCTTTATTAGATTTGGGTCGCCAATTACTCTGTAAGCCAGACATAAATCTCCTATAAGTAGCATGCCTCTCAAATGTACAGATTTTCACAGAATGTCCAGATTTTTACATTATATTTATGGTCCGTTTTTCATAAAATTGTGTCTTTCTGGCAAATTAGTGCCAAATCATTAAAGACTGAAATTAGAAAATAATGACAGATATTTGAGTTTCAGATTTCATACCCTTCAAAAATTCATGCTAATGCAAAACCTGCTATTCTATTAACTTTCTAAGTTTGTAAGAGCAATATTTAAACATTGTCCCTATTTTTGGGACTTTGTCCCACTTTTATTAATGGCTTTGTCCAGATTTCTTGCTGTAATAGGTTGAGAGGTATGATAAGTAGTCTGTTTGCTACTGAGTACAGTGACAAGGACTTCAGTCTGTCCTTGTAAGGCATGTGCTAGAGACCCTGAATTTTCTTAGTTAGAAATCTATGAGATCCCTCAGGTTGTTGCAAGTGCCTGGTATGATACATACTGAAGGGTTGCTATGCTCAATTATAGGCCAGATGAGGGATGAGTATAGGGGGGTTATAACCTGCTTCACCTTTAAGGCAATGCTTTTGCTAATCAGGTGTGTGACATGGAATGCTTTCCTTATCACCATAGGCACATGGTGGTCAAAGTTAAGGTTGCAGTCTACTTGTGTTCCCAATTCCCTCACATCTGTGTTGGTACTTAAGCTATTATTGTTTATTTGATAGTCTATAGAGACATTTTTATCACTAATGGGAATGATGATGCATTTTTTTGCATTTAGTTTAAGTCCATGCTTTGGCACCAATAACTGTTCTGTGTAAGTCCTTCTAGGATTATACTGACAACATTAGGGGATTCAATGATTGCACCTAGTTTTCAGTCATCAGTAAACTTAGTCAGCCACAGCCCCTTTGTTTTGGCCTGAACTTCTGAGAAGTATATTTCAAACAAAAGAGGACCCCAGCACTGACCCTTGCAGAACCCCACTGGTGACAGGTCTGCTGGATGAGGTGGTGTCACCCACTTTGATTGAGTGTAAATGGCTAATGAACCAGTTTGCAACCCACCTAACCACAAAATGGCTGACATTCAATTGGGTAAGTTTATCAATGATGCCTCAATGTGGGCTTGTGTTGAAGGCCTTAGCCAAGGCAAGATAGGCTGTGTGCACAGATTTTGCCTCATCTATAGCCCTGGTCATGTTTTCAAAGAAGTCTGCTA
This sequence comes from Protopterus annectens, assembly GCF_019279795.1. Classification (NCBI taxonomy): domain Eukaryota; kingdom Metazoa; phylum Chordata; order Ceratodontiformes; family Protopteridae; genus Protopterus; species Protopterus annectens. The sequence goes on along the minus strand of NC_056735.1, from coordinate 1,601,750,846 downwards.
GATTTAACAGGCATGATTGTCCTTGACAAAACCGAATTGTGTCAGATCTAGGGTTTGGAGGTCACCTATATCCTTATTTATGAGGTTCATGATGATTCATGGCCTTACAGATGAGTCTGGTCAAGCTTATGGGTCTGTAATTCCCCAGGTCTGTTGCTTGTGAAGGGGGAAAATGGTCACTGTTTTCCATACAGTGGGGACAAATCCTGTAATCAGGATGTGGTTGAATAGGGTGCCTAAAGGGGTTCATTTAGTTGCAACTGCCAGACAAGTTCTCTCTTTAGTAAATGTCTTTGCCAGTCACCTCCCCTTGGATGAACTTGAACCCTTTCCAGTATACCAAAGCTAAACTTAACAAAATTGTTGCACATCACTGAGTGCCTATACAGTGCATTAACTTCTCTTTTCTTCCTAATCTCATAGAGGTGCTCGTAAATCCTTGATTTCAAAGCTCTTTCTGTCTTCCCAATATAGTATCCTGGGCAGCTTTTGCATTTTGCTAGATATACAAGTTTGTTGGTACTACAATTCCCTTTAACAAAAGATACCTTGGTGTGCAAAACATTATCCAAAATAATTTTTTCTTTAATAATGTAACTACAGTAGGCACAATTATCACAAGTTGTCATGCCATTACCAAGGTTTTATCCATTTGGTTGCTGTTTTCGAGAATTTGTTTAAAATTCCTACCAGTTTTACTCACAAACAAGGGCTCAGGCTATTTAGTGCCCCACTACTGGGGGTGGAGTTCACAAACAAAAACAGTAAGGAGGAGGACAACAAAAAAGCCCTGGTATTGGAACATAATGTTAATTCCCAAGAGATTAGGAAGGTTATAAAGAAGAACTGGAGGTGACTGGCAAAGACATTAACTAAGGAGAGAACATGTCTAGCAGTTGCAACTAAATGCATCACCCCTCTCCCCCGTGGTTTAAATGACCAGGTATCTCTTAAACCTTTATTGTGTGAAAAAGCAGATTTATTAACATGAATTTTTAAAGTGAATTTGTATGTTTTTTAATGTTTTTATTTTGTGTACACAAATGATTTTTGGAAAAGTGTTTTCTTTAACCGTGTATGGATGAGTTGCAATTGGTGTGCTGTGGACCTTTAAAAACAGTGAACCATTTAATTAATAGTATTGTACTATTGGTTAATTAATTTCACCCATCTTATAGAAAAAATGGTGAATGGGAGTGTATTTTATCTGAATAAGTCTCTACGAGAGATGAAAGCGCTTATTTATGGTGTTTTATGTTATTAAATTTATTGTGCTTTATCCGCATTCAGTCCGGTTAGTTCTGTCTACAGTTTTATTGGTTTGGTGAAGTTTTAGCTGTTTTTATCATTTTTTTAATGTTTTGAGTGGCCACGACTAGATTCATTGTGACTATGGACCTAGAAGGAATTTCCAATCTTCAAGGAGCCAAAAAGGCATTGGAGGCGTCATCTACACTTTTTGAATCCACTTCTGAGGTGGGTCAGCTGAGAAGAGAAGTGTCAGAACTTAAGAATGACATTGCCAGGTTGACAGAGATGTTCCTTAAACTCAGAGCAATGTGGGTGAATGTCGAGCCTCTTCCCCTAAAGGAAATGGGTATGAGCTTCCTGTGAGTGGCTCTGTGATGTCCATTGAGCAGGAGAGGTGTGCGGACATTAGTAGCATTGCAGCTAACAACAAGAATGGATTTAGAAGCCAACAAGTCAATCCAGGTAACAATATGCTGATCAATGAACACAACAACGAGGTGAGGGAGATGACATACTGGGATAGACTCCCACTCTCAGGTACTGCCAATAAAAATGGTTTCAATGGAAGCCAGAGTGCTTCAAAATTAATGAATGGTATGAATTGTGAGGGGAACTTAAAGGGTTATCTCTGGACTAATTCTGACAAAAATGTGAACTTAAAAAACATTATGGACAGAGTGTTTTCTTTTCAAAGTCGGGGGGGCAAGGGAATGTTATTAATGTTTGTTCTGTATCACGCCATTTTCCTACATTGAAAGAAATGGTATTTAATTTTGAAAAAAAGTTATTGAACCTTAAAGGTATACAAATTAAGAATTAATATTTGTGAGAATGTTTTAAGCACAGAATTGTTCCACAGGGACTGAGGATACTTAAATTTCCTTTTGGAGTAACTTTCACTCTGGAAACAGTTGAGGATTTTACTGGCTTTTTTGTTAAGTGCGGGTTTGAATTAATGTCAAAAATAATTAAATATAATGAATCTGTATTGGGCACTTTGGGCAATGATGTTGATACATTAAATCAAGCTATTACAAATGATTTACTGTTTGGAGAGTATGAGTATGCATATAAGCAGGCCCTAGTAAGGGTAGACAAAAAGAGTAATAATATATTTTTAAAAAAGATGAAGAAATTAGACAGGGACCTTAATCAGTACCAAGATGGTAGGGCCTATAGGATCCCCTGTATCAAACTAAACAGTAAAGAAAGGTATACCAGTGGGTGGGGGTCTGGACACCACAGTCCACAATCCTTGGAAACTGAACCCAATAGGAATAGGCAAGAAACGGGGAATACAATAGGGGAGCTTGATTCCTTTTCAGAAGAAGCACAGGTTTTTCAGGAGGTGAGAAAGTCAGAACGATTAGCCAAAAAATCACAGGTGATGGTAGACTCAGAGCAACAGCCGTACAGCAAGCAGAGGTGGGACCACTACAACAGAAGGCCAATGATGATGAAATAATCAGATTTACAAATGATGAGCTTATTGGAATTTACCAAGATTTTAAAATTTATAATTATGCTGGGTTGGAGTTAACAAAAGATCACTTTGGGTTGTTTCTAAAGGGATACAAATTTGTGCCCACAGGACCAGTGAATATAGCTGATTCACTTATTGAACTAAAGTTATTTTTGAGGAAGATTAATTTCAGTTTATATTTTAAGGATAAAAATGTTAACAGGGAGGTAGCTAACAACCAATGTACCCTTAAGAGGAACAGTGTTTTCAATCCCCCCACACCTATTACTGCAGGTTTTTGAGAGGGTGGTTACCGATGATTTATACAAGCTATATGCAGAGAACAATAAAGGGTGGTATAATTTAATGAGGCAGGAAAAAGAGGTTTTGACTTACATTAAAGACAGCGATGACCTCAGGGTGATGAAACACGACAAGGGATGGGGGACTGTCATTTTCAAAACAGAAGATTATAAGAATGAAATGACCTCCCTCCTTTATAATACTGATACTTATTCCCCTGTTTAGAAAAATTAAATTACCATTACTTACCAAAGACTGGATTTTTATCTAGATGAATATTTCTTAGAGAATAGAATGGATGTGGACACCTACACATTTTTGCAACAGAAAAAGCCACTGATACCGAATATTTTCGGTATACCGAAGGTCCACAAGAACATTGACAAGCCTCCTTTCAGACCCATAGTGACTAGTAGGGGAAGTAAGACCCATCCTATGGCCATTCTTGCGGACAAATGGTACAAAGAAGTAGTGAACAGGACACCCCACCTCCTGAAAGACTCTTGGGAGTTTTTTGGTAAATTAAAACAGGACCTATGGAAGGAAGGACTCACCTTCCTTACTACTGATGTACTGGACCTCTTCACTAGTATTCTTAAAATAGAGGGGATGGAAGTCTTTTATAACACCATGCAACAATTCTCTTCCCTTTCGGAAGATAGAATTAGACTACTGGTTGAATTAATGGAACTAAATTTGGACAATAATTTTGTACATTTTGAAGGTGACTTCTACCAGAAAATTAGAGGAGTTGTGATGGGGGCAGCCTGTGCCCCCACCTATGCCAACATTGTTATGTTGGGATCGGAGAATGAATTCATACTGAAGACTTCCTTTGCCAAGCAATTACATCTTTACGTCAGGTTTCTTGATGATATTTTTATTTTGTGGGATGGCACAGTGGACCAAATCAGTGAGTTCATGGAACATCTGAATGGAAGTAGTGGATACTTAAGATTTACACATTCTTGGGATTCCATCAGTATCAACTATTTAGAGTACTTGTAAGGTGAATAACAAAGTCTCCCAGTTGGTAGGGCCTGAGCCCTTGTTTGTAAGTAAAATTGGTAGGAATTTTAAACAAATTCTAGAAAACAGCTACCAAAATGATAAAAACCTTGGTAATGGCACGGCACCTTGTGGTAATTGTGCCTACTGTCGTTACATTATTAAAGAAAAAACAATTACTTTGGATAATGTTTTGCACACCAAGGTGTCTTTTGTGAAAGGGAATTGTAGTACCAACAAACTGCTATATCTAGCAAAATGTGAAAGCTGCCCAGGATACTATATTGGGAAGACAGAGAGAGCTTTGAAATCAAGGATTTATGAACACCTCTATGAGATTAGGAAGAAAAGAGAAGTTTATGCACTGTATAGACACTCAGTGATGTGCAACAATTTTGTTAAGTTTAGTTTTGGTATACTGGCAAGGGTTCAAGTTCATCCAAGGAAAGGCGACTGGCAAAGACATTTACTAAAGAGAGAACGTGTCTGGCGGTAGCAATTAAATGCATCATCCCCCTTAGTTTAAATGACCAGGTATCTCTTAAACCTATATTTTGTGAAAAAGCAGATTTGTTAACATTAATTTTTAAAATGAATTTGTATGTTTTTTAATGTTTTTATTTTGTGAACACAAATGATTTTTGGAAAAGTGTTTTCTGTAACCATGTATGGATGAGTTGCAACTGGTGTGCTGTGGACCTTTAAAAACAGTGAATCATTTAATTAATAGTATTGTACTATTGGTTAATTAATTTCACCCATCTTATAGAAAAGATGGTGAATGGGAGTGTATTTTATCTGAAGAAATCTCTATGAGAGATGAAAGCGCTTATTTATGGTGTTTTATGTTATTACATTTATCGAGCTTTATCCTCATTGAGTCCGGTTAGTTCTGTCTATGGTTTTATTGGTTTGGTGAAGTTTTGGCCATTTTGTATCAGTTTTATATGCCTTAAGGTGTTGCTAATTAATGTTTTAGATTATTTTGGACACAGCCCAGGATGCCATCTGGTCCAATAAAGGCCATTTTTTTGCCTTGGAAAGGGCAGTGATAACATGATCTTTGGATATGCAAGGTGGGGGAGATGATGAAGGTATAGTTTCTGATATGTTTGGAGGGGATAAGTGGGTGAAATTTTTTCCAAACCTGTTTGCTAGAAGTTTAGCAATTTCCTCAAGATCAGTGTGTGCAATACAGTTTGTTACTGGTTCAGCATACGACTGGGTCCTACTATTAGGCTGCGGATGTAGCTGAAGAATTCCTTACAGTTATCCTTAGCTACGTTTGCAAAATGTTTCTCGAAATTGTCCTTAGGGGATTTTACAAGCTGTCTTATTTATTTATTTATTTAGGGTAAGGAGGGTGCTTTTCCAGTGCTGGGACCTCCCCTTTGTATTTTTACATGACATCTTTTTTCGCTTGCTGTATAATCTGTTGATGCTATATATCCATTAGGATGGCTTATTTATTTCTTATTAATCTTGCTTTGATCTTGTCCAGCACAGCCAAGTTGATACAGCCGTATAAATGTATGTACAGGGCATCAATGTATACCTTAGTATAGTTGTCAATTCCATCTGAGTGAACAGGGGCTTGGATGTCATTTATGCCATCCCCAAGGAGAGTATAGTCTGCTTTGGTAAATTTTTTTAATCTGACTTCACCTTTGATGAGTTCTAGAGCTAATGCTACTTCACAAGTGACTGCTTTATTATCAATTTTAACTAGTGGGGGCCCTACACTTATGGTAGAGCATCGGCCACTCATGTTATTGAGAACTAGGTCGAGTATGTTAGAGCCCCTTTTGGAGTTTTGTACAATTTGTTTCAGGGCAGTTAAGTTAACAAAATCAAGGATCGTTTGTGTGAGTATATTTGGGCTCATATAAGTTGCCCAGTTGACGGTAGGATAGTTAAACTCCCCCATGACTACAGTGTTATGTTCTATTTGGATGACTCGAGTAGGACCAAATAGGCTGCATGGGCATCTTGGTTCATGGAGGGGGACCTGTAATTAACTATGAGTTGAAGGGAGGTCTTACCCATGGTAATATGAACTTGGAGTAACTCCATCGAGTTATACTGTCTGACCAGTCTGGGGGCGTATTTATCTTTGATGAAGATAGATACTCCACCACCTTTGGCATTCACACATTTATTTTGCGGTCTGAAAGTGTAGAAGACATTGAAGCCTTGCAAGGCCAGTGCACAGTCTGTAGCCTTGAACCAGGTTTCTCTGACTGCACAGACATCAACATCTTCCAGGGAAAGGAATGCTTCCAGAGAGTGCAGTTTCTGATTTACACTCCTAGAGTTAACAGCATAACTCTTATTTTGTTGTGCTAGATGTTTTCACATCAAATATTTTGATGATGAGACCTTGCCTAAAAAGGCACTGTGAGGGAGAAAAGTGCCTTAGCCAGCAGCCAAAAACCTAGAGGTACTAGGTGAATACCATCTCTGGCAAAGCAGAGTGGTCTATCAGCCATGTCATCCCAAGCCAACAGGAACTGGATCCCCATTGAATAACACCAAAAACTAAGCCAATTATTGAAGTCAATATTTTTTTTGCTTATATTGTGGCATCATCCTAGGTGAAGGTAAAATGCTGCTCAAGACTAGGGACACACCTGTCTGGGACACATATTCAGAGAGCTCAATCATGTATCTCATCATATTGTCCAATGCGGTATGTCTCAAGTCATCCCACCAACACTGACTATGAGTCATAACTGTACCTGTTGTTGAGAAGAAGTTTAGTTGGTGAGACACTGGTGTTGATTTATGTTTTGAGTGCTGTGGTTAATGTGTTTGATGCAGCAAGCTCATGTTTTAGAGGTCTAAGGTGTTTAGGTAATTTTTTGGAGAGTACCTGCATGTATGATGGTTTATGTGTTGAATGCATGATTTGTGTATGAGCTGTGGTGTATGAGCTGACAACCTATTCAGTGTTTGTGTTCCGAGCATGAGAAAGCAGGGTTTCTAGATTCTTGGTGTAGATGCATCTCTTACACACTGTACTAAAGTGATTGAGTAGTAAAGGGTTGTCAGTGTACATGAGGCAGTTGCTACACTACCTCAGGAGACCCATGTCAACCAGACTGGCAGGAGAAACAGTGAGAAACTGACCTTCCATAATGCTAGGCTTAATCCTGTTTTCTCAGTAGAAGAATAATAGGAGTGGTCTTACTTGTTTTTTAGGGGTACTAATCTGTGAGTTGCACTGTATGAGGTCTGAACTAATAGGGGATTTTCAGAGAGTTTCAGACTATTTGCTCAAGTAGCTATAGTGCAACTAGTGTGCTTCTCTGTGCAGTTATTCCCTTTTTTAGAATTACACTGCTTAACTACAGCCACTTGAAAGGGTAATTTTTGTGCCTATAACTGCCAATGGATTATTACTAGGCTATTTAGAAATAGCAGCAGCCAATGTACTCAACTACACCAATGTTTAAAGATGACCTCTACACCAGGCCTGAACCAATACAAATGCAAAGAATGCAGGCAGTGAAATTAAGAAGAAAAGTAGTCAAAACAACAGAAAATCAGCATAGTTAACCAAATGAGTTTAAGTACAGTACAAATAATGCAGAAAAATTGCAAAAAAATATATGTGAGCATATCAGTGACACCAGATGGAGACAGAGGCAGAACTATTATCATATTATTGCCTGTAGTGTCGCTAAAAGTACAGAAATGAAAACGTGTAGGCACTGCGTAGCTGTTATACTCCAGTCCTTACAAGTCATAGTTCACATCCTAACACCATGCTACACTATGCACATTTGCACTATGCTATGGAGGCAATGCATGTTGCACTCATAGAGTGCTCACTGTTGTGTCTCATGCCTTGGCAACTGCAACATGTGTGTATATGTGAGAGCTACAATAGTCATTTAGATTTTGAACAGTTATATTGTTTAGGCTTCTGAATTTACTGAGGGTGGCAGGGGTCCTAGGTGATGCTCTAAAGAGAGCAAAATATTTTGGTTCCAGAAGTAAAGAGATTACCACTAGCACCTGCTGGGGCACTATTATGGGGTCCTCAGCATAATGTTGATGCCTGGCACAGCCTTGCCAGGGTAGTGACGTTTGCTTCTGGTATATACCACTCTGGTGAGCAGTGCAAAAACCACTGTACTAATCAGAAGAGGCACAATCTCAACCTTCTATGCCCGTGAGATGACGAAGTCAGAAAGCTCACCCCTCAAATGTACAGTAGATAAGCAGGGACAGGTCACTGCACTATAAATTTTCAATATATCTTAATGGGCCTTTGCAGGACACTTCATTCATAATGACTTTATTTCTTCTTAATGTTTTTCAGTTCGAGATCAGATTTAATAGAACGAGCTCCTGCATCACAGGAGGATGGAGATTCTTTCCACAAGCAGGGGTGAGTAGCGTTATTGCCATATGAAAGTTCTGTAGAGCATGCCAGAATTTTAGGGCCCACTGATATTATTGTGTATAAGTATCCATAGACTCATAGGATCATAGTGGGTTACTAGACTAATAGCTCTAGAGCCTTTTTAGGCATAGCCATTAATGCCTCAATATTCCAGTTTACCAGAGTCCATGGACTAGAATGACTTTGATATATGCCTGTACCTTAGGGCATCTACAAGCTACCCTTATCCATAAGGGACACAGGCAACACTCCAGGGGTGAATTTGTGATTTCCCATCCATTGGTTCAAATTGAGTTTGAAAAGACACATATTGGCTGACACACCTGCCTATCACACATCCACATAAGGAATAATAGTGGCAGTCATGCAATGCCCATTTGCAAACATGGTACATTTCAGCGTGCCTAAAATCATGTACTCTGCCTTACAGTGCCTGAAATGCTGTTCTATTGGCTCACTACATGCTGTGAACATTGACCCTGATGAAGATATCCTACAGTCTGCAGAATATGCATTTTACCATATTAGATATGCATCACCCTGTCAGTTGCATATGAGGTGCCATTTCCAGTAGGCATATCCATGACAACTGTAAACTACAACTGCTATATAATAGTAAATATGACTTTACATTACAGTGGTTACCCGCCATATGCTGACAGCTACCTGTGTTACCTCTACTGTCTTGTCTGTCTTTGGTACAACACACTGGCACAGTGTGCCCATTTCTCCAAGACCACATTCCCATATTCCTGTACCTTCATTATAAAACTGTGATCCAGACAGTTCACAAATCTTCTAGGCCACCATCATAGGGACATTTACTATCATGCCAAATCATCTTTCATCTTCTAAACTTCAGAAATGTTGATAGGTAGTTAATAGGAATGCAGTCCCAGAGACCATTAAGGAACCTAGGCCAAATTCTCACTTACTTCAAGCCCTACTTGTATAAGAGAGTTGCTCAAGGTCACACAGTATACGAATTAAGGTGGAGAGACACAAAGCATGTACCCTTGGATAAAGAAGTAGTCAGAGCTTTATTCCTCTGTGCTAACTGCCTATAGTAAAGAAGGCAGATAATTACTGTTTTGCAATCAGAAAGGACATTTATATTAGGATTCCTTGAAAGATATAATACATAGGAAAACAGGCCTTTGCCAATTTACATTCCCTCTGTTACTAAAATGGTCAAGTGAAAGTCGGAAAAGAAAGAATTTGACACTCTACTTCAGTACTGCAGTTTTTACATGACTATGCAAGTGTCTGACCTAACCACATAGCAAGTGGTGAGACACTTGGTGTAATGGTTAAGGTGTGTCTTCCCCTCACAGAAATAAAGTACAGTGTTTGGCTCTCACCTTGAGAAACATGGCTAGGTTTATAAAGACCTACCGCGGTTGTTAACCTTGTAATAGCTTATGAAATGATAACTGAAAATCAGTCATCATCAGGGAAAATAGCTGAATGACCATGGCAAATGTGCCCCCACACACACACACACACACACACACACACACACACACACACACACACACACACACACACACACACACACACACACACACACACACAAACACACTTAGGAGCATTCCTTGCAGTGTAGTCCACCAAGTGCTGGCTCCCTGTCTATTATTAGTAAAATATTTTACAACCAGCCAAGAAAACATGTGGGTAGATAGCTTTTCTGGAACTTAGATAAGGATATTCACAGGATATGGAAGTCCAAGCTTCCAGCAACAAAACACAAAGTTCATAACAAGCCATTCATTACAGTCAGTATAAATAAGATGGAGAATTCTCTTGCCACTAAACCATGGGGGGCAGAAGGATACGACTCTAAACTATGAAAAAGGTGTATTGGACTATTTTATCATCTAGTGTAAGCATTATCTTGCCTCATAGCAATTTTCCAATGTGACTACCTGTTAACATGGATGCCTTTCAGCTGTTTAGAATTTCACAGAATATTTTTCGTCCCTCATAAGATTCATAATTTTTGGGCAAATAAGTGGGCAAATAATAGTGGATTGTAGTCATTACATCATGGCAGACATTTGAGTTCAGACTTTACATCATTCAGAAAATGAATACTAATACATAAATTGTTATTGTAACAATTTTTAAGTTTATAGTTGCAATTTTTATAATCTGCCACTATTTTTGGGCCTTTGTCTCCACATCTTTTTTTTTTTTTTTGGCTTTGTTCTCGACTCTAAAAACTAAGCGATTGAAAAGTATATGTGAAGGAAGCTTTAAAAAAATGGTGGTTTAAATTCCAAAAAGAAGTAGAACGTTCTTAGTGCAAATCTGACATCTATTCAGACTGGCATAGTTTTCTTACAAGAAGTAAAAACTTCAAAAAGTCCTCGGAGTTGTTTAGACAATTTCATAGCTGCTCTGATAATTTGTCAACGAGCACTTTCTTCCAAGAAGGGGGTGGGTGGGTTCATCTATGCTTAAAGGAAACTTGTCTGGGAAGTAATCTCAGTCAAGTGTGACAAGGAAGAGAGACTGTGCTATCACAGATGTTTTCCCATCAGTGTTTATTCATTCTTAGAGTACTCCATGGACCATTCTCTGACTCTGTAGCTCTAGTTTCCTCATTTTTTTTAAGAATTACGAACTTTCAGCGAAGACCAGTTCCCTATATTTGTTGTGGTTATTTTAAAACTGTCTTGGACCCTAATGTAAGAAGGTCAACAACCAAATTGAAGAATTGTGGTAGAACACAGTGCATCGTAATACATAATAATAAAGCAAGGATTATGTGACCTTTGGACCTTATTTAATGAGACTGAGACTGAAACTGGTTAAACATTTTTTACCCCATGAGGTTCATGTGGTCTCATAAACCGGCTGGTCACATCCTCACTAGTTGTATTCAGACAATCCCTTGCCTGCTCAGTGACTATAACTGTGTACAGATTTGTATCATTTTCTTAAGGTAACAGTCATGGGTCTTAGGTCATGCTGGTTAGGTCCACTGACATCAAATAATGCAAAAACCACTTAGTATATCAAACAAGAAGTTTTAAGATACAGAGCATTGAACCTGATAGCAATATAGTAGGAATGCTGAAAAAGGAAAATTAGGGTGATATACCAGAAAGCTCAAGCTAAACTATATTCTAAGTTTAGCACTAATGTCACACATCTCATCCAACAAATGTAAGCTTTACATGTCAAAGATGCAGAAAGAAAATATAGAGAAGCACATATAGTAAGATAATATTAGCCTGCAAACACAACATTTGCAGCAGCTCACATAAGTAAATGCAAGCTGCAGCAACAGACAGCATTCACCAAAGCATTAGCATTAAATGTGGCCTAGCATTTTCTCTGGCAGTTAGTGTAAAGGGTTAAGGCTGTCAGATGTAGTTCCTGGAGTACAGGATTCCATTCTCTCAAGCACCATTTGCCTCATGTGTGACCTTGAGCAAGTGACTTAACCAGACAATGATTTGAGGTAAATGGAAGTTGGGTCTAGATTCCTCAATCCTAATATCTATGAACCAGGGAAGCCATTTGCATATTGCTTAATACAATGCCATGTAGTATCTAATATTAATTATTCACTAGTATCACCACAAGATATTAATACACAATTTCAATAGTTTTATACCTGGCAATTCATATCAATTATACAACTATTCATAGCTTGACATTGGAAATCCATAAAAACAACTTTCATTGTTGTGGTGCTTTTTGCCCGGTGCTTTTTGACCCAGTCGGCAAGCCTTGCATTAACTAACTGGTAGATCCCCTAAATAACTAATAAACAGAATCTCCTGCCTGAAGGAAGCTGTCCTGCAAACAGTCCCCACAAAAACAACCTGGAGGCCATCTTATAATAGGCTAAGGTCATTATTACCTTACAAGTCTACTGTAACAATGCATTGTATCCATACCTCTCAACTGTACAGATTTTCGCAGAATGTTCAGATTTTTGCCTCATATTTTTGGTCTGTTTTTAAAAAAAAATGTGGTTTTCTGGCAAATTAGCTGCAAATCATTAAATATTAAAGTTAAAAAATAATGACAGACATTTGAGTTTCAGACTTCATACCATTCAAAAAACCCATGCTAATGTAAAACCTGTTATTCTAATAACTTTTTAAGTTTGTAAGAGCAATATTTTAAAAAAGTCCCTATTTTTGGGCCTTTGTCCCACTTTTCGTTATGGCTTTGTTCAGATTTCTTGCTTTAAGAGGTTGAGAGGTATGATTGTATCCTGCTGACCTGGGTCTAAAGGCACCTTAGTCTGTCCTCTTAATAAGCTGGTACCCCTGCGTATAACTACTTTAATTGCCCTAGAATTCTATTGTAACCACAGTTACAACCTGTAAATTAAAGTCTTACCCTGCTCTCCCACGCAGAACCTTGTTAATTTTTAATCTAAACCCACTCCCTACAGACAACAATTACCCTGCTAGTTTTCACGGTATAGAATAAACTTTTTTGTTAAAAAGTTTAAAACACGACTATAAAACTCTGTTTAAATAAAATAATAACAAAAGTACAGAGTATTAGGCTTCACTAAAAACCTATCCATACATTCCTGAGAATATTCTCGGAGTCAGTGTAAGATTGCTATTGCCCGCTCTTACCTACTCTCAACCCTTCTATATGCTTCCCCCCTTCTCTCTAATCTTAACAAGTCTGTGCTTAAGACTGCCAACTTGTTACAATCACATTGCCAGGTTTGCCACAGGCCTGCCTTTTAGAACACACCACTGCAACAACCTTAAACAACTTGAGTGGCTAGAACTTCCCAGTCTTATTCAATTTAACCTCCTGACTGTAGCCCAGAAAATCATCCATAACTCAGATAAAACACCAGCTCTTAAAAATATAACTCCCTATAACAATCCGAGACTGCTTAGATCCTCAAACAAACTATTAATTCAAACTATCAAAACCAGCAATGCAGTGGGTGACTCCCTCTTTGCAAACACTGGAGGCAGAGTCTGGAACCTACTCCCAGCTGATATTACATTGCTCTCCTCCCTAACCCAATTTAAATCCAGACTCAGACAACATCTGGCTCTAAACTGGCTTTGCCACTGCAACAAGCTTGGCTAACTCTTATCTAAAATGAGAATTATTTCCTCAAAATACTGTTAAAATTTCCCCTGTGTTTAACCTAAGGGAAACTTTATCCTATGAACTTGCTTTTACATTCTTTGTATATATCAAATTTGCAAAATGCCTACATTGTTTATAACTGTTTTTTACATTCTTTGTATATATCAAATCTGTAAAATGTGTACATTGTTTATAACTGTTTTTTACATTTTTTGCATATATCAAATCTGTAAAATGTCTACATTGTTTATAACTGTTTTTATTTGTAACTGTCTGTCTTGGAGCTTTTCTCCCTGGGTCTCTGCTGAAAATGGACATTATCCCAGTCGGACTATCCTGGTCAACAAATGTAAAATAAAATAAATAAAAATAAAAATAAAATTGTAGTACTGTATTTGTCTTCTTAAAAATAAAAAGCTGCCCTGGGCTATGGCAAACCAAGGGCAAGAGTAACATCATATTTTTACTCTCTGTATATGCATTCAAAGGGTAGCAGACCTATTGGCAATTATACATTAATGCGTCTTGCAATGTTAATGAATTTTTATGTTCAAAAGGTAGTTGGAGGGTTTTTTAGCTTAGTGTATTAGCAATTGTCTGTTTTATTTTTTACTTCTTATATCTTAGATAGCTGCACTTTTATCATGTTCAACATGACAATCTGTTTTGCTGTAAATGAACAAAAATAGACTCTGTTAAATGCAACTAATTCATGCTTTGTGTATTTTTTAGAATGTGGCTGAGTGTGCCCAATGTTTGCATCACTGTAATCTCAATATTACTTCTACTATTGCTGTGTATGGAGTTGCAATGAAAAATTATACAAGATAGGTGTTTTCTACTGTTAGTTTCTGATTAAGAAAAAAAAAATAGTGGCCATTCATAAGTTGCAAGACAGTTTCATATCCATTTCAGCTTACAGAGACCTAAAAGTAATATCATACAAATAACCATTTACTTTCCCAGGTGTAAGTATACGTATAAAATATTAGAAAGCTGAATACTAATGTTAATGTATTTTAGAATGAAGAAGCTCATTGATATATCAAGCTTGACACTTCATATTTTTGAAGGCAGGCATCAAGTATGCAAATGAGTCAGAACTAGCAAAGAAGCTATTGAATTACTGTACTCTGTTGAGTTTTGAGGCAATGATGCTCATTTCCATATTTATTTGGGAGATACAAATTGATTTGAATCCATAAGAAATAATTACAATTTGTATATAAAGCCCTCCCTGTAAGCTATTCAAAATGAAATATCTGAAAGTAGAAATAATGTTTTTTTTTTTCCTTGAAAAATATTGTATTCTTATCTGCCCTGGCCATACACATTTTCAACTTTATTTGATTTTACTGTCACCACAGTGTTGCAGTATGCCCTTCCCTTATTTGAGTGCATTCCCACACACTTGTCCACGAGACTGACCAACTCTGGTTTAGGATTAGTAAACATATATCCCCTGGCCCTGTAAACATTGATAATATTGAAGCCTCCATTTGCATGGAAGGATGCTGGCCTGACCAGCCTCACCATCTCCCTCCCCAAGGATGTCCTACCCGGCACAAGTTACTCACTCCTATTCCTCCTTGTGCATCTTTCCAAATTTGTGAGCCACTATTCAGATTCAGATTGCCTGTGCTACAGTCAGGTCCTTATTCCTTTGCACCTCAGAACCAGGCAGGTCCACAGCACAACATCATCTAAAATTATACTGTGTGCAAAAAATGACATGTACAACTCTTGTCTCATGACAGATTTCCCATAATAAATATGTTTATCATATAACAGGTTTAAAATTGTATGTGGAATACACCATGCAGGCAAATGTACAATAGATGAGGCAAGCAGATTTCCAGAAAAAAATGCATTCTCATCCTCTTAATTGGTCAAATGGTGATAAATGGCATTATTAGCCCCACCCCCTTTTTCCCATTTACAAAGGTTTGGAGTGTCATGTCAACTGTTATTACCTATCTCAATTTGCAGCCAATCTCTTACCTTCTTCAAAAGTCATGTGCAATTGTCACAGCGCTTTTCTCACACAATCATCCATTTCTTGGCTAGACATCCTCGTTTCTTCTTGCCTTCATCCTGTTTAGCCCAAACCAGTTTTAACAAATCATCTTCTACTTTCCTGTACATATGAAAGAACCACAGCAGTCTGTCTTCCCTGATCTTCTCAGCAGCTGGGGCTACTTTGGCTTCAGCTCTGATATCTTCATTTTTCGTAAGCCCCATAGTGTGCATCCTGCTGTGACTCTCACGTACTTCCTCAAGCTTCCTCAGCTACTAGAACTTCATTGCTCAGACTTCTATGCAGGGGTAAACAACAAACAGAAATATACCAGATGAATGAAGGTTGATTTAGCACAAAATACAATCCAACAGGTAAAAACAAGCTCGACCACCATGGCTGGCATGTAAGCTGAAAGCAGTTAACCTCTCCCACTCTCTCCCTGGCTATTCAAATAATCAACTTCCTCTGGTTTGTCTTTGTTTGCTGGTATGACCCTTCTCTTGCCTGTGAAGATTTTCATGCCATGTGCTTTCAGTTTTTCATTCCACTCACATTCTGTTTGCTGAAATTCATGTTCAGGTATACCTGTTTGCTGACAGTACACTGATGAATGTATAATTAGCAATAGTGTGTAATGCAAATAAGCAGATTTCCAATGAAATAATAATATCTCAGACGGCACACACATGATGAAATGCACTGTCAAGCTTAGTATGAAGCTTATATTTATTCTTTTCATTAAAGAAGAGAAAAAAAGATGTAAAATGAAGAAAAGATATTTAAAATTAATTGTTATTCTTTCAGTAATAATGTAGCCACATATATTAGAAAGGAACTGTTTACAGGCAAATGCATATAACTTCCTGTCAAAAGACACATTATCTGTGTAGAACGGAAGTCTGTTGGGTATATACAACATTTTTTAAATAGAAAAGCATATACTAGGTTTGCAGTGTCTAACCTGCAGGAGATATTGGGCAAAAAGACTACTGCACTGCATTCTTTGGTTAGACTATTGACTTGATGGAATTATTAATTAATTTATTTATTTATTCAGTTAAGTCTGCTAACCAGATAGTTCTACTGGTCTGAATAGCCCTTTTTGTCCGAACATGGGCCAAATGGCATAAACAATTGATACAAGGATAAATTTAGCAAGATAAAACTACACATATACAAAGATTATTTTTGCAAGCCAGAATAACAGATTTGCATGTGCAAACAGTATAACTGTACAATGTCTGTTAGCATAAAGTTCCATAAAATCATATCTTGATAGTAGATATGGTATAGAATACAAACATTGAAAATATTTTCAATAAATAGAAAATTAATATTAATTACTGTGCTGTTGTTAGTGTACAAAATTTATAGAGCTGAGAAATCTGTTTCTATTAAATTGACATGGGCTGAATTCAGAAACATTACTGCAGTAACTTTTTTAAATTCATTGACAGCACTACTACAGTGATTTTGCACTGAGACATGCAGCACCATGTTGGACTGTTTCCACAGCTGTGCTAAATATTAATGAGGTAGTCCAAGGAAGAGTCATATGATAATTAGTCATGTGCTTTCCCCAGGAAACCGAAATGGTAAGCCATTCATGCAGACAGCTGTGTAATGTAGCATGACTGTTGCTGGCTGCTCACGGTAATGAATATCACATTAGCAGTAAGAGTAGGGGACTTTGGCTGTCAGATAGTGTTAGGACCACATGTTCTTGACAGTAAGTGAGCGGCTGTAGCATGACTGTATGTGTGAGTACATGTTTGCCTGGGAGGAAGTAGAAAAGGGATTAATGATCAGATAAGGTAGATTAGGTAGGCGTGCATCTGTTTATGGGTGAATGGATGAGTTTGGTGGGGGTGTTGTGTGTATGGGTATGTATGGGTGAGTGGATATGGGTATGGGTGTGTGTGGGGTGGGTGGATGGGTTTGGAGGCTGCCATACCTTCTCACTAAAGAGACTAATGAGTAAAACCTGCAAAATTAGCAACCAGGGATAACTTCAGCTACATTAGCTGGTAGGAGAATACAAGTAACCAGTGGTTACTTCAACTACATGGGTCAGGGAAACACTAACCACCAGATATTACTATAACTTTGTGGATTGGAAAGGGAACACAAGATAGCAGGGGTAATGTCCTGTGTGATAACTGCATTTACACATAAATAGAATGGGGGAAATACTCAACAACAGGGATAAATTCAACTACAGAGGCCATGGTTGTACACTACTCAGCAGGACTTATTTCAACTACATGGGTGGGGTGGAACACTAGACACCATGGATAACTTCTCATGCCATAATGGCATGTATACATAACAGTGATGGGAAAACACTAGACAATGGGGATACATTTTGTGTTGTAATGGGACTTACACATCACAGTAATGGGGAAACACTAAACACCACGGATAATGTCTTTTGCTGTAATGGCACTAACAGATAACGGGGATAAGGAGAAACACTGGATACCAGGGATACTCTATAAAGCATGCCTTAAAGGCACTTAATTAAAAAAAAAGAAACTGTCATGTGTGGAACCACTAAACTCTAAGGATACTATCACGTGGTATGCCTTAAATGCACTAAAAGGGATTCCAGTCTGTATGCTCTTATCAAGGATATTAGTTGTCTGCTCTACCCGTAGACACCAGGGATACCCTTAAAAAATATATTTAACATAAACAAAAAAAAATGTCATCTACAATTGGGAGTAGAAGGATTTGAACCCTGTACCAGCACTACTTCCACAGTTAACATCAGCAATAAAACATTGTGGAAAATTAATAATTTAGTGTAGCAGGGTTTCTAAAGCATATATTGAGGGTCTTGGGTATCATTGTATGCCTGCAAGACTTTGTAATGCATGGGTGATGGGGAAAGTGGGGAGAGAATGAGCAGGCATGACTCTCAACATTGTAAATTAAGAAAAGACAAAATCAGGAATGGATTTAAATTATGCCTCCTATATAAAGTTGATAGTATATCAGCTTTGAATCAACGTGGGTTTCAAGAAGGATATGATGTATGAAACTCTGAAGTCTAACTTTAATAACTGACTGAAATCATCTGTGATTTATGAGGGCAGGAAAAAGGAGACATTAGCAATATTCTGAAAACACGAGGACAGTTAGAGGGTATGTTGCTTACATGACTGTGTGTGTGTGTGTGTGTGTGTGTGTGTGTGTGTGTGTGTGTGTGTGTGTGTGTGTGTGTGTGTGTGCGTGTGTGTGTGTGTGTGTGTGTGTGTGTGTGTGTGTGTGTGTGTGTGTGTGTGTGTGTGTGTGTGTGTCTGTATGTGTGTGTGTGTGTGTGTGTGTGTGTGTGTGTGTGTGTGTGTGTGTGTGTGTGTGTGTGTGTGTGTGTGTTAGTGCACGTGTGTGTGAATGTGAATGAGAATGGGGGCCTGTGCTAACATGATGTGACCCCATCATGATTAACTACAGCCAGAAGCACAGATCTGCACTTGCAGTAGTTTATGGTAATTCAGACACATGCAAATTAGCTAGTAATGAGGTTTTCCTCTTTGCAGTTAATGCGTCTTTGGATTGTAAAATACCACATTGCAAAAACAGGGCCTTTTCACTACAGCTGTTAATACGAGCGATGGAGTTGTTTATGTTACCCATGGAATCTCTGCAGGAGGGAAAACATGTTGGATGGAGAGATGGTGGCAGCTAATTTACTAACTGTGAATCAGGGGAAGAAATGTCTGATAAATACACTATTGCCTTTTAGTCTGCAAAACAAGACAACATAAACTACCAGTAAGTAAATTGATTTTGCCCCTACACAATGACATCAGAAGATGTGCAACTCCAACAAGTGAGACAAGAGAACTATGTGGTTGGGTAGTAATGGAGGCAGCACAAAAAGTATACACTGATAGAGTGGGTGCTTGGTGGAGATAAGCAAGGTGCTATCTGATGCTATTCAAATTCTAGTTATTACCGTAAGGAAGTCTGAGGTTATTAGCAATTTAACAGCCAGTCAAGCCTTCCTTGAGTCTACAACTTCTATGTAAACAGCAAAAATAAGGTGTCTGAACTCTAGAATAATAGGAGATCAGCAGCAAAAAATTAACTACCTTCTGGAACAGCTAGATTATTTAAAAAAACAACATAACAGGAATTAATGTGCAATTGATGGCTGTCAAAGAAGGTAGTAAAAAAAAAGAGTTTGAGAAACTACTTTGAAAAGGAATTACCAGCTGCTCTAAAGCTGCCAGTGAATGTATCAATACAACAGACACACAAACTGCTTTAACCCCATCTGTAAGCTGACCAACTTCTAAGACAAGAAATCATCAGGTTATTGAATACAGAATGGGATATATTGCTGGAGCTGACCAAGGTGAGAACATCCTTTAAGCTCAGTAATCAGAAGATAAAACTGCTTCAACACTTCTCCAGAGATGTGTTACAGTAGAGGAAAGCTTTTGTATAAGTTTATGACCTATGTTAGAAGAAGTATGTGCTAATTTATTTCAGATAGCCATCCACTCTTTTAATCTGTTCAAAAAATGGAAACAGTGCTTCACCTCTGCAGAGACTGCCTTGTATGCCATTTGAGATAAACTCTCATGAAAGAACTTGCCTAACTTAGGGTTGCCAGCCAGGCTTTTTGAATGTGGCAATGTTCAAAAATTAACTGTGCTTCAACACTCTACTTTGGCCAGTAACCCAATGAGGCACAGACCAAGTGTCCTACAAGGCCAGAGGAATTTGTTGCTTAGCCGTCCAGCAATGTGGGTCCTTTACTAGATAACCTTAATGCTACAGCCTCTAAGGGAAGTGAAGGGCCCAGTGAAGCTGCCTAGAAAAGATGTGCAGATGCTGATAACCAGGGTGGAAACCCAAAATAAATGTGAGGTATTGCTCATAGGGGAGTCAGAAGGCATGAACACTGATGAATAAATAGCAAACTATGAGGTAGAAAAATTAGTAACAGAGCCTAGGAGCAGGAAGCATAAATCAATCCACATCACTTCAGAAAGGGATTGAAATGCAATAAATCCAGAAAGCAAAATAAATCTGTTTTCAAAATTAAGACCTGCCTAATTATGTTTCTTATTGATAGTAATATTTCTCTTCTTCCCTGGGTAAGAGAGCCCATAACACTTAGGCAGTGGTATTGGCAGTGATTTTACCATCATCCCTTCACTTGGTGTTACGTGATGTAGTATTAGTGTAAGAAATGACAACGTTTTGTAATCAAATGCAATGTTACAATGTTTTTTTCTGCCAGGCCCATGTCTATTTTCATCAGCTAGTAACTCAAATGATTTACTGTTAAATAAGCAAATGAATAAAGAAAGTTTATGGGCTCTTGTTTTCCTTCAGTCACCCATAGAAGGTGTGTGTGTGTGTGTGTGTGTGTGTGTGTGTGTGTGTGTGTGTGTGTGTGTGTGTGTGTGTGTGCGTGTGTGTGTGTGTGTGTGTGTGTGTGTGTGCATCATGCATATGTGTGCGTCTGTGTGTGTGTGTGTGTGTGTGTGTGTGTGTGTGTGTGTGTGTGTGTGTGTGTGTGTGTGTGCATGTGAGTGTGTGTGTGTATGGCTTAAATTATGATGCTCCTATTTATTAATTTATTTTATTTTACATTGTTGACAAAATTAATTTCACTAGGCTAGGTACATCTTTTCAGGGGAGACAAAAGTGGTATTCATACTGAGTAGCAGAGGTGTAACTACTGATTAGGTATCTGCTGCTGTCCTCAGTCTTGCTCTTTTCTCATCTTTAAGTTCTGTAACAAAAAAAAAAAAGGTCCAGTCCTTTACCCTTTTCCTGGTGGTTCTTATTTAAGGGCAAACCAAGGTCCAGTCTTCGATATTTATGCAACACAAAATAAAGAACAAAAAAGAGTAAAGCAAAAATTGCTTTTGGACTGTAACAAGTTCTTGCTACATTTGTAAAAAGCAGCTGCTACAGTTTCTGCCATACACACACACACACACACACACACACACACACACACACACACACACAAAGTGTAATACCTGAATACCATAATTCATTTCTGAATGCCTGTAATTGTTAATGCACTTTCACTGAAGATCAATAGATCAATTGTCATCTCCCAAACATGGCCTCTTACACTTTGTAACCATGGCAGATGCCCACTTTGCCTCACCCCAGCTATGCTTCTGTTGACTAGCGGAAATTTAGACCAGGTACCAGGGAACTTCTTCTACAGTGCTGGTACTGTCTTATATTGTGTAGACACATATATGATATAGCAGGTATACAGAGTGCAGTGATGACCTGTTCTAGTGGCTTGCCATCAGCTATTATAGAAAAATCACTGACTACCGCTAAAGAGCATATTACCTCATTGGATGATGGAGGTTTACCATCTTCTGTGTAAGAAGTATCAGCAGGCTTGGTCAGATGTTATAGAGTAGGGGTCTCAAACACGCGGCCCACAAAGTAGTTTTCCATGACACGTGATCAGTTAGTAGGGCTCCGGTTGTGTGGTAGGTTTTTTTTTTTTTTTTTTCACAGCCCACAATCACTTAGTTGGGCTCCAGTTGTGTGTAGGTTTTTTTTTTTATGGCCCGCAATCACTTAGTAGGGCTCCAGTTGTGTGTATGTTTTTTTTTTTTTTTTTTCACGGCCCGCGATCACTTAGTAGGGCTCCGGTTGTGTGTAGGTTTTTTTTTTTGTATGTTTGCTCCATATGTCCTATATAGATTGCATCACCATATGTGCCTAATAGAATGGAGATGCAATTGGAGGGTTGCAGTCAGGTGTTTTTTCCTCCTCCAGTAGCATCTCCTTCCCAAATTAGGCACGTTTGTTCAATTCAATTACATGAATTAAAATATATTTCCAAGGAGTGGAACTGGCTTTTGGGTGTCTGTGTGTCGGATCATCTCCTTCCAGCAGACTGACCATGGAATTGGGAGCGGAGTGTAGGAATTGTGGACTAAGGAAAAAAATTAAAGAAGCCTGTACTGTATTTCTCTGAAGAGAAAGAAGCACATCTCCAGATATATTTGAAGTAGTGAGGTAAGGTGCTGTAGCAATTGAAGATCTCTTCGGATCTTTGTTAAAATACAGAGAACCTGCTTGCAGCACAGGGCACCAAATGCGGATCTCTTAGTCTGAACAGTTAAGTCGTCTGGTTTGGTGCCCTGTGCTGCAAGCAGATTCTCTGTATTTTAACAAAGATAGGGTGATTTTCGTTCCTCTTTTCTTGATTGTATGGCTAAGTTACTTAAAACTGCATCAGGGTCCAAACATGTTTTAATTCTCAGGGGGTAAAAGCCATAGAAGTGGTGGTGTACAATCTTGGTTTCATTTCTATAGTTACGAAAATTTCTGGAATGTAACCATTACGATTTATATCTGGCATTCAGGGATTAATCATTTTGCACATTTGCCACACATTAAAAGAGGTAGTCTTCCTCACTTTGGAGATGGAGGGTTGAAAGCTATGGTTGCCGTGTAAATTTTTATATGCTGCTCTTGGAGAATACCGTATGTTTATTCGACTTGTTGTACTCAGTACTAATGAAAAGGGAGTAGTGGGGAAATGTTTCATTTTGGTGCTTGTGCATACTTGACAGACTGCTGATGTGATCGCTGGGCAAAATAAAATGTGTCATTTCGGTGCTTGTGCATACTTAGACATGCTGATGAAGGGATCAGTGAGGGCATTTCATTTTGGTGCTTGTGCATACCTGGCAAACTGCTGATGTAATCGATGGGCAAAATAAAATGTGTCATTTCAGTGCTTGTGTCTACTTAGACATGCTGAGTCATAAACTATTGCTTACCTAGAAGACTGCCAGTACAGAGAACCCTACATAACTCCTTTGCCCTTTTACCACCCAGGATTCATAAATGTGTGACTGATGAACTTGTTTATTGACGTTTGATTACTGGGAATGTCTGACTTGGTAGATACCGGTTATCTCTGCAGTCTGCACCAACTGCTGGATATCTTTGTTCCTGGTGGTTTACGCGGCTGTCTTGGGGAACTCAGGATAGTGTGGGTTAATTATGCAAAGGTCATTGTGTGTATGTGTGCATGTATGTGAGCCTAACTAAAGTTCGTACTACCAATTCAAAATTAGAAAACATTTGGAGGTTATTTTGTGGCATGAATAGAACAGAGTGAGAGAAAGAATACTTAATTTGTGGTCATCATCTGTTACTAAGGAAGTGCTGATTTCAGCACTAGAAAATTTGGAAACCACTATAATTTTCTTTGCATGTTTGTTTATTGCAAACTACTATTATAAGTAAGTATTAGTGATGTCGTCATCCAAGAAATGAAAGATTGCAGATGAAAAGCGTGTTTTCCAAGAGAAGTGGGAAAAATTATATTTTTTCACTGAGTTGAATAGTCAAATCAAATGCCTATCTGCTATCAATCGGTTTCCATTCCAAAGGAATACAATGTATGGAGACATTATGAAACTATGCATGGTAACGAATATGATGTGATTACAGGCAAAATAAGGGAAGAGAAAGTTAAACAACTAAAATCAGCCTTTGCCAAGCAGCGAAACATCGTCACAAACCTTAACAAAATGAGTGAAGATTCAGTACGAACAAGCTTTGTTATCAGTGAAATGATTGTGAAGTCGTCCCGTCCATTCACTGAAGGCCAGTTCATTAAAAACTGCTTTATAAAAGCAAGTGAAATTCTTTGCCCAGACAAGAAGAAATTGTTTGAAGGTTTAAGTTTGTCTGCAAATACAGTGGGCAGCAGAATTACTGAATTGGCCAGCAATGTACACCAGCAGCTACTTGCAGCTGGCAAACAGTTTGAAGCTTTTTCAATTGCTCTTGACGAGAGCACTGACATAACAGATACCACATGCTGCACTGTCTTCATTCGAGGTGTTGTCAAGAACTTGAATGTTATGGAAGAATTACTAGACCTGTTACCTTTGAAAGGCACAACCAGGGGAAGTGATGTATTTGGCGAACTTGAAAAATGTTTAGAAAAGTCGAAATTGCCATGGGATAAGCTTGTTTCGGTAGCGACTGATGGTGCACCCTCAATGTGTTCTGAAAAAGTTGGTGTTGTTGGGTTATTGAAAGCAAAGCTCAACAGTGTTGGTGTTGCTCACACCTTCATTGCAATTCACTGCATTTTGCACCAGGAAGCATTGTGTGGAAAAAGTCTTCAAATGAAGGAAGTCATGGATGTTGTTGTTAAGGTGACTAACTTTATACGCAATAGAGGTCTAAATCACTGCCAGTTTAATGACTTTCTGTCTAACCTTGATACCAAATATGGAGAATTACTCTATCACACTGAAGTCAGATGGCTAAGTAGGGGAAATGTGCTGAAAAGATTCTATGCACTTCGACAGGAAATAGCAATCTTCATGGCAATGAAAGAAAATGAAATTCCACAGCTAGCTGATCCATTTTTCATATCTAACCTTGCTTTTCTGATGGATATTACACAACATCTTAATGAACTCAACCTCAAGCTCCAGGGCACAAAACAGATGATAATGTGGATGTATGACAGTGTCAAGGCTTTCAGATGTAAACTTTCCCAGTGGGCAAAACAGCTGATGGATGGTAACCTAGCTCATTTCACTGCCTTACAGTCACTTGGAACAGTCAAAAAACAGTTCTTGAAAGAATATTCAGACACATTCAGCAAATTACAAGCAGAATTTGACCATCAGTTTTGGGATTTCAAGGCACTAGAACCCCTCTTTGCCATCTTTACAACGCCGTTTTCCATAGATGTTGACACTGTCTCTGAAGAATTCCAGATGGAGTTGTTGGAACTTCAGTCCTATAGTGTTCTGAAACAGAAGTTCTTAGATGCTGGTGTTGCAGATTTTTATAAATATATGAGTCGAGATAAGTTTCCAAAGCTTTTCTCTATGGCTGCTCGAATCCTTGCAATGTTTGGCAGTATATTCGTTTGTGAACAGTTTTTTTCATCTATGAAGCTCAACAAATACGTTTTCTGGTCAAGGTTGACGGATGAACACTTAACAGCTACCTTGCGAGTGTCTGCATCATGTGACATAAAGCCTAATGTTGACGCCCTGGTCTCTGCAAAACATTGTCAGCTAAGCAGTCAAAATGAAGAAAGGCAATAATTTTCATGGACAACAAATTTTTTGTCATAGATTTAGGTGTCAATACTAGAATATTTGAAACTAATACAATAGAATAGTATTGGTCTGTTGCTTCAAACCAAATTGTTTTGTAACTTTTTTGCTAATTAAAAAATATATATAAAAATATATAGTTTGTGGATGACTTGGACTTGCAGCCCCCCAAAAAATCCTTGGGATTATTTATGGCCCTCATGCTCCCTTGAGTCTGAGACCCCTGTTATAGAGCATTACCTCAATTTGTTGAAGAACAGAGAGTGACATCTACAGGGAGTATGTTGCCGGAGACAGGTTGTAAGATCTCAGGTGAAGACGCATTTTTACCTCCTCATAGCTCAATGCAAGTAAAGAGTTATGCCATTATGGTAGTGATGGCGGAAAAAGGTTTCAAAGTAAAATTCTTTACAGAGACTGATGGTTTGAATTTCCACAAAGATGGACAAAGAAATTGATGGGCTCCTAAATACAACCTTCGGGCCTTCATGTATCAGATGTTTGCATTTTTTTTCAGTTGGGTCAATTAACTGTTGAAACATTTGAACTGCTACGACTTTTTTTTTCAGAAATTGAATCTAAATTACAGTGCCACCTATGAAATTAATGTTTTTTTTGTGGGACACCTGTGTTGCAGAAAAATAAACTGACTGTTCCTTTTTTGGTCTGATATATTGACATAAACAGACATTAAGGATTATTTTCTTTCCGGCTATCAAACTATACCTGGACTTTCAAAACATCTTGATGATAAGTATATTTGGACTGGGGAGTGGAAGTTTTGGGGTTCTTTATCTATTATTGGTGGCGTGTGTGACACATTTCCTGAGTTAATAATATAGCAAGTGCACAATGCATGTTTTATGAGTGCAGATCGACCTAAAATGTTTTTTTTTTTTTCAGGGATCTGCTAATCATCACATTATTGCTTGTCTGACATGTTGCTGTCTGTAATGTGAACAGATGAGCCATGGCTTGAAGCAATGGATGCTGGAGTGTCCTAAATGCCATTCCAAGGACAGGGTTGGTTTGATTGTCTTTTTCCACAGCAGTAGACAATATCATAGATGAATCTTACCACTGGTTTGGATATGCCTACCTCTATATAAAACCAGGGAAGTTACTCTCAGCTTCTGGCATCAAAGGATGGGTCTCTCCCTGTGTCTTACAAATCACATAATATGACCCCTGCAGCTGCATTTCTTGTTAAACATTCACATATTATGGAATGAAATTAGGTGAGACTTTATATGGTCATGGATAATGATATTTTGTCAAGAAGTGATGAAAGTCATGGAGAAGAGGTATGAACAGTCTTGATATATCCCAGTAAGGGGATTTTTGTTGAATGAGCTCTTGAAAAAAGATGAAGCTGAAGATGGTACAAGTGTAGTTGGATGCGTTAAGAAATGTAACAATAAAATCATTAAAACATGGTGGAAGTCAAGGATGTTTTATTGCTCCCCAAGCTGGGAAAATCACTTAAAATTAAGAATTATTGCCCCATATCTTAGCATGAAAAAAAAACAAAACACCCTGCTGGACCCCTACCATAAATAGGCTATTCAACACAAGGAAAAAATCCTCTCCAAAGCCAAGAAGGAACAGACAAATCAGTGCATAAAGACATTCACCAGTCTAAACAAACAAGCTAGAGAGCTGATCAAATCTGCCAAAACAAACTATGAGGCAAAGATAGCCTACCAGGTGAAAGATAACCCTAAGGCATTTTTTAATTATGTTCGTAATCTCAGGGGAAATGCTCAGCAATGTGCCGAGTTAATTATGAATGGCAACACTTACACCCAGCCTTAATCTATAGTAAATCTGCTGGCTGACAAGTACAGTTCAAGCTTCTAACCCCCATCCCTTCCTACCACACCCAAAGAAATACCAGCAACCATCCCCCTGCCTGTCATTATGAGGGAACAGGTCCTTACCACAGTTGCTAAAGCCAGAAACACAGCCTCCATGGGTCCCAACAACATTCCAGGATGTTTCTTAAATAGCTTAAAATAGAATATATCAGGGCCACTATAAACCCTCTTTCACCACAGCCTTCGAACAGGCTTTGTCCCAGAAGAATGGAGGACTGCAACAGGCGTCCATCTACACAAGGTGGGGCCCATCAACTGACCCAAGGAACTACAGACCCTTAAGCTTTACCAGTCTTATCTGCAAGGCCATGGAGAGAATTATCATGAACCTGATCAATAATGACACAGGAACCCTCCAAAAACTGGACCTGATTGAATTTGGCTTTGTCTGCTCACTCTGGTGGACTTCTTTGAGAACTCACCAGGGCTATGGATGAGGGTAAAATGGTTAATACCACTTATCTAGACCAGGCCAAAGACTTCAACACAATCCTCCATTTGGAGATCATAGATACATTTACTGAGTTAGACATAAACCCCTACATCATCAGATGGATAGCCAACTGGCTCATTGACAGGACACATGTTGTCTGGATAGGTGAATCCACTTCCAATAAGAAATGCGTTACTAGTTGTGTCCCACTGGGATCAGTGTTGGGACCACTCCTGCTTGGTATATACTTCTCTGAAGTGAAGGCTAGTATTGGCGGCCTTTGGCTCACCAAGTGCACTGATGATTGTAAGCTGGGAGTAATCCATAAATCTCCAAATGATGCTAACACCCTAAAAATGACAAATGACTAATGCCAAAATCATGGTCTGAGACTAAATGCTAAAAAAATGCATAATCATACCCTTCCATAAATCAGAAATCCCTGTAAATTATAATATTGATAGCACACCCTTAAAAGTAGACCCAGTGGTGAGGGACCTAGATAGCAACCTAAACGTTGACCACCAGGTAGCTACAGAAGTGAGGAAATCCTTCTGTGTGGCTCAACTTATAAGTAAAGGCATGGCATCAATATCAAAGGAAATCATAGTGCCATTATACTTGGCTCTTAACAGGCCCATAATCTTATACAGTGCTCCCTTCTGCATGTACCGAGCAGGCACTTACACCAATTGGAGTAGCCCAGAGATTTCTCAATAAAACATACAAAGCATAAGACACATGTCTAATGCAGACTGACTAAATGCCATACCTCTTTATTCCATCTAATATTGTTTACTGAGAGGGGACTTATGTCTGACCTACAAGGCATTCTCTGATCCAGTCCTGATGAAAATGTTATATATTTGCAAGAAAAATTATATAAGGGTAATGTGTTCCTTCTGACTCTAACATAACTTGTTGGAGAGACAGATTTGTAGCCCAAAGGCTGCCTTGTCTATGGAATAAACTTTCCATCATCATAAAACAAAGCGTGTCCCTCACTCGTTTCAAAAATAATTTGGATAAAAGGATGTGGAACTGTAAATTCGCTCCTAGGGTACTGCCCAAGTCCCTTATGGACAGAAACCATCTGTAAAATGACTCAGGGCTCCAATATGTAAAGACTAACTACCCTGATACTACCCCATCCCATATCTGGGGAATTAAGATATAATACTGTCATATCCTGGGTATTATTCGCTGGTCTTATAAAGGCTCTTGAGCCATTAGCATAGTAATCACCTATGAACCTATTAAAATGTGTTAACTAATACAATGTTATTGGTCCTGTCTGGTATAATACATATGTTTATGATAGGGAGATGGAGTGCATACCATTTATGGACACTTATTTTGTATATGCTAGAAAAAATTCCTACGCTAAGCAGTGGTGATCCTTGTGGATTTTGGATTTTGAAAAGGTTTTTTATTCTGTAAGTTGGTAATGCATCTGGTCTGCACTCAAACTCTTTAGATTTCTTCTCCCTTTTATAATAATAGTAAAGGTATTTCCCTTCAAAACCATTTGCTGGCATTCTAATGTGATCCACACTCTCAACTCTTTCTCCTTGCTGAGGGGTACCAGGCAAGCATGCACTATATCACCAACCCAGTTTTTAGTTGCAGTAGTACTCTTGGACAGCTAGCTGAGTTGCTCACATCTCCTAAATTAGTGGAAACAAATAGGCCATGAGGTCAGCATACTCATTTTTAATGATGATTCTCTAATAGTAACGGAGCAGCACCAGAAGGCTATCATACTCCTTGAGGGGATATTACGAAGAATGTTATCAGTATTATTAATATTTATCAATGTTCAGGACTGTAAGTGAGCAGACAAAAATGGAGTTGTTTCCTGTCAAGCTAAAATTATATGACTGGAACCCCTGTTTAGATACTGCCTGTCTTACCCAAATTACTTCTTCATTAAGTTACATCTGAAACCCAGGAACTGCTAGTTCTGAAACTGAAACCAATTTGGGATTTTAGGCACATGCATGGTGCATGTCACATTTAGCCTTGTAGAGGAGGATGCTGGCTGTTAAAAAAAAAAGACTATCTGTCTGAGGAAAAGAAGTCCACTTCCTAAACAGATCACAGTCCTGTTAAACAAAGAGAGGAGTGTAAGCTTTGCAGATTTAAGGGTAGTGGCTACATGAATAAACCTCAAAAGTGTCTTATCTTTGCTGATTAAATGCTTTGGTTTTATAAAAATGCCATGACCCTCTATCTTATGGTTTGCTATACCTTAGTAGTGATTTTCACTGCAATAAAATGCTGAAGAAGCTTAGGTCAATCCTATTGTATGTAGGGTCATGAAATCTCATTTTATGGACACTCAGATATAAAAACTGAATAGAAGACTGGTGATAAGAGTAAACTAAACATGTCAAACAACTAAAATAGGGTGAATGTTTTGAAAACCATTGATTATTTTAGCACCCTCCAATAGCAATGCTATCCCACCAAAGAAACATACAGAAATGACTGTTGATGAAATACGCTCTTCAGTGATCATCCTTATTTATAGTATTATTTATTTATTTATTTTACATTTGTTAACCGGGAAATTCCGACTGGACCAGGTCCATTTTCAGCGGAGGCCCGGGGAGAACAGCTCCAGCATCAAGTTATACAAATATAGTACATCCAGCATAATACACAAAACAGGTTACATCATGTATGCTGAGCATAGTAATATAGCAAGAAATTAATAAAAACACTCCAGGTAAAAGAAGATATATGTTCTGTTTCTGGTAAATGAAAAGTTACACTTGTTTCTGGACTTGGGGGAGCTGAATTCCTCGCATAGCTACCAGTCACTCACCTAGCTTAACCATGTAATGGCAGACAACTACCTGACACCACACATTGATAAAGGTCTGATACAGACAGAATATGCCATGGCAGCTTAAGTTAGTGAAGACCAATTTATCGTCATTATAATTCTACACTCATCATGACAGTCTAATATACAAATGCTGCAAGACTCCTGTGTGTGGAATGCAAATGGGTTTTAATACTTTCTTTGCAGATATGTCACATGCAACTTTCCTAATTCTTGAAGATCATATGTTTTGAGACTTTAAATTAGTGCACCTACTGTGGGTTACGATTGCTAGTTTTGCTTGTTCAGTTGTGGGTCACTAATTGTCTATTAGTTCTGGCTTATGCATTCTGTTAGACACCTCTCAGCATAAAAGTAATCCAGCAAGACAGAGGGACTCCAAAACAGCCATTTTCAATAAAAAAACTTTCATTGTCGACACCACAAGCGCTTTCAAAGACTAAGCTGCTTTTTCAGGTAATGTCTATCAAAAAACTCAGTTTAAATACCGTATACTGCCGCCCTTGATTAATCATGTGACATCAAGGCACTTAAATTATTTAAACAAAAAGTCTCATAAAAGCATATGTATAACACCTAATTACAGAATACATTCATAAAAATTCATATGTAACAAATATATATGTATATATGTAAAACATAAAAATACAATGATACAAAGGCAAAAAACATTCAACGTTTTAGGTTCCTAGATTTTAGCTTAGATTTTATAGGGACCACATCATTGAGTCCATGCCCAGTATCACCTCTCAGTCTAATGATCCACTTAGACTCAAGCTGCTCAGTACTATTCCTGATCTCACCTCCTCTTACTGCCTCGTGTACCCTCCCTATAACCATAAACTTAAAAGTAAGCTCAGTACCACTGGCAATGACATGTTTTTCAAGGGCATTAGTTTTATTCCCTTTGCTAATATGATACAAATATCCCTTTATTCTTTCTCTAAGCATTCTATCTGTCTTGCCTACGTAAAATTTTGAACACAATAAACAGTGGGCCAAGAAAACAATGTGGGAGGTGCTACAAGTGGAAAAGACTTTGAACCTATATATTCTATCCCAGTCAGGGTGTGTGAAAGTAGAACTGCTGTCAATGTAAGTGCATACACTACAAGTGCCACTGCTAAAGTGGCATTAATGCTGTAGTCAGGCTTATTCCTTCTGTAACATAAGGTCCATTTTTAAGGATTTCAAGTTATGGCTGTTCTTATAAAGTTGTTAGTAGTAATATTTGATGTATCTTCATTAACAAAACGCCCTTTAACAACCCACCTTCCTCACTTACATTATGCTGATGACATGATCATATATAAATCATGTCATTGAGCTACAGTCTGACCCACACCTGTCCCATCAACTACTAATTTAACACAACCTGCTTCCAAACCTCTAATAAACCAAAACCATGCTTTATGGCACTCATCATAGAATGACCAACTTTCCACCACCATTTCTTTTTCTGATCTTAACAACTCTAGTATTGAAACCACAACAATCTTCACATATCTTGGCCTCTGGGTAGATTAATCTCTTGAAAAAGGCACTCCCTCCCAGAAGAACCCTGCTCAAAAATATACTCCATGATTTTTCTTGGGCAAAAAAAAAATCTATGCTTTCTTTTTCCTGTCAGCTAGGCCATTTTTTGAGAAAAGTGTGCCTCTATCCTGTCTTGAATATGGCCTTCCTATCACAGCATGTGCCTTGAAACAAAACATATGAATACACTCCAGACCGATTATAATTCCATATGTCAATTCATTACTGATTAGCTTCCTCAAGGGCATAACTTCTTAAGGATCAATAGTATTAGATAACTTCCCCATCAGAGACAAAACCTTCTCCTAGCTATACAACATGCCTAGAATCTTCTATACCCACTCTCTGCTATACTACATGGAAAAAAAAAACTCTTCATATAACTTACACAACTACTCACAAATTTAATCTTCCCTCTCTTTGCCAAGATCCTTTCTCCAGTCCAACAGACATGCATTCTCTATACTTTCCCACTCCCATTAAGCTGTCCTTCTTCATCTTCAATTTATGCTGCTTTAGAAAGGGCCATAAAACCCACCTTGAACAGAAGGCCATATGCTGTCATTATAAAGGACATATCACTTAACTCTTCAACCCCTCTTATCATATAACTTCCGACTTCTCAACTCTACATATTTGTAAATACAGCCTTACTTGGGTTCAATCAATTGTATGTGAAGCTTGCACTTGGCATTACTGAGACATCTGGCTGACAGGATGAGTAAATGGAGTGGGGGGGGTGCATACAGCTACATAAATTCTTACTGGTAGAAAAGTATCTAATCAGACAAAGTTCTGTATTTGACACAGGAAATGGCTTACAACATTCTTTGTGAGAACATATATCAAAATCATGGAAAGTGATGAACTCCCACCTGCAGTCCAAAACAGTTTTGGAAGGACATAAAGGGATTATCAGGAGAAATCATGAAACCTAAATACTATCCCACAACTTTAAAATATAACAACAAGCCTCAACTGCCAGAACAGTATAAAAACTTTATCTATACCACTATACAAAAAAAAAAGTCACCATTTCTTTTCGACCCTTTACCCCATCTCAACACAACTCTTCAAAATTCTCTTAACCAACACTGTACCCATTAACTGAATATACAACATTCCATTTTAAAGAGATCTCTGTAAAATGAAATATAACATTCCTGACAAATCTTTAAAAAATCCTACTCCAATATCAGCCAGCTACATCACAACTTATTAAAAAAAAAAAGCATCAGTTAAAATTGTCAAACCCTTAACAGACAGGGTTAATAACAATGAAAAGGCAAAATAGCGAAGCTTTTAAACAAATTCTTTCCCAGGGAAAGAATTTACTTGGCTGCTTTTGTTACTTTGGCATTTACGGCATGGTAGTGTGATCTCAGAGTTGGTATATTTAAGTAGGGGGGTGTGGGGGGAGAAGCCCCCCCACTTTATGTATTCTTTCAATTTTTCTTTTCTTTTCTTTTTTTTATTTATTTATTTTTAAAAATCACTGTTCTGAGCTTTCGCTATTGTAAGCTTTCACTTACATGGGGTCAATTATTCATCATTCACTTTTTTAAGCGTTCGATGATATAATATAGACCCAACGTACATACAGAGTCTCTCCCTACTAACAGGAATAAAGCCTCCAAATTAAAACACCCCATTGAAATTCTCCTTCCTAAAATACCATCAATCAAAACTTTAAATGACTCCACTCATCATTCAGATGAGGTATTAAACCTAGGCCCCATCTGCTTTAATTGGTTGTAGCTCAGGTGGATGTAAAAGACTCAATAGCATCTATGAAAAAGAGAGGGGGACGTTTCATGATGTCCTGGCCAAATTTCTTCAAGTAATATAAATATCACTTTGGGTCTTCTCTGAAAAGAGGCTACTAACCTAGTAGGACTATCCTGGTCAACAAAGGATAAATATATAAAAACAAATAAACCTGTCACCATTCTTTGCCCACCTGCAGAACTATTTGAAAAAATCCTGAGCAGACAATGAAACATATTAATAGGTACTATATGCTTTCAGACATCATGGTTTCAGAAATGCCTTCAGTACAACTACTGCCTTACTCATTCCAACTGACTCCATTTTCTGTGACTTTAATACTGATTTGGTCCATGTTGGGATTTTTGCAGATATGACTAAGGAATTCAAAACTCTTAACCACAATATTCTCCTTTTGATACCAAACAAACTTAAGTTTGGTCACAACAGCTATGAAGTGGTTGTAAAGTTGTCTAGAGACTAGATCATTCAAAGTCCACACTACCAATATTTTATTATGTAATCTGCGGTGGTGCAGCGGTAGCGTTGTTACCTCACAGCAAGAGGTTTTCCTGTTCGATTCTCAGCTAATGTGCGGGGAGTGCCTTCTGTGTGGAGTCTGCATGTCCTCCCTGCAGGTTGAGTGGCGTTCTGAAAGACATGTGTGAATGGGCATGCCTTCATTGAAGGTTGGGCGTTGAACTGGCAACTCAGCACCGTGAAAATCTACTGCCAATCATTAGCGGACCGGAATTCCGCTGTGGTGACCCCTAACTGGGAAAAGCCGAAAGACAACAACGACTACCAATATTTTATTATCACTTGGCATCCTAAACAACACATTGCCACAAGGTTTAATTCTGGGTCCCTTTCTGTTTTCATTATTTATTAATGATCTTACAAATGAGCTCCCATCCCTTGATATCATACAGTATGCAAATTATATCCCTCTATTACAAGTTAGGAAATTTTCTTTTGATCTCCATAACAAACGATAACAGACTTTCTTTAAGATGTACAACTTGGCTGATTTTAATCACCTTATAATTAACTATAAACACACACACACACACACACACACACACACACACACACACACACACACACACACACACACACACACACACACACACACATAGCAACCTTATGCTAGTTACAACCCCTCTAAAAATCTAATACATCTACCTTTTATTAATATCACAGGTAAGCACAAAAACAGCACCCCCCCATTTCTGAATACAAATAACTACGACTTAACGTTTGATCCTTTGTTAACTTTATCAAATCATATAGACACAATAACTAACACAGACCTATTTCAACTTAAACTCTGCTATAGAAGCAATCATTTACTCTCTATTTCAGCACACTTTTCCCTAGCCAAAATGTTCTTCTCCATTAACTGAAATACAGTCTTCCTTGGCTTAACTATTATTCATCACAAAAGTCTCAAAGACTTCAAGTAACAGAAAAACAAATATGTAGCTCTGCCCTTCTTGTCTACAGCAAGTCTTACCTTTGTAACTTTCACCATCTAAAATGGATTCTAATCATTGAAAGGTGATATTATCTCCTAGGAATTCTTATTCACAAAACACTAAACAGCAGCTATCGGATGTCCTTTGAGATGGAAACTACACATCTAAGACCAGGTTTATTTCCTTTGAATTACCTAGGAGAAAGCTATCATATTAAGCAGATCTCCCAAATAAATCTGGCATTATGGAACAGACTTCTATCTGAATTAATGAGCCTGGAATCTCTCACTGTTCAAAAAGGCATTCCAAGAACAGTTGCATTAGGGAACTGAGCATAAGTGTTTTAGGTAAAATGGTTAACCTCACTGCTTGCCATCAAACAGCACATCACCTCCAGTAAGGCAGTCACTATGAAATATTGAATGCTAACAGTATGCTGCCTCCAGCATGACAATCTTTCTCTGCGTGTTTATTTGTTTATTATTTATTTATTACATTTTGTTCACCAGGAATGTCCAACTGGGCCAGAGGCCTGTTTTCAGTGGAAGCCCGGGGAGAAAAGCACCACAAAATAATACAATACAAGTAGATTTTGGATACACAGATTATCACAAATTGGAATGCAATTTTACAAATCAAAAACAAACATCACAAAATAGTATGCATTTTTACAATATCAAAACCTCATATATCAAGATAGTTTGCATTTTTACAATATCAGAAACATCATATATCAAGAAGAAATATTACATGAGAATTGTGTGTTTACTGGTGTAGATCCTGGGGGAAGATCTACCTTGTTGAACATACACAACAGGATGGTGGGAAACTAAATATGCTAACGGAGCAGCTTTGTAGTGAATAAAAAAGAAGCTGAAGTAAAGCATTATTTACAAGTTGAGAGAGCTGATGGCAAAGGTGGTAGAGGGAGCCAAAATAAGTTACAAAAGAAGCAGGAGGAGAGCTTGTTCTGAGAGTAGCTAACAAGAGGGGAGAGTGGGTTTAAGCAGGGGAGTGGCAGGAGCATAGCCACTGGTTGCTAAGGTGGTGTTTTAGTAGTGTTTTGAATTGATCATGTGAGGGTACGTTCCTTAGGATTTCTGGGAGGGAGTTCCAGAGTTTGGGTATGTTATGGGAATAGAGGGAGTTGCTGTGTTGGTTGTTGGAGTTGGACACTTTAAGTAAGAGTTTGTTGGAGGATCTGAGAGTTCATTGGTTGGAGTGTGGTTGAACTAAGGAGGATAAGGCAGGGCAATTATCGGGATTGTAGATTATTATCTGGGTTAAGGCTAGATGATTAAGAGACAGAAGGCTTGTTAGCTCTAGCTAGTTTAATGCTGAAAGTGATGAGCAGTGGTGGGACGTGAGTGGGAGGTTGGTGGCAAATATAGAGATTTTATGGTAACATGATTCCAGTTTATTGAGGTCTGATTTCCGGAGGTTTGTAAAAACAATGGAACCATAGAGAAGGGTACTTAGGAGGTGTGTGCGTGCAGTGACAAGCCTGGCATTTGGTGTTAGGAATGGCCTGACTCTATACAGGCTGCCTAATTTGATGTGGACTTTTTTGATGGTTCGGGCAATGTGTATGTCAAATTTGTAGTATTCATCTGTGGTAATACCTAAGAGTTTTGTGTGGTTAGTGGGGGTAATTTTTGCACCATTAGCAGAGGTGATGGATAGGGGGATTTGTGAATTTTTGGATTTGTTATTCCTAAATACTATAACTTTGGTTTTGTTGGGATTTAATATGGGTTGATGTTGTGAGAGGCAGGATTTGATGTCCTGCAAAGCAGATTGCATTCTGATTTGGAGATCTTGGGAGGAGGGAGCAGAACAGATAAGGGTAGAGTCATCAGTGTACTGAACTATGGTGGCATGCTGGGTTGCAGTGCAGAGGTTATTGGTGAATATGATAAAGAGGAGTGGACCGAGAATGGAACCTTGAAGGACTCCTACAGAGGTGGGGAGGAGAGGGGAGAGGGAGGAGTCCCATACTGTGGCCTGTTGACAATTAGAAAGATAACTGTGGAACCAGGTTAGTGCGGGTGAGCTAAGGCCGTAGGTGGATAGTTTGTTATGGAGGAGCTGGTGGGAGACAGTGTCGAAGGCTTTAGACATGTCTAGAACTATAGAAGTGACTTGTTGACCTTTGTTCAACTGTTGGTGGATGGAGTCAGTAAAGGCAAGGAGAGCTGTACTAGTACTGTGCTTTGGTCAGAAACCATGCTGAGAGTTGGAAAGTAGGTTGTTGAGAAGGAAGTAGTTTAAGAGTTGGTTATGGATGCATTTCTCTAGGATTTTTCTGAGGTGGGAGAGGATAGCTATGGGGCGGAAGTTTGTTATTTCTTTGGATTGGCCACCTATATGGAGTGGAATAATATGAGATATTTTCCAAATGCGAAGGACATACTGTTCCTTGATAGAGTGGTTAATGAGTATTGAGATGGGATATGCAATTACAGGAGCTGCCAGTTTCAGGAATGCATTAAGGAGATTGTCAGCAGCTGTGCGGCTTGGTTTGAGTTTGGATAAGAGAGTTTTATGTAGTCAGTTTGTATAGTTGTGAAGAAGAGGGGATTGTGACTGAGTATAGTGGTGCTAGGGATGATAAGTGGCTGAGCTGGTTGGTTGTCCAGAAGGGAGGTTACTGCGCTGATGAATTGAGTGTTAAACTGGGTAGCTATGGGGACAGTGTTATTAGAGGAGGATGGAGGGGGGGGGGTTACCTGGGTTTCTAGAGTTGGTTGTTGTTATCCTAAATGCTATTCTGCTTGTTTTTCTAAAATGCTGAAATTCAAAATTGACCATGTATATACTGCAAATATTTTTAAACAACTTTTTTAGTGTTCATTCTATTTCTGCAATATTTCTGTGTGCATAAGACTCTGTAACAGGCATATGGGTGTGCAACAAGTATATACTTGTTCCAAGACCCTTTAAAAAACATTTGATATTACATTTGTCCTTATGTATTGTATGCTTCTTGATTATTTATGTTGTTTGCTTTTGTTTCTGCACTTTCAGGCTGTGGCTGAAAGGGGTGTTTGGACTAGCCCACCTAGCCTGTTACCAAATAGTAATTAAATAAACAGATGTCACATTGTTTCTTCAGATTATTTCTCAGTGTAAGCAAAGTTTAAAGTATTGAAATTGTAAGTGAATGGAAAGAATAACTTAAATGAAAGGCACAGCAATAAAATGTCAGCATATGTAGACATATAGTACACTGTGGGATATGAACACTCTAGATAAGATGGAGGGACAATAATGCATGAAATATCTAGATTGCATTTTTTTGTAATTTGTTGACCATAGAAACATACTAATATGCATTTATTTAGCATACTGAGCAAACAGATCATTATGTCTGCTTCTAGTGACGTACAGTATCTCAAATATCAAGAATCTTTATTAGTAAATTGTATGTTGCAAGGTATGTGCGTCTATTTCTAATCCATATTAAAGGTTCTGTGTCACCACACATAACACAGACATTAACTATACCAGGGTATACTGTGATGGCGAACAACACTGCTTAAGTACACACATACACATGCACACAGACACACACATGTATGCACGCAGGCACACACATACTTGCACAAACATACAACACACAAACACACATGCTTTTCTGACAGGAGCGTGTACTTTCTGAAATAGATGCATAGCTCAGAAATGTACTTCAGTGGCATAATAACTTATATACAGGTGACTTATTTAAAGCATAGAGCATACATACATGTGTCTGAGGTATCGTTGCATACTAGCTGTATGGGCTGCAGTATTGTTTAAATGGAAAAAATGTGTATATATCAAGTACTGGATAAAGTAGATTAACTATATGTATTCCCCAAACTTTCAGTGCATTGTCTTTACCTTTGGTGCTAAGATTTATATATCAAGGATGCTGACCACTGAAATGTAATGCTGATTGCTATAGGTACAATACTAGCATCTATACTTCTTTTAATGCATATGAGCATAACAAAATAAAGAGTAATGTTTTCACCACAATCAACAGAGGTACAAGGTTGAACTGTAGAAAAATCCTTCTCAACTGACTTGTATTATGGCATACTAGCAAATCAAGCAAATCAAACATTGACATGGAGAATCTTTGCATTGTTGAAGGTGAGCAACTCATCTCTTTCTGTCATCATTCGTCTGACTATAAGATAAGTGATTTATTGGATACAGTTACCAGGTGCCTGATGTTGAACACCTGCATCCCTTTTACAACAATACTGCAGGTAAAGGAATAGCTATGTCCTAGGTGCATTATGTTCACATGTATATGCTTTACTCCTGTATAAAAGGTTAGACAGTACGGAAAACAATTTAACAGATGATTTAACAGATGATAATGTTTGATATTGTGTTTGTTTCTGTTGTTTATCCCTTTTATTGTTATTTTCAGCAAAGTCAAACAAGCAGACCATACTGCTCTACATAATGTGCTGTAACATTTTGTAATGCATTGTTTTATTCATGGCATATTGCACCAGGTATATATGATGCTCTGTATATGGCACTGTGGTGTTTTTGGCTATAATGTACATAGTATCAGGCAACTATTTCATGAACTGTTGTATGACACTAGTGTTTACAATTCATGTGATATAGGCTGTGGTAATAATATATATATATATATATATATATATATATATATATATATATATATATATATATATATGTCCGGACACATGCTCGACTAGCATATGTCCGAATCACAAAACATCGAACACACATACACGAAAGCGCTTAACATCGACAAGCACTTCCGTGTATGTGTGCCTGTTTCGTAGATCAGACTACAGTGCGGGTAAGGGAAAATTCCCTTTTTCCCACTGTAGTGCGATCTCAGAGTGAGAATAATAAAGTAGGGGGTGTGGGGGGTGAAGGGGGCGAAGCCCCCCTGCAGAAATGTAGATTTTTTTTAACTACATATACACGGAAGTGCTTTTCGATGTCAAGCACTTAACGTGTTTGTGTGTTCGATGTTTTGTGATTCGGACATATGCTAGTCGAGGATGTGTCCTAGACCCATATATATATATATATATATATATATATATATATATATATATATATATAGATATACATATATATATATGTGTATATATATATATATATATATATATATATATATATATATATATATACACAGACACACACACACACACACACACACACACACACACACACACACACACACACACACACACACACATATAAAATAAATATATATATGTATGAGAAATAACTTCACTGTAATACGACTTACAATAAAATAAAAAATAGGCACTATATATATACACACACACACACACACACACACACACACACACATAAATACACATCATGCGCTGTGGTAAGAGAATAAATAAACATATATATATATATATATATATATATATATATATATATATATATATATATATATATACACACATCAGTAGTGTGAAGAAATACCTAAATTAACATTCTATGAAAACAAGAGGCTTGAAAACTGCAACTCTATCACAGTAATACGAGTCTTTCAATTTGTCAAGAAGACATAGGAAGAGTTATCACTGAATCCCATAATAACATGTTCTGAAAGTACAGGTGAAGAGGTTAGCAGAGAACAAACGTGTTTTATAAGTTGCAAAAAAGGATCAAGGAGCTGTATCCACTCAGCTCTGGTTTTAAGTTGACTCTTTCCCTCAAATCAACTTATAGAGGAGTTTGGAGGTAATTGGGAATGCACTGTTATATTTATTTATCTATTGACATTTAATGACCAGGAAAGTCCAAATGGGCCTGGAACCCATTTTCAGAGGAGGCAGGGTGAGAAAAGCTCTATAAACAAATACAGGCATAAAGAATTTTACAGATATAACAAGCACTACAGCAGTTACTAATACAATTACATACATTAATAGCTTTTACGGTTACACCTAAGCATGCATATAATTCTAGACATAATACAGTTAATGTTGTAGATATGTAACATTTACAGCAGATTTTAAGCAGTTCAGTTTAAGATTCTAGATTGGAATTAAATATTACTGGAAGAGCAGATTAAGTTGGTACAAGTCCTAATAGGTTTGACTTGTATGTGTAGAGGATAAAGTTAAGAAGAGTTAGTATGAAGCAGGGAAGAGAAATATAGTACAGAGATAACAGAAGTATGGTATAAAGTTAATTAACATGGTTATAGTGAACAGAATAAGGAAGCATCATTTTAAGGCATTAATATGAATGAGACCATGTAGATGCCACTTCACAGAAATGATTGAAAGTTTTATGGATCTTAGTGACTTTTTATGGAAAACGACAAGTGTATATCTGTCAGGTATGATGTGTGTGTGTGTGTGTGTGTGTGTGTGTGTGTGTGTGTGTGTGTTATATATATATAAACACACACACAGATGCATACATACACACACACACACACACACACACACACACACACACACACACACACACACACACACACACACACACATAGCTGAAAGATTTTGGCAACTGTTTAAATGATATGACCATAAAAGTCCTGCTTATTTATTTATTTTTTTTTAGATTAATTAATAATATCTATCCAAACTTGGCATCAGAACCGAAAATAGTTTAGATAAAGCTGAAAGATAGGCTGCTATATCATCTGCAAACAATATTGCTTCAAGATATTCATTGTATTTTAGTCCAGGTGTGTGCATACATTTGTCAGTAAGGTTTATTAAAATTGATTAACTTGATAAGCTCCTAAAATTCAAAGATCACACCAGTGAACATGAGTGATAGTTTCAGAACATAAACCTAGCAATGTTTTGTAGTAGTTTACCAACACAGAGAGTGTGTGTTTGGAGGTAGAAAAAGACAGGATTGTACAGAGGAAATGTGCTGCTCTTCTGTGCAATTATTTGAGTTTCTACTCCTTTAATACCTAAACACACCCTATCAGTCATTTTCCTTCTTTTATTTCTCTTACTCTTAATCTTTCTTTTACTCCTTATTTCTCCTGTCACCCATATTTACTCCACTTATTCCCTCTAACAAATATTTATTTCTCTCTCTCTCCTTCCTTCCAGCCCATCTCAATATCCACAGTTAGAATATTCCACTCTGACATTTGCTTTATGAGTGACTAATAAACTCACTCACTTAAAACATCTCAATACATTTCAAACCCCCCCCCCCCCAGCCTCTGCCAAAACGAGATTAAATTGTCCAGGTGGACATTCTCTGTAAACAAATGTCAGTAAATAAAAAATAAATCAAGAGAGAAACCTAAATATAGATATAAATATAGATACATATATATAGACATACACACACACACACACACACACACACACATATATATATATATATATATATATATATATATATATATATATATATATATATAGATATGTGTGTGTGTATGTGTGTCCCCTACACATGACCGAAATTCCACAAAGCAATTTACGATATGGCCGTGACCATATGATCAACTTTTTGAATTTCGATCATGCAGAACGGGCATCTCCGTATAATGCAGAATGGGATGATTTCCATGTTCCAAACTGTAGTGTGATCTCAGAGTTGGTATATTTAACTTGCAGGGTGTGTTGTGGCACAGCTCCCCATGGGGGGGGGTGCAGGCCGGCTTGCCCTCCTGCTAGCAATGTGTAGGTAAGTTTTTGTTTTGTTTTGTTTTTTATTAACGATGTTTGAATTTCCAAAAGTTGATCATTTGGTCTCGGCCATATGGGAATCGGCTTTTTGGAATTTCGATCATCTATAGTAGACCTATGTACACATACATAGATAGATAGATAGATATAGATAGATATAGATAGATAGATATATATGCAAAACATGTAGACATTTTTGGACATCAGGCACAGACATCTTACTCTAATCTAAGAAGCTAAGAAGCTCCAAAAGCACACCTGGTACATTTATTGTTCTTAATTATTATTACTGTATAACAAGCATAATTTACAATACCTACATCGCTTACTGGAAAAAGTACCCAGTAATCACCTCATTGAAGAATTTCTTCACTGTCCATGTTTGCTATGAAAAATCTGCATACTGAAGAGTGAAAAGAACGAGTGTTTTAAATGTGTAATCCATCGAG
The DNA here is from genome assembly GCF_019279795.1 of Protopterus annectens. NCBI lineage: Eukaryota > Metazoa > Chordata > Ceratodontiformes > Protopteridae > Protopterus > Protopterus annectens. The sequence goes on along the minus strand of NC_056735.1, from coordinate 1,601,707,139 downwards.
TTCATTTACGTGTACAGAAATGTATTAGTTACTGAATAAAAGAATTATGTTCAAGTGAAGAGCGGCATGATATGTAACACCATGTATGTCAAACCTAGCTGAATAATGTTCATTAGAAGGGTCAAAATCATTATTTAATACTAAAATGCATGTATTATGTTTCATCTCTACCTTACTGGTTCATTAATTTGTACCTATGAATAAGGTCAACATTTTGACAACTACCTGCATATCGTGATTATCAATAAATGGAATGAATATGGAATACATCTATATATTAGGAAATATTGTTCAGCTTTGATTCATTACTGTCATACTGACTGCTGGGTTAGAACAATTATATTTGACAGCAATAAATGTATTTCTTACACTCTCTCTTTCTCAAGTTTTTGCAACTTTTCTAATAAACTGACTAACAGAAAAAAAGTACAGTAGAAGCCATATCTGGTAAGAAATTGGGCAAAAAATAATAAAGCCCTTTGTAATATGAAAAAAACATAAATGTTCAAGACAAATTTTAATTGCAATACATTTCAAGACAAGTTTTATTTCAATAGCTTAATGTTTGCTTAATTGATTCAAGAAAAGAAAGCCACACATGTAATTAAATAAGTTTTCTATCATTCTTTGACTACATAATTCAAATCTATTGAGCTATGCTGCTGATGAGACAACAGCAACTCATTAATGTACCCCTGCTGGTGTGAGAGGGAAATTAAAACAATTTCCTTAGGCATTCAAGCCAAAGTGATACCTGTTCATAATGAAATTAGCAGCAGCTTCAGCAAGAAAAGCAGTGTCTTTATTTCTACCCTTAATTTGTTGTCACACTCCTCAAGGCTTTATTACAAATAAGACTCTCACACTCCTTTCTCAGTCTCATTATAAATGTTACCTGCCATTAGCACAAAATCTAAACTTTGCTAGGCACTAAATAAATAATGATCTTCATTGCAGCAGTCTGCACTCCTGCAGAATTTCATATTTTACATAATTTCATATTCAGAATTTATACATTCCATGGTAAAGGTAGAGGCAGTGGCTCCCTCTCCAAAACAGTTTATTGCCAGCATGCGTACCTCCAAAAGCCGATTTTATCATTTTTGACGCTAGCATTATTATGCCATTGCATGGGTTAAAGGTATTCGGATTAATTTTCTTTATCCGAAAAAGTACTAGTAAACTGAAGCACTCCTTTTAGACTAAAAGGCTAATCAGTTGTATATCCAAGTAAAGATATTATTTCAACTGTTTCACTGAAAGGATTATAAGCAAAGCAAATTTTAAATATCTCTTTGTTTTCATTTCAAAATAAAATGTATGTGTATATATATCTGAGGAAATACATGTAAAATATGGTGCTCAGGCAATTAGTTCATTGCTAGATACAAACTCAGTACTACAAGGCAAAGTGTCATGAATCCTTTTTCTCTAAGTTTAGCACTGCATAAATGAAATCAATATATTCAGCTTGCTTTTAGGGGGTGTTATGAATATAGAGGTATTCAGAAAAATTTGCTTTGCCACTGTGCAATGCTAAACATCAGGGATCTATTCCATGAAGTGACCTGATGTTGCTTATGTATGTAGTTGAACAAGCATAATGCCAGTATTCTGAGAAAAGGGCTGCATACTAAATTAGAGCAGGTCTATTACTAGTTGCAGTCACTCCAGTGAACAGCAATGGGAAAGGCTATGCAATGAGCATTCACATAAATAATGCATCATGAACAGTAAGGTTGTCTTCCCAAAGCTTTACATGTATACATGCATAATGAAGTACCTCGTACCAGCAACTTAGGCACTGTGAACAGCCCAGAGAGGGTAAACGCAGCAAAGTACCAACACAATGCATTATAAAACCGAGGAGAAAAAGAAATGCTAATAGGAAAGACTGAGCAGTAGAACACAAGTGAGTGTAACTGTAAAAAATGATAGATTGGAAAGAAAGAAAGACAAGTATTTTGTTTTTTTTCTTTCTTTCTTTTTTGTTTACTTTTTACTTATTTATTTTTTGGACAGCTACATGTGTTATATATTTGAAAAAGAAAGGTAAATGGAAAAGGTAACAAGGAACATGTTTAGGAAGGATAGAAGGAGTGGACATGGCAATAGGGATAGGGAAATAAACATACATTTTAAAATTAGGTGAGCAGGGTGGTATAGATACAAAATGTGGAGATGATAGTTTAAAGACTCATACATAGAAAGGGAGCACAACTGCTAATGTAGAGGTTTGATTATAAACAAGGCACAGGAAAGACACATAAGGGTCTTGTCAGAGATTTGGGATACATGGCTAGGCTTAAAAAGTCCCTGGTTATTGTTAACCTAGTACACACCTATAACCCTATAAGATAGTCGAACACCAAAATGGGGGACGGGGTGGGGTTTGAGGGATCTTTCTGTCCATCCCAGAGGAGAGACCACCCAGACATTAGTCACCTCCTTGGCTGGCTTCATCATCAAGCTCTGTCTCTGCAGACCTGATAGTTTGGCTTCTCAGTAAAGTGGCTCTAACAGTCATACCTGGAGGTTGTCTGTGGTACTGATGCATGTGTACAACTGCCAGCATACCTCATGCAACCAGTTGCACACAGATTCCATATGACAAAAAAAGATAAGACTTTATCTCCTCCTGTGAGGTAGGAACTGAGACAACCAGTGAGTTCTGTAGGTCACCTTCATCAGGATGAATCTATATAAATCAAGCCACTACTCCACGGCTAAACTGTAATGTGTTAGTAACGCCAACACCAATACAAAAAGCAGCTTTGAAAAAATCTTCTTAGATCTCCTTTTCAACTTTCGTTTTTATTAAAATATAGAACCATAAAATTCAGAATGCTTAGTTCACAAGCATCCAGTACCAATATAGTGAAACAATGTTTCTATCAGGAAATGCAGACAGTAATTAGATACAAAGTAGCGTATCTGGAATTATTTTGGGTTATAGCGTTTCAAAACCAACATACCATTCGGGTCTTTCTTGGCGTCAACAGTTCTTCTCTTGCAACAGTAAGAACTCAGAAAATATTGTATTATATTGAACGCCTTAGTTAGTCTTACGTAGTAGCATTTGGTTTAGTACAGTCCTTCGACGTTGCTAAGTAGTTGAACGCTACTTTGGCTTCCTTGTGTATGGCTTCACACCACTCACAGAAAAAAATATCTGGAAACAAATAGATTTAAAATGTGTCATATAAATCCATGAAGTATGTCCCAACTCTCACACAATAAGCGCTTTCGGATAAACCTTCATCAGATCATATCGTTTTTGTATTGGTGTTGGCATTACTAACACATTACAGTTTAGCCATGGAGTAGCAGCTTGATTTATATAGATTAAATTTTTATACTTGCCGCTACCTTAATAATGAGTAATACATTTATTTGTATTCATCAGGTTGAACACCATCTGCTTGCTGAGAGGTAGGCATGGTAGCTGGAGGAGACTCAGCACCTGATGTGTAAATGGGAACAAACCCATGTCTTCTCTGAAAATCTTTAACCTCCACCATAACTGGGTATGTAGAAGGATATAAAAATAGAAAGAGAACAAATAAAATGCTTTAGTACGCATGTATTTTATAAACAGACCTGAAATGCAGAGTAGAGCCATAAACATAGTGGAGTTACGGAAAAATTCCAGCTCCTCAAAACACCATGAAGACTAGAGAACAGATGTGCCGACCGAGCCAATTATGGAAATAAGGTACATAAGAAAAATGCAGAAGTCTAGGAAGTCATCAAAAGAAAGATGAAGTACAGTAAAACGTGGGAGACAGAAAAGACAGAACAAGCTAGGAGGAAATACTGGCTGACTAACAAAGAGCTTAAGAAAGTAGTTGCAGTAACAAAGAACAAGGCATCAGTCACTCTGCCAACTTTTCCAAAGTAACTGTAGATGTCACAAAGAAACTGTATCAGGTTGCAAGGCAAAGACAGTAAAATAAAGAGTTAGACATGCTTCATAATGGATGCCAGTAGCAACCTGCTCACCAGTGCACAGAACATTAAAGGCAGATGGAAGGGGTATATCCAGCAGCTTTTGAATGAAGAAAACCTCACAGAAGTAGTACTGCCCAAGACACGGCCTACTATAAGAGCAGAGGAGGAGCCCACTATAGAAAAAGTTAGAAGAGCACTAAGGAAAATGAAGTCAGGGAGAGCAGCATGCTCTGATGAGGTAACAGCAGATATGATAAAGATGCTGGGTGAGGCAGTAGAGAAAATGGCTTCTGAGAGTACTCATAGCAGTGTGGGGACAAAGGGGTATCTCAAATGACTGGATAATAAGCACACTGGTACCAGTGTACAAGAACAAAGGGGACATTTACAAATGTGGGCAGTACAGAGATATCAAATTCCTGTCATGTTGCATGAAAGTCCTGGACAGAGTGACTGATAAAGGAATATGCAGATTAGTACAAAGTAAGATGGGAGATGATCAGTTCAGATTCAGATCAGGATGCAGCACAACTGACCTGATATTTGCATTGAGACAGAAGAAAATAGAGATGAGGAAAGAATCCAGCTGAACATTCCTAGACTTGGTGAAGGCCTATGAAAAGGTTCTAAGAAAGATGATTTGGACAGTCCTATGGTGTGGTGAAGTCCCAGAAACACTGGTAGAATTAGTACAAGTTATGTATAAGGACCCATTAGCTCAAGAAAGAACAGTATTCATTCTCACAGAGGGGTTCTCAGTGGGAGTAGATGTGTATCTGGGTTCAGCTCTGAACCCATTGCTGTGCATACTGGTGATGGACTACATTAGTAACAGGCCAGAGATGAACTAAGTTGCTGTATGCAAACAGTGTGGAAATACAGGCAGACTCTGTGCAAGAACTTCAACAAGGATATGGAAATGGAATGTTAAACTTAAGGCACACAGGATGAAGCTGAGTACAGATAAGACAGTGGTAATGGCAGCAAATGGGAGAAATCAGAAGAAGCTGAGAAATGAGATAGAAAGGAAAATAGCAGAACAGGGTAACAGCTTCAAATATCTGGGTGTGTGGTTGAGGAAAAATGAAGTTTGAATGAGGAGGTCAAAGCTAGAATAAGAGGGGTTACAGCCAACTGACAGAAGAATGCCAAAGAAACTGAAAAGTCAAGTGTACAAAACAGTGGCGTGACCAGTACTACTTTGTGGTCCAGATACCTGGGCAGTAAAGGCAGAGCAAATAAGGAAGCTAGAGGTGATAGAGATGAAGTGCCTCAGATGGGTGGTAGGATGCACATGGTGGGACAGATAAAGAAATGAGGACATAACAGCAGAAGCCAAAGTAGCTCCACTTGCAGAAAAGGTCAAAGAGAACAGATAATGGTGCTTCAGGTTCATGTGCAGAAAAGTAGAAGACAATCTGGTGAAGAAGATTTGGGACAGGCAGGAAAAAGGAAATGAGAGCATCCAGCAAAGAGGTGGATGGACTGTGTGAGAGACCTGCAGCAGTCAGGCACGAGTGTTGAAAGGCAGGAGAGTGACATTGAACAGAGAGAGAGATGGCGAGAGTATAAAAATGGGGAAAAAGGGAGCTGATGATGATGATGACTGACCGTCAGGGTGTATAGGTGTAGGACAGTAAGCATGACCACAAATCTAAAACAGAGAAATAAGTAGTCCATGTGGTATATAGCTAAGAATAGTTGCTGGGTTAGGAGCAACTGAATAAGAAGAAAGTACTGCCTGATTTACAGCTTTCAAATCCTACACAAACCCGTAGGTATTTCAGACAGGTTTTTTAGTCAGACGTATGGGACGTACAACAGCTTCTAGTAGAAACAATTATCCCCTGCTGTAACCAAGACTGAATAACAGGTTGGATTCCCTCTCCTGCCTCTGGCTTCAGGGTATATTGTGATATTCTAGTAAGTAGTTTATTTCAATCTACTCAAATTCTTACTGGTTCTGCAAGTTTTAACTCTCTTATCTCATTACAATGCTGCATCCATATACTTTTGCGGTACCTGTTGCAGTAATTTATCATCTGTGTGAAGCTGTGATACTTGTGTTTCACTTTTAGTGTTCAGTACTGCTAAATCTACCCCATCTGCCTCATCAGGGACACCTAAATACACTTCCTCATAGATACAATAGATGCTACAACCTAAATTTACATAATAAATCCTTTCCATTAAATTTACTGGAACTGTTTTACTTAACAACCAAACATTTTTCTTTTCTATTTGATCTACGGACACACTGGATAAATAGAAACATTAGTCACATGAACTGTTTTTACTTTCTCTCTTAATAAAGATAATTCTCTTATTGAACTCATTTTAAGTACTGACCAAATGGCACCTGTAGCAATTAAAAATGGGGCATCATTCTGTCCTACACTTTGTTCAACATAGGGTCCCTTTTGATTCATTTTTATTAAGGTAGTTAAGCTTAGCTCTTTTCCGTCACCTGGATGTTCTCAGTATGGAGTTCCTGACTTCTCTGAGTCTGTGTTAGTGGGGATGGGAGGGGACCATTACCGTAATCTAGTTGCCAGGTACATCAGTTCTCCTGTTGCCTCTGCTTATAAGGGCATTCTCCTGTCCAGTGTCCCATTCTACCACAGTTGAAACAGGGTTCATTGGCAGGTGATGGAGGAGGACCAGTAGTCTGAGCCTGCCTCTCTCCCCTAGTATTCTGTTGGGTACATTGTGGTGACATTTGCCTAACATTACCTGAAAATCTTCCTCTCCCCTTCTCTTATTTCCCTTCCTTTTATAACGTCTGGTTTGCAAATCCATTAGCTTTTCTTCCATTTTCCTCTTTTTTTTTTCTCTTTGTTTGTGGTGCAATGTTGAACGTACTTAAGTAAATTCTCAAGTGTTTCTCTTTTCTAGTTAAGGATCATCTGTTTCAGGGCAACCTTTATCTGAGGCTGCAAACCTTGCACAAAAGCAGCGCTCACTGCCACTGCTGCTCTTTCTACAGGATCTGAAAGACCAGAATGCCTCTCAAATACTGTTCTAAGCTTCTTTAAGTAACCTGCTGGAGATTCACCTTTATTTTGCCTACAACCAGTTATTTTAGTTCAATCTGTTCTTTTAAGGGTACACTTTACTGATTGCTTCTAACAGTGCTTCCCTTTTCTCGTTCAACCATTCATACACATTCCATCTTATCCTTGGATTTGGATGCATCCCTGCTTCCTTGACTAGTTTTCCATAAATTTTAGGAGTAACTACTACTTTTAATAACTGACACAGGTCTGCCAGACTTGGGTCATATCATTCAATAATAGTATGCATTTCTTCCCTAAATTTCATAGGATCTTCTTTTATTTTAGGAAATTCTTTAACTATGTGGTAAGTTTGTTAGGGTCCATAGACAATGAACTTAAATTGTTTGATCTCCTCTACCTGTTGGGATTTGTCTAAGGGGCATCTGTGCTATACTTTCTCTCTCTTCATCACTAGTTTCAGTGCTAGTTCACTCATTAATTCTATGCTTCTCCTGCTGTGCTTTACAATATGTAAAATAAGTATTATAAGAAAATGCAGTGTCATATCTTTTCCCTCTCTCCTATCTGGTTTATTTTCCTTCCCCTTTTCTACTACTACCTTTTTCTATAGACTGATTCTGTCGGCAGAAGGAGCTGTATGTGGACAACTGCCACCTTCAAAGAAAGGGGGTGGAGGGGACAAGCATGGATAATCATCTTCAGATATATCCTCCTTCTGACCAGATTTATTACTTCCAGATATTACTGGATACAGGGATCTCATGTTTCTTTTTCCTGCTATGGTATTCAGATCTTTTACTTGCTGCAATAGTTTCAGGTTTGTATCTTTTAACCCACATATTGCAGATTTGTTTTCTCTTTTAAAACATCACTATACCAATCTTTAATAGCATCCCACTGATCTGTCTTTATTTTGGTTCCTTTTTTGTCTAAAGTTTCTCTCTATTTATTTTACCGTGATTAAAAGTCCCAGTTTGCTGATACCTCTGGTTCAAATCAAATGAGTAAATACCATCATTTAATGTAAGAAATAATGCAAAGACAAACAAAAATAAACTCTGGCTATATAAATATAATATTTATTCCAAATCACAGCTCATGAGGGGAATTAAGAATTTTCTAACATGATCCCAGAGAATTCCAAAAAACAACTCTTTTTATACCTTAAAAGACTGAGGCACACATGGTATGACACAGATCAGACTCTTACAAATACTAATGCTGTTCATGTAAAAGTACACACGTGAGCATATCATTGTTCTTTTATTAAATAAGGAAAACTGAATCTGTTCACATCTTGAACTCTGTTTAGCATTTTGCAGTCATGCTTAGTGAACCTTAGTAAATGAGAAAACTTCATTAGATAAGATCATGTGTGCTTGCATGTGGTTTTGTGTGTGTGTGTGTGTGTGTGTGTGTGTGTGTGTGTGTGTGTGTGTGTGTGTGTGTGTGTGTGCGTGTGCATGTGTATGTTTGAATCTGTGTGTGTGAGCATCTGCTCATGGGCAATGTATATGCATGTGTTTGTGAAACAAGCTAAAATATTTTACTTCAGCTAGAACATCTTTCCTTGACTTGCATCCAAACATCAGAGGTATAGCCAAATAGAAGGTAAATACTTCTAATGGAGAAATGAAGTCTGCGTGCAAAAGTAATTGATCAGCTAACTGTATTGTTGGCACTGTGTGCGTTTATTTGTAAATGTATGTATGTGTGTGTGAGTGCATATGAGCATGTACGTTTTTTTCGTATTTGTGTGCGTTTGTGAATGCTCACATTTGTGCATGTACTCATACAAATGAACAGAGCCAGATCATGGTCAAATAGTCAAGGTAATTAATTGGGTCCCCCCCCACATCCATTCCAGTGTCCCATTAGTTGGCTATTTCTTCCCAATTACTATAGACACTGTTCAAACCTGTCAGTGTGTATAATGTTTTCTTCTTTATGTCTACCAATGATTAAAAATATTTGAATTTCATTATAACTTTTATTTTAAATTTTATCGCATAAAAACAGGTTCATTTGCTAAACAAAACAATTCAGTCTCACAGTGAAAGCAGACTTAGCATGTACAATAAACTTCTTTGCCCTTAAAACTCACATTCATTGAAATGGCATTGAAACCCACATATAAAAAAATGCATCTGGCAAGTGGCAGATTTAGTTTACCTTTGGGCCATTTTTCAGACCATATGCCCCTTGCACACATTTTTAGGTCTATGCATGCTTACATGCAGGTGTTCTTGGATTCACGTTCCTGATTATATTAAATTATGTTCCTTGTTTAATACAACACCACTTGTCAGAGTGTGTTTTAAATTCATATGTTTGAACATTTTTCCAGTAAACAATGAAAGAAAATGTATGAACCAGAAATAACAAAACCCATTTCAGAACATTTCAACCATAAAGGACCACTCAAACATCTGTCATTACAATCCACCAATATCAGTCAATATGTACAATCTCTGCAGAAGTATACACTTGAATAATTCCATGTTAGAGAGATAACTAATGAAGAGGTTGCTGCTGGCAAACAACTTTACATTTCAGGGTTTCATCTGTGAATTCAGTGCCTGCTGCCCTTGAAGAATAAATTGCCTATGTTACATTAAAAAATGGTAAGCTGCCTGGTAATATTGCAATAGGGAATAGCTAGCAAACCAACAACAGGTTCATTGCAACTAGAAGTTTCATCCAAGGAAGGACATGCTCAGAAGTGATACACCCACTACCCATCCTGCCTTAAAGTATACTGCAGTATCAGCAATCCAGCTACACAGTCTGGGAGTAGAGCAAACAGCTCCAAAGGTGAGTATGCCACTACCTGTTGTGCTACAAACACTACTTTCAAATCTTATAGTACAAACACTGACAGCTATTTGCTAAACAAAACAGCTGCACACTGAAAACAGACAGCATAATAAACAATAAACTCATCTTCCCTTGAAACTACAAATTCCTTGAAAATTCACTGAAACTCTCATTCCTTGAAAATGCACTGAAACTCTCATTCCTTTAAAATTAACTGAAACTCGTATTCCTTGAAAATACACTGAAAATCAAATTTCTTGAAAACTGTAGATAGTTGTTGTAGCGGATTAAGGTTCCTGCCTCTTTCCCCAGTAAGCAAGGTACATAGTTTGAGCCGAAGCAAGTTAATTAATTAATTAATCTGCCATTCCTGAGCAGGTTAATTAACCAACCTGTCACACACCATTACGCGCACACACACACACACACACACACACACACACACACACACACACACACACACACACACACACACACACACACACACACACACACACACACACACACACACACAAGACTGCTCAGAACTTTCTCATCTGGTCCTTCCTCCCAAACATTCCAAGTAAATCTCTAGCAGCAGCAGTAAGTTGCAACATTTAAATCTGTGCATGTGTCTTACTAGGTTTCCTAGTGCTGAATCTGGTTCTGAACATGAAAAGAGTGTTATTTTTTTAAATGTTCTCAAAGATTTCTGACTCTTTCTGCTGTGCTGCCTTGGCTGTTGCAGCATAACAGCTGTAAAAAATGAATAACAAAATTTGTTATGTAAGCATACCTTTCTGCTGATTTTAGAGAGGACTCTTCACCGTCCATGTACTACACACATATTTTTGTACAATGTGGTTATGTGCAGAAAGATAGGCAACAAATTAGTACCAAAAGGACCACATATATGTATTAGGTAAAACATGAAAAAAATGACAGCATTAAAAAAAAAATCAAGAATGACAGCTACAAAAAATGGTGCCTGAAATATCAAAATAAACAGTACTGGATAGCAATGCATGTGACACCCATGGACTGTAAGAGTGACTACATTAAATATCAAAGATGTGTTTTTAGTAATGCAATTAGTAATATAACAGAGAGAAATAAAGGAACGGGATATCCAGAACATTTAGTTGTATAGGTTTACTAAGGAATGAAAGAAGTACTACTTAAAACCTGCTTCATATGTTTTAAAAGGTACTCCTCCTCAGACACACACTGTCATATGAGACCTAGGCATTTATGTAGATAATTCAGTCTTAGTCATCATGTTTTCACTATAGCCAGGAAATCAACTTCTATCTGGCTCAATTAATTTCCAAGAAAAAGTCTTCAAGATCCAAATAAATCACCCTGCCACTGCCCTTATAAGACCCATCAATTAATGCAATTCAGCCTGTTTTAGGTATAAATAAAAACATTGTTCAACTAGAAAGGCACAGAGGTACTTATAAAAAAAGTCAAGGCATTAAATCTTTCAACTACACTGACAGATAAGCACAATTCTCATTAGACTCAGTAGACTACTGGCTGTTGCAATGTGACCTGTTTCTTGATTTTTGAGATATCAAAGACCAAATTTTAATAGACCCTCTGTTTCATTGCAAAACATGGAACTCTACACGTATGTCACACTAGACACCTAAATCTACACCAACAAGTAAATAAGACTTGTTAGAGAGATAAGTTCCTAACTCAATGTATTCCCAGCCTATGGAATAAGGTACCACTACAGGTCAAGCAAAGTATTGCTTTGATTGCCTTTAAGGCTAATAGATGCATTGACATAAATTTATACCAGGGATGTCATGTATATCCTAACTCAGTTTGGGAGGCAAACACTAAATGCTTGAAATGGAAGGCATGAATCTCTGAGTGTGTCTGCTAAAGGTGTATATGGTTAGGCATCTTAAGGTCGCCTTGATATCTTGCTCCTATATTTCTAAAGGGCTCTGAAAAAGTAGTTTCAGTACAGATAAATACCAATCAAAGTAAAAATAAAAACAAAAAAACTTGAATATGGTTATATCTTTACCATTCATTACTGATTCTAATATTATACAAGACTAGGTTAGAAATAACTGGAGAATTTTAATTAACTTTGAGTACAATGGAACAATTCTAAGGTCAGCCACCATTTTTGATAATATTAAAAAAATACGAAATATGATTCATATTCCACTTGGTATTATAAGAACATAAAAAAAGAAAGTAATGTTCAGTTACAACAGCTGTTACCAGTACGAGTTCTTAAATTTGGTTTCTACAGAATAAATACATAAATAAATAAAGGACAAACATTATTAGATTCCATGTCATTACAATTACTTGGCTAGGTCCATAGTTTATTTTGCTATCTGCACATAGTATAAGTATGTAGGAAGAACATCTGGAAAATTGTGACAAATAATCTCCGAACATATAAGAGCTACAGAAACTGATAACCAGAATAATGCTTTATGCAGGTATTCCTTATCTTCTACACAGTTTAACAAAAATGTAATTTCAGTTCTACATACAATTTATATACACTTTAATGGAGGTGATAATGAAACAGAATTAGATTACAAGGAATTCAGATAGAAAGTCAATCTGATGTCCTTTCTTGGACATGCCCCTGTACATCCCCCAGGTGATAAGTTACAATTTTTTCCTTTACACACCACTTTCCATCTCATCACAGACCTCATTTTTTTTGCCTTTTCTTCTCCATCCATACTCCTAATCATCAAGGACACATAGTCTACTAATACGTGAAAATAAATCAATTAAACTGATCAATTAATTATTGTAGCACCCTGTGCATGATACTTTAAGCTGACCAGTTCAGAACTAATCAAACTGTTTCTCAAAACCTTTTGTCCTACAAGTATATTTCTAAAAATCTATGTATAATCTGTAAATAATGTCATTTCGGCCTATCACCAAGAGCAGTACAAATCCTTCATACTGTACAATGGCAATCAATTATAAGTGTCATTGTATGAGTCTAATCAGTGTTAGCATGTATATATTATATTGTTGTATATTGCATCCTATGGTCTTGTACTTTACCTGTTGTCTTACATTGTATTGTACTGTATTGAATTGTCTTCCTTTATATGTGGAGCTTTTCTCCCCAGGCCTCCACTGAAAAGGGGCTACTAAGCCCAGTTGGACCACCCCGGTAAACAAATGTCAAATAAAAAATAAATAAATGCATTTTCTTAACTTGGGCTTAAATGAGCATGCTAATTTTTAGTGTTCTGCTGAAAAAATATTTGCACATTCAGTTCTTATATTTTACATGTTTTAGTCTTATGTTTTTAGACAATTATCTAATTCAGCTTAATAGGTATGCTCTTTTAACCAGTTATACATGTATTATAATGTGATGATTCAATTGTTTTTTAAGCCCATTTCAATTCATTTGCTCCAAAATCTGAAGAAGTGATTAGACTACCAAATATGCTTATTGTGGGTTTTCTTAGGTAATTTTCTTAAGTGTACTTGTGGTTTCCAATGTGCTTTTGAATCTTACAGTCTGAATAAATTTAAACAAACATGGCATCAAATTAAAAAATCCATGACAACTTGTTTATCCCCAAAATAAGGCATTTTTGCCAGGCTTTAATTTTTTTTATTATTGATTTCAAGTCTTTAGATGTTATAGCCTGACATCAGTTCTGTACATTTGTTTTTACAGCTGTTGAATGTTTCTTCTTAGCCTCTGTATTATCTTACCTAATCTGTATCTTGTTCTTCTTTGGTCTGGCATTACACTATTATTTCATCAGTTATGTTAACAACACCAACAATCCCCTGATGAATTGAGCAACAGCTCTCTCAAGCACTTCTGGTTCTTTTTTCATGCCAAGAGGAAGCTTGTGAATCAGTTCCTTGTACGAGGCAAACTGAAACTGCACAACTTGCATCTTTCTTCATTAGATAGGATAAATGTTACTAATCAATTAAATTAGTATGAGAGTAAGTAAGTAAATAATAAAAAGGCATAATTAGCAGTCTGTGAAATACCTAGATTAGCATCAAGTACAGAAAAATGCATTGCACCGATCAGTAAATTGTGCCTCTTTCCACATCTTACCCTGTTCTACCTCATCCTTTTTCCTGTTCACCTCCCTCACCTACAACCAATATCAAATAGCTTCATAAAACACTTATTCAACCAATCAACATATCGCTATGTATTACCCCTACTTATATAACTTTCACCTCCCTCACCTCCTACAACCAATATCAAATGGGTCTATATTAGAAGATCGAATGAAAAAAATAGCAAACGTCTAAACATTGAAAAGACTGGACCTCAAACTTGCTATTGTGGGGGTCTGCATCCCTCACACCCCCTGCTAAATATATATACCAACTCTGAGATCGCACTACAGTGAGGAAAGGGCAAATATTCTAATTTTCACTGTACCGCAATCTGGCAAACAACACTTCGAGGTCCGGTCTTTTCGCTGTTTTGCCATTTGCTATTTATTTCTTTCGGTCTTCTAATATAGACCATATTAAACAACTTCATAAAACACTTATGCAACCAATCAACATATCACCTCCTGTTCCTACCTCCAACATAAAAAAACTCTTAACTAAACTTAAGCCCACCAAATTAATAGCAGACAACCTCCCAAGTTAATACCTACAAATCGCAGCTGATGCTCTAGCCTACCTATTATCCATCTTGATTAACCGATCTCTGTCAGAAAGTTACATTCCCACACTATGGAAAGTATCACATATAATTCCCCTGCACAAAGGCAGCCCCTCCACAGAACTAACCAGTTACCACCCCATAGCTATTCTCTCTCCAATCTCCAAAATACTAGAGAGATGTATTCACTCTCAGGTCTCAGACTACCTCCTTACTAACAACCTCCTTTCCAGTACTCAACATGGTTTCAGACCAAACCATAGCACCACCACTGCCTTACTCTCATTTATTAACACTATCCTTCAACATAAAAACAATGGCTATCTGTCCTCTGCTACTTTCCTAGACCTATCTAAAGCATTCAACATGGTCCCACACAAACAACTCAGCTCTGTCCTCAATAACCTATCCTTCTCTCAATCAGTCACCAACTGGTTTCAGAGTTACCTGTCTGACTGCCAACAATCTATTGTATGGCAGAATTACATATTTCCCCAACTACCTGTCTCTATAGGGGTTCCCTAAGGATCCATCCTTGGACCCCTACTCTTCTCTATTTTCACCAATAATCTAGCCTCTGCCACCAAACATGGTACACTCATACAATACGCAGATGACTCAACCATCATCTGCTCAGCCCAGTCCCTACCCAAACTGCAAAAAGTCACACAGGAAGCCTTTTCCTCTGTTGAAACTTGGTTATCCGATGGCCAATTAATACTCAACCCAAACAAAACTAAACTACTCATCTTCTAACCCACCAAATATACTCAAAACAACTCTCACTTTAACATCACAGCACAAGACACCACTATACACCCAACAGAACACACCAAATTGCTAGGAGTTGAAATAGACAATAAACTAAAATTTGACATTCACATATCCATGACCATAAAAAGGTCCACAAAAACTAGGAGCATTATACAGAAATAAGCAACTTCTCACCAAAGCAGTAAAAATTTCAATAGCAAATTCCCACCTTATCTCCACCCTACTTTATGCCTCACCAGTATATACCAACCTAAGGCAATGCGATCTAAACAATCTCGAGACCTGCTACAACAAAATTGCCAAATTCATCACAGGGACATCCTACCATAGTCACCACTGTCTCTCCCTTGCTGAACTGGGTTGGCTTGAACTCCCTCACCTCCTTCAATGGTATCAACTCACACTCGCCCACAAACTAGTAAACCATCCATTAAAAGTCCCATCCCTCCAGAATTTACTCCAACCCTATCGCACCACCAGACCACTAAGATCCAGCAACAAAAATCACTTACAGGTCACTAAAGCCAATAACTGCTGGAGAAGCACTATTCTCTTGTGCCATAGCCAAATTATGGAACTCCCTCCCACCCACAATTACCTCTGCACCATCATGCACCCACTTCAAAACTTTGCTAAAAGCGCACCTAAAAACATGCTGGCTATGCCCTTACAACTCCCCCTCTAATATCACCCACCCCATCCACCAATTACCTTTCTTTCCACCCCACTAACTACCTTGATTATAGCAAGCTGGGATGCTCATAAGCCTAACTACTTATTATACAGCAGGAACTTCTTATTGTAACAATTGTTAATGTCTGTTATGTACTTCGCAGATGATAAAGATTCTAGTTGTCTACTGATGTATTATGTTCTTCATCTGCAACTATGTAATTTTTAATTGCTATGTTGATCAAATTAGTTGCTATGTAAATCCAATGTAACTACTGTCTGTATATTTTAACTGTGAAGCTTTTCTCCCCAGGTCTCCGCTGAAAATGGATCTACGTCCAGTTGGACACTCCTGGTCAACAAATGTAAATAAATAAATAAATAATAAATAAATTATATAACCTCCTCAGCAACATACCACTCCCACAGCCCTCCCAGTAATTAGACCAAACCTATTCCCCAGATCAGCACTGTCAGGATCACTCTTCTATATAATTACTAAGGCTCTCTCTCACTCTAAAAATGCTGAAGGTCTCATTTACACTGTTGTCCATAATCTTTGCTGTCCTTTTTAAGAGTAACATTGAACCTAACCCAGGCTCAGCAACTCCCTTTCATCAACATTAATACTACTCTCTTCCTAAATAGGTCTGTACCCTCCTCAATGCACATATCATCAGAAACAAGCTAGACCTAATAAATGCTTTTAGTTCTCAGAAAATCCAGACATTTGAGCAGTCACAGGATCCCGAGTCAAAAAAGAATCCCCCCGACCTTCAACACTTTTTAACCTCCTAAAATTATGTCAGTGATACAAGACCAGGAAAATGATCAGGTGGAGGCTATCTAATTTTGTACAGAAATAATCTAAACCAAAACGTCATTGCCCAAGGAAACTCCTTCTCAGTCTCAGGTCCTAACTTGATTCTCCTACTCACAAAGGCATATCATTACTGATCATTGCAGCCTATCACCCTCTGTTTCCCTAAACAAATTAAAATCACTCATCATTCACATCTTTAGTACCAATCCCAAAAATAATAACATAATCATTCTAGGTGATGTCAGTCTTAATTATCTTGGCTGTCTTTCATCTGACATGGGTAGTTTGCTAGCAGACCATGGCTTTCATCAACTCATAAAAGAAGCAAAAGACCAGACCTAACCTCAGGTCCTGCAAACTCTCCACACTCAACCCGATTATTACAAACATGCCAAACTCCATCCCCAACATGAACATTCTGCCACCATAACTAAGTGACCACTGCTCAATCACCTTTACAATTGTCAACCATTCTATAAAACTACCACCAGTATTAAAAGCTTTCAGAAACCAGAGTAGAACAAACAAACAAACTCAAAACTTTTCTCACAGCCCACAACTGGAATCATATAGTCTCCTTCCATGATTCTAATGCAGCAACTATAGACCTAACCACCTTTCTATTCCAGCTGCAAGACAAATTCCTTCCACTTTTCCATAGGCTATCCACTGAACTCAAACATCTTTTAACTCAAAGGGATGAAGCATGACAAAAATAGATATAGAGCCCTCAACTGACAACAGCAAATTCTTTCCATTATTGTGTAACCTAGCCTAGAATTCCATCTTAAGACACAAAAGACATCTTCAAAGAAACAAATTCCCCTCTTATATTCCCCAAACAATTTTGGAAAAGGTTACCCTACTAACAGGAAACCTCCTCATGATACCATGTCTACAAACACCATTTAATGTGGTACGGCAAAACTTTCTCCAGAAGATTTCCTTAAAGAATTTAGCAATTTCCAATCAATAAACTCCACAACTCCCACTGATCATGCACTGTCCACCCTCCACCATTCATCCCCCTTTCTACTTCAAATATGTATATCCCGATGAAGTCACTATTCTACTTGAAAATATTTACACTGATACCCCTCCTGGATCTAACAAGATAAACTCCTGGTTCATATATCACTGCAGAGAGCTTCTACGTCTTCTCTCACCTACATATATAATCTTTGTCTCACACAAAACATCACACCACAGATCTGGAAAACTGCTTTAATTAAATCTCTCTCAAAGCAAGCCAACCCAAAAGATACCTCTCACTTCCATCCAATATCCAACCTCCCAATTCTGGACACATGTCTTGATAAGATAATCTACACCCAACATTCCCTCAATATCAAGCAGTACCATCTGGTATCCTCCAAACAACATGGATTCTGAC
The DNA here is from genome assembly GCF_019279795.1 of Protopterus annectens. NCBI lineage: Eukaryota > Metazoa > Chordata > Ceratodontiformes > Protopteridae > Protopterus > Protopterus annectens. The sequence continues at coordinate 1,601,689,050 of NC_056735.1, read as the reverse complement.
CAGGGCAAAGTGTTATGAGAGCATATTGTTCCCTAACTGATGGCATCCTGTTAAACTCTCATAGTGGCCTACATACAGGTGTCCTATTTACAGACCTAACTTTTCCAAAACAAACTAATTGAAACTAATATCAGTACAGACACTGTTCCCTGGTTTAAAATCTCCCTCAATGACAGACAATTCTGAGTTAAAATAGGAACCTCCAAATCTGAATTTGCACATATTACCAGAGGTGTACCACAAGGATCTATTCTTGTCCCCCTCCTCTCCATATTCATTAAGAAACTTCCTTGTGACCTCCCCATCTCCCACATATCCTCTGTGATGATGATATGGTCATTTACCGATCAGATGACTCTCACATCAACATTCAATGCCAACTTCTGTCAGGTTTATATGAGCTCTACTGATGGCTCATGAACTATCAACTCCTTTTCCACCCCACCAAGACTAAAACTATGCTTTTCAGAATTTCCCAGAAAATTTACCAAACACGTTAGTCTTTGATCTACACAACCATTCCATAGAGACAACCTCCGCCTTCAAATACCTAAGACTGTGGTTTGATCAGTCACTAAACTTCAATTTCCAAATAGACAAAGTAAGAGCCAAAATCAACCCACTCATCTTCTTGGACACAAAGATCTCCTCTTTTCTAGTCCAAGCAGCCAGAGCAGCCACTGGCAAAGGATTTCTCCTTTCTCAACTAGAATATGGGCTCCCAATTTTTGCTTCTGCCTCCAAGAAAAATATTGCAACACTCCAGACTATCTCTTACAGCATGAGACAATTCATTACAAACTCAACTTTCTGTGGTCATCACTATATCACCCTAAAACATCCAAATAACTACCTATAAAACAAAGATCTAACTACTTTTTAGGAGACCAGCTCTGCACCAAACTCCATAGCACTGCATATTCTTTCTCCTCTCGGGCATCTACTCTTTGGCAAGTTTAGTAAAAAAATAAAAACTGGATTAGACAAAACAGCAGAACTATTTATTGAATAAAAGAAAACAAAAATTTGGTAAGCGCTTTCACGGTCTAACTAACCACTTCATCAGACAACAAGCATAAAGCACAAGAGATTTTAAACAATTAGTCAACCAATCAAAACACTTCAATCAATATTAATTATTTCTTAAAAACATATTGCTTAAACTGACAGTCTAAAACCCAACTTACTGAAAAAACTCAATATACAAATATACATGACCATGACCATATTCATAAAACTAAATTCAGTGTTGTAATGTTCTAGCTTTCAAAAATGCTTTTAGTGATACCTTATTGTTCAAGCCTGAAACTTATCTGCTTGGAACAGCAGAATCCATCTTTGTTCTGCTGCTTCAGTGGCACTTTTTAAATCACCACCCCTAATCCCCTCCAAAATCACTTCTAAGATGAAAAACTTGAATGTATGATTATAGTTCTCTGTTTTCACATGCGGTGCTAAAGCACTAGTATCTTTTTCATTACGAATGTCCCTACAGTGTTCTAATATACTATCCTTAAACATGCAGTTGCTTTTTCCTATATAAAATCTATAACATATGGTACAATAACTAAAGTATGCAATATTTTTAGTCTTACAGTCAGCATAGAAATTAAAATCTATCTTAAAACCCATTAATGGATGTGTGAATGAACATCCTGAGTGGATATGGTTGCATGCAGCACAACTTCTACAAGCATAGGTCCCCTGCCTCTCTGACATTAATTCATCTCTCTCTATATCAGATCTATAGCACAGGTGCCTCTTTAAAGGTTTAGTATTTCTAAATGTGAAATGGGGTTCATCTCTTACAACCTCTTTCAATTCATCAGCTGTAGTTAGAATATTTCAGTTTTGTTTAATAACATTGCACACTTTACTCACATTACTAGAATATGGAAGTGGGCCTCTTAGAACATTATTTGTTGATTTCCTCTGCAGTTCATCATTAAAGTCTCACTGTAGTATGTTTGGTATCGATTCCCTTGTTCTTTCCATGCTTCTGTAATGCACGTATCTATCTCTCTTGTATTATATCCTCTAGTTACAAACTCTTGTTTCTGCTTAATTAATGCTGACTCTAACTTAGTATCATCATTGTTTAACCACATGATCCTATATACTTGTCCCTTTAATACATTCCTTTTAACATGTTTCGGGTGCATAGTATTATTGTGCAATAGATTAATCCGTCTAACTGATTTTCTATAGAGACACGTCTGTACATTATTTAACTCTGTCTTGACAATTTTTACATCCAAGAATTCCATTTCATCCTGTGAATATTTATATGTAAACTTCAGAAAATTTGTTGTTCTATGTAAATACTCTACAAAATCTCTGTTTCTCAGATGGTCCGTTCCATAGCATAAAAACATCATCCACAAAATGTACATACCATTTGATATAGCCATTAAAATGTCATTTTTCAGCACATTATCAATTTCCCATTGTACTAAAACAAGGTTGGCGTAGCTGTTGGCACAAGCTCTGCCCATTGCTATGCCAACCTTCTGTAAATAAAATTCTCTATCAAAGACAAAAACATTATTTTCTGAAATCATCTCAAGTAAAATACATATTAAATTAATTTTTCTGGAATGAATATTCCTATCTGTTAAAAACTTCCTGATATTCTCAATACCCCATTCGGTAGGTATAATTGTGAATAATGATTCACTGTCTGTGGTAACAAAAAAATATTAATTATTCAGATGTTTAGTTTGCAAATATAGTCTCTGTAGAAATGTTTTAGTATCTTTCAGAATGGTATCACACATATCTAAAAATGGATGAAGATTCTTTTTAACGTAAATTGACAATGGTTCTGTTGACCAGCCCTTACCAGAAACAATCAGGCACATCAGTGGAACACTGCAGTGTTTATGGATTTTTGGTAGCCCATACATATTAGGAATCAAGGGACATTCTATACTAAAATAGTTAAATAGTGGTTCATTAATCATACCTGTAAGCAATAAATCAAAAATATAGAAAGAGACTCTATCAATAATACCTTTCACGGTACTTTTAGACCCATTCATGTATGTTTTATCATCATTTAACAACAGTCTCATCTGCTGTAAATATAAAGCTCTATCTAAAACAACAATGCCACCTCCCTTGTCTGCAAGTCTAATTTCTATGCTAGACATTTCCTTCAACTCATTTAGAGCTCTAAATTCTGCTGGGGACATGTTATAATAACTCAGAGTGGGTTTTGCTGAGAACATTTCCCTAATTTATCACAGCAATCAATAAATGCTTCAATCATAGGGTGGGGTGGTGGAATGTACACACTTGTTTTTTTAAAAATTTCATGACTCTGTGTGCTATTTTTAAACATGGCTTTTAGAGTAAGTGTCCTCCCAAACAATTTCAAGTCCTTCAATATTTCCACTAAACTGCCTTTCCGGGTGGGAATAAAGTTCAGTCCTTTAGATAATAAAGAAATCTGTGTTTCAGTCAAAGCATATCAAGAGATATTTATTACTAAACCTGTTATCACCTCTTTCAAGTCCGCTCCTGGTTCTCTGGATTGTTCCTGCTCTGAAGACACCGAATTCTGCCCTTTCTCCCTCTGCTCTTCGAACGCTCTCTTATAGGCAGCGGCCCCGTTAATAAAAAACTGCTTGCCATAGTATTCAGTTAATTTATAGTCAAATGTGGGGCTCCTGAGGTAGATGTTGAATCATGGTGCCTTATCATTCTTTGTCTGATATTAGAATCTGTATTTTTTATTATTATTCACAGTTTTAGTGTGGGAATCTACCTCAGATGATCTCATGCATTCATTCACATTAGCGTTCTCTGTTCTGTTCTTTACTGGGCTACTTCTGAGGACTACATTTGCTTGTGCTAAAATAGAAGTCTCTTCTGATGTTTCTATTGGTTGTTCAGCTATCCCTCTGTCTTCAGCTTTTCTGGATAGTAAAGTGGTTCCACTCTTCTCTTTAGACCACGAGAAGACTGCCCCTTTTTGGAAGTCTTCTAAATCTCTCTCTAGTTTACGGACTTTAACTGTCTGTAATCGTTTCTCATATAAATCAATGCTTTCATATAATGTATCAAGCTTGTCCCCTATAACTTCAGTTGTAAATAGATCATATAGTTCATTTTGCAAGACATTAATCTCCTTGTGCAGCTCTTTTTCTTATGGACAAAAAAGTCTATTAGCAGTTGCATATGTTGGGCACTTAATTTGAGGTTTAATACTTGCCACTGCCTCAAGAGTTCGGGAAATGTAGCCCCATATCTTGGCATGTTTAAAACTCTGAGGTCTCTTGGTACTATTCTGTATTTTAGCCAGGCTTCAAGGTGAAAGAATTGCCATTGCAAATGCTTAAATTTATGCAACTTGTTTTCAAGTGTCCTATACCTTTCTAGGAAGACTTCATAGGATTTCCCGTCATGCACGTTAGATACCGTGTGTGAGATCACTCCGTTCAACAGTAATGGGCTAGTGTTCAAAACAAGTATATTATTAACACGATCCATTTGGCACTTATGTCACCCAGGTCCATTCAAAGAATTATAAGACAGTTCAATTTGGACTTCATCTATAGCTCCTTCTGCCATGTTCGGGTGCTGAAATAGCAAAGACCAATGTGTAGACAAAATCATCACCCGACCAGCTAATCCAAGTAATAGCAGCCATAGTATAGTAAAAAAAAAATAAAAACTGGATTAAACACAGCAGCAGAACTATTTATCAAATAAAAGAGAATAAAAACGTGGTAAGCGCTTTCACGGTCTAATTAACCACTTCATCAGACAACAAGCATAAAGCACAAGAGATTTTAAACAGTTAGTCACCCAATCAAAACACAATTCAGTCAATACTAATTAATTATTTCTTAAAAACATATTGCTTAAACAGACAGTCTAAAACCCAACTTACTTAAAAGACTGAATATACAAATATATATGATTATGACCATATTCATAAAACTAAATTCAGTGTTGTAATGTTCTAGCTTTCAAAAATGCTTTTAGTGATACCTTATTGTTCAAGCCTGGAATCTTATCTGCTTGAAACAGCAGAATCCATCTTTGTTCAGTTACACATCCATTAATGGGATTTAAGATAGATTTTAATTTCTATGCTGACTGTAAGACTAAAAATATTGCATACTTTAGTTATTGTACCATATGTTACAGATTTTATATAGGAAAAAGCAACTGCATGTTTAAGGATAGTATATTAGAACACTGTAGGGACATTCGTAATGAAAAAGATACTAGTGCTTTAGCACCGCATGTGAAAACAGAGAACTATAATCATACATTCAAGTTTTTCATCTTAGAAGTGATTTTGGAGGGGATTAGGGGTGGTGATTTAAAAAGTGCCACTGAAGCAGCAGAACAAAGATGGATTCTGCTGTTCCAAGCAGATACGTTTCCAGACTTCAAAAATAAGGTGTCACTAAAACCATTTTTGAAAGCTAGAACATTACAACATTGAATTTAGTTTTATGAATATGGTCATGGTCATGTATATTTGTATATTGAGTTTTTTAAGTAAGTTGTGTTTTAGACTGTCAGTTTAAGCAATATGTTTTTAAGAAATAATTAATATTGATTGAAGTGTTTTGATTGGTTGACTAATTGTTTAAAATCTATTGTGCTTTATGCTTGTTGTCTGATGAAGTGGTTAGTTAGACCGTGAAAGTGCTTACCACGTTTTTATTTTCTTTTATTAAATAAATAGTTCTGCTGCTGTGTCTAATCCAGTTTTTATTTTTTTTTTACTGTACTGTGGCTGCTATTACTTGGATTAGCTGGTTGGGTGGTGATTTTATTTGTTTACGCTTTGGCAAGTTTCCCCATTGGCATTAAGGAAATCAACACTTATTCCAAATTCAGAATGCAACTCAAAAAGCACTTCTTCATCCAAGCCAAATGCTCTTGCTTCAACACAGGAGATATTAGCTAGCCTATCTCTTTTCTGAGTCTCCAATCCTATCTCAAGATTCACTGAAGATTGACCCACATTAGAAACTAATGTATATATTGCACACTACAATCTGCTTGATTTTACACTACAATCTGCATGATTTTACATTACACTGTGAGTGTTCACTAGAATGTATATACACAGTTATTTCTAAGTAATTAATCTGAACTACTCTGTTATTACTTGCATTTCTGTATTTTTTCTTTATGAAATGTTTTGTATTTCACCCAGGATGAGCATGAAATTGTTCAGTATTAATCAGTGTATTACCCCAGTAAAAAAAATATAAATAAGCAAATAAAAAATGCATATTATGCTCCTTTTGTGGCTTTACTAAGATTTTGTGGAGCAATACAAATATACATTTTAGCTAGTTTCATAACAACAAATATACTGTTAAGCCATTCAATCAATCTGTTTCTTTTCTTATTGCAGCATTCACAAATGATAGAACTCTTTTAACACCAAGCAAAAAACATTCTAAACATAATCTAATAACAAGAAAAGAGGTATCTATTATTGGTGTTTTTTTACATTTAGAACTGACCTTGCATTTTATGTTGTATGAGGAAAATTTGTAGTCTTATGGTTAATTGGAAGCTTTTAGCACTTCTCTGTTTTATTGTCTGTTGTTTTTGCCTTGAATTAACTGTTCCTGCTGCATTGCACTTCCTTGAACTGAGCTGCCAAATGTTTTGCACCTCAGAAAAGATGTATTTATTTGATATGAATGTTATTTAATCTCTCCAACAACAGAGAAGTATCTTTTTTAAACCATTATAAGCTAATATTAAGACTCCTGTTGCCTGTTAGTGTCATTTTTATCTTTGAAGCTGATGTTGCACTTTATTCTTGTAAGAACGGGAATTTTCAGCGTTCTGAATGTTAATTTAAAGGTAGCTTGTCAGCAGTCCTAGCTTTTTTGGCTGTTATTGCATGCCTTAATTTCTAATGTATTTCATGGATTGCATTTATATGAGTTGAGATGCACAATGATATGCACCAGACTATACGATTTTACTGGATTTTACTAGTTTCTGATTCAAGTAACACAAGACAAGTGAACATTATAAATATTGTAGCCTAGCATCAAGACATATGTTGCCTGATAGTTTATTTTCATACCTGGATCTGATCCTGCAATTTGCTTTTATGTAAAAAGGGGTACATGCAGTATTCTGAGCATTTATTTGCTTCCACTTATTGTTTATTAGTATCTGATGTTATTTCTGATCAGTTGCACTGCTGTGTGCTTACTTAAGCTGTGCTGTACAATGCTACACACCTGTGCAGACAAATTTACTGGATTTGATTACTTTTCAGTAGTTCCATCACCAGGTAAATACACTGAAGCTAATAATGTGCATATTTATTTTATTTATATAGTACTAGGTAGGTGGATTGCCTGAGGACCCTTCCAGATATGACCCTAACACAGCTGTACAATGCAGTGGTATCTAGTGTTTCACTTGAGATATGTGATATAATACATAGAATACTTTTTACAATGCATAGGATTAAATACAGTATGTCAATTGAGGCAGGTAGTAAAAATGGTTGAGTTCAATACACAGTTTTAAGTTCAGCATATATAACTTTCTAGTTAAGCGCAATGCACATGTAACTCAGACTTTAAAAATAACCATAGCTAGGTGATTGCCTACAGCATGGAAATTATTACAGTAAGAATGTTAACAATGGTAGCATCCAGAATTTATCATTGACTAACATTAGCAAGACTGCCATTTGAGTTGGACTCCCCAAAAAGAGACTGCATCTCAGAGATGTCTTTAAACTACTTTACATCTTAATTATATATTTACATAAAAACATAACTTTTAGTTTTAGTTGGTTAGTGATCTATGATCTAGGTACATTTTACAAAATAGTTTTATTCCCCCTCACTACCACTCCTTTTTAAAGGGTATCAGTAGCTTTTTTGCCATTAAAATAGTATGGGCATAGACAATTGATATTATAGATAATTTAAAATATGTTTCTAAAAGCCTTTTAGTTGAGTCTTTTAGGAGAATATCTAATTTCTTCCCAAAAGCTGTAGATCCTGTTATTTTCTAAGACTGGCAGGGAGGCTGTCCCGGCTGGCTGCAACAATCTTGGTGAAAATTTGTTTTACATTGCAAAGCTCTACATAGGTCTTTAAAAGATTAATGTATCATCATGGGATCTGAAATTGTGGAGGAGGATATTAAAGTCAGCTCGTTTCTTGTTGCCTAAGGTGGAAACCCACAGCCACTGTTTTATTTCATATTATTCCTTGAGTTATTGAGGGTAAATGTCCTCCTCATTTATATGTATATATATATATATATATATATAATTATCTTCTACCTGCACCTGTAGTTTCTGGACTAACCATACTTGTCCACTCTTAAATGCCTTCTGACTCCATGACCATTTCTGCCTTACTCATTTATATATTTTTTCACAACTTCCTCCAATCTTGTCTCTCTGATGTACTGTTGAACACACACCCTGCATAGGTCATGTGCATTCTGAGAACCACTGTCACTGTACTCACATCTTTCTATAATCATTCTGTTTCTTCTTCTAGCAGCTGTTAACATATAGTAGGTCCTGCCTTCCCGCATTGCCTACTGATCTGCTCCACTTATGCACCTGAGTCTGACCCCTTTCTCTCTCTCTCGCTCTCTCTATCTCATTTGTCTATATCTCTTCCTGCTATTCCTGTAACCCAGTGCCTGTGACCCCATCTGTACTTTAACAGTTTGCTAATAATGCTAGTATGAATATTTTTCCCTCCCAATAAGGCACACTGTTCCAGTTTGCTTCATTCATATGCAGTTCTCTATTCTATCAGATTCTCTTATCTTTCCATTTTCTAATTCTATATTATTGATGAGGTCTCAGTGAAGCAGTCATGACAACAAAGGTGATAGACTGAGATTCATAATGTCTCACTGGGATTCATATAGAAAGTAAATTAATAAGAAATAAGGTCAGACTATGTGATCATAAGCTGAAATAAAGTATAAAACACCCCTTGGAACAGAAAGGTTTATGGTAAAATGATAACCTGATTAGCAAGATAATTTCAACTCAAGTACTAAAACCAAATTACTTATTTGAATACAGTTCAAGGTCTCCTTGTCTCCTTTCTAATTCTCTGGCCAATTTAACTTAAAGTGCAGTTTAAGAATAAATCTCAGCCTCACCTAAAACAAAGCAAAAAATATATTTTCCTAGAAGCTTCTCTTTTCTTCTTTTTTTTTCTAAAGTAACAGAGACTCAGGCATTCAAGATGAACAGGAAGAAGACCAGCTACACTGAAGTTAGGGATTAAATGGGACACTATAAAGATTCAATCACATCTGTGACACATAAAAAGAAAGTGATAAAAAGCTTGATGATTTTCTTTAATAGCATTTTAAAAGCATGGGAAGCACCAACATCTTGGAAGAAAGCTGTGGTGGCTTTATTAACTAAAGGTGATGAAGACCCATTAAACCCAGCATCATATAAACCCATTTCAATTTTAAACTATGATTATAAAGTGTTTATGTATATACTAGCTAAAAGAATATTTAATATGTTTTGGTTCAGTCTGATAGATATGGATCAGTGTGGTTTTGTAAGGGTGGCAAACATCTGACAACAATAATATAACAATGATGAAGCAGAATACGAAAAAAAAAAAAGAAATAAAAAAGAAAAGAAAGAAATACTACTGTTGGTGGATCTTGATGCAGAGAAAGCATGCAACAGAGTTACATGGAATTTTATGAGTAGGGCAATGGAAGCATTTACTTTCCTGATACAATAATACGTTCAATTAGGAGTATCTCTCTCTCTCTCTCTCTCTATATATATATATATATATATATATATATATATATATATATATAGATTCCTATTACAAGAATGAAAGTTCACTACTTCGAACTTGTAATAGGAAGCCTCACTTCTGCGAAAGTTCACTTTAACAAACACACCGCAGCACAGTGCAGGACATAAAAAACAAGCTATGTCCTCCACTATGGTGTGATATTCACGGACCTTAGGGTTAGGGCACAGGTTAGGGTAAGGGGATAGTTACTCTAACCCATGCCCTAACCCTAAGGTTTGTGATTATCGCACCATAGTGGAGGACATTGCTATGTCCTTCACTGCGCTGCAGTCGTCACAGACATTAGGGTTAGGGCACAGGTCATGGTAAGGGGATAGCCCTATGGGCTATCCCCTTACTATGACCTGTGCCCTAACCCTAAGGTCCGTGAGTACTGCACGGAAGTTCAGTGCAACACCCATTCGTTGTACTGAACTTCGCTTAAGTGCACTTTCGATTAAGTGCACTTTCACTGCAGTGAGCATTCCATGCACTTTTTTGAATTAGTGAAAATTCGATGTAGTGTATGGAACCCATATATATATATATATATATATATATATATATATATATATATATATATATACACACACATATATATATATATATATATATATATATATATATATATATATATATATATATATATATATATATATATACATATATATATGTATATAAAGGTTTGGAGTCAAGAATTATTTTTGAACAGGGGGAACAAGCAAGTTCTCCCCTTTCTCCTTTGCTATTTGTTTTATATTTAGAGCCACTGGCAAAGAAAATAATGGACTCAAAAATGCAAGGTTGTAATTGGTATGGTATCAAGCAAAGTTGTCTTTATTTGCAGATAATATTATTCTGTACCTGATAAATCCAGAAAAGGACATCTCAGTGTTGTGCAACATTGTGAGATAGTTTCACGTCTTTTCAGGATGTAAAATTAATGAAGATAAAACAAAGACTACAACTGTAAATTATGTACCCACACAAGGATCGTTTCAGCAATACCCATATTTATGAAGAGACAATAAGATGAATTATTTAGGAGTATGGATTATAAAGGCTTATGTTATGGCAGCTAAGGATATGTGGGAAGAGGCTAAACTGAGAAACTGGAAGCTGTTGTTTCTGGATATGGAAAGTAATATACAAGCAGTGAAAATTGTTTTACTCTGTTTAATTTTATATATGATACAGGCATATTTTTATAAACCAGAGAAGAAGTTGTGGACAATAATTAATAAAGAGTTGAAGGAATTTATCTGGGAGGGGTAGAGAGCAAGAGTTAAGTGGGCTAAGTTTCTCCTTCCAGTAGAAAAAGCTGGCTTAGGATTATTTGATTTGAAGGGATATTTTAGAGCTGCACTGTTAAGGCTCATATACGTGTCACACTCAGAAGGTTATATTTCAAAACAGAAAGCGATGATGATGAAGGTAGGGTAAAGTTCAAGAAATAAAGATATAGTGGCATTTTGGATGTAGATCTTCAGGAGAAATATAATAACCAGACAGAATATTATATTCATAAAGTAGCAGAAGGTATTCTATAAACTAAACCAACAGGAGTATGGAGAAATGAGATGTTCCCAATAGGGATAACTGAAGTAGGGGTACAGAAAATAAGCAAGAGGGGGCTGACATTTATTGAAGTAACTTGGCAAAGGAACCAATGTATTGGTAGCAAATAACTAGAGAATAAAAAGTAATGTAGTGGGATAAGGCCAAGGATATATTTGGACAGCAGGCTATAGACTGCCTTCTCTAACAGGGATTGATATGAAGACTATAGGCTAAGAAAAGGAGATAAGGGAATCTTAAGTGAAAGACCTGCTCTTGTGGGGTTCTTATTTCAGTCTAGGACAGAAGCTACTGTTAAAAAAGATATAATTTGCAGGTTATATGGAATATTGCATGATGACTGTATGAATCAATCAGAGGAAGTAAGAATAGATTCAGAAGAGAGAACAGAAAAGCAATTTACAAGACAACAAGCAGAAGATGTATGCATGGCTCCCAAGTATGCAGAGAAGTCCAAAAGGTTTAGAATCTTTAGAAGTGTGAGCATAGATATTTTATACCACAAACAGACATAAAATAATTTTTCTCAGGTAGATTGCAAATCTCAGAGGTATGATGGGGAAGAAAGTGTTGAATGGGAACATGTGTTTTGGGAGTTTAATTAGCTGGCAGATTTTAAAAATTCCCTACAGAGTACTCTGTTAGTAATATTGGGTGGGCAAATGGCTGTAACTAAGAACATTATTTTTTTCATGTTGGACACAGGATCTGAATTTCCTAGACATAGTAAGGGCTTATTAAGTTTAATTCTGTTTGTTGCCAAAAAAGCACTTACTAGAAGATGAAAAGTCAAAGTCTAAACAAACTGTATTTGAAGTACTGAGTATTATTAAAGAGACAAAAGAACTGGAAGAGGGTTCTTTAAAAAAGGGAATGGATAAATTACATATAAATAAATGGAAATTGTGGTAACAATGCCTGCAGAATAATGTTCAGGAGGAGGAGGAGTGATGTTTAAGGGAAGGCAATAATTCAGCAATTAATGTAATGTTTTACTGGTGATAATTACAAAGAAAGAAAGATTGGTCATATATAATGTATGCAAAAAGAAAAAAAATGCTAATATGATTTGTTTTCTTTTCTGTTAATGTATGTTTGCATATGTCTTAAGTGATAAGTTAATAAAAGTGTTTTAAAAAATAAAGTAGCAGTGCTTTGACCCTAACGCTATAAACAAATATGAAAAAAATTGGAACATTTGCTTAGTGGGTGATATTGGGCTCTGATTATCAATGTCTTTCATCAACAGAAAATGACATAAAAGAAGACAAATTATTTAATAGTGCTGGACACTAGAAGAATTGTTAGACTATACTTTTAAGGCTTTGTACACACTAACCAAGAAATTAAGGATGCATTATTTTATGGAACACTGTGATAAAGCAGAATACAATCACAATATGTAAACTAGAACACTGCTTAAATATTTTTCATTTTTCATGCATTTTTAACATGCGGATAAGACAATGGTTGTAAGATGTTATTTAACCACAGGGCATATTTTCCATCGACTGAACTGACAGATTCTCCTTGTTTGTTTGTCAGCGAATCTTAAACATGAAGGACACTAACATACTGTTGACAAGAGGTAAGAACTGATGTCATGGATATTCCATTTTTTCTCATAACATGAAGAAACCAGCAAGGGTTATCAACCAAAGTACTCCACCTATTCTGTGGTTTGTGCATAAGACCACCATGACAGGGCTGCAGTTTTTATTGTAACATTTACATGCTAGTTGCTTTTATTGATGCCTGCACTGCAGCTGAATATCTACTTGCATTTGTGATTAGTTAGGAAAGCCACTTGCTGTCTGAAATCTGCATTATTAATACATTCAAAAGCTAAACAAGTGCAGACATCGGTCCATTAAAGCGATGCTTTTTAAAATGCCATTGCAGTCTTCTTCTCCAATCATCACATCAGTGTTTGAAGTCAGCAGCTAGTATGTCAGCACCTGAAGTAAATAACAATCTCAGTGATGTACTTGTCTGTCCCAATAAATACATTCATTTGGAACTGTCATCGGTAGATGCCATGATTTATTACAGCTCCAGTTTCCTCAGAAAAGCGTATCTACAATTTCAACAAGGAGCAGTGAAGCAGACAGAATGGCTATTCTCTGCAGTAGGTTGCCATTACTATCAAAGGAATGTGTTTATACACCAGAAAATTGTGAAGTCTAATAAGCATGCAGCATGCCAGACAGACGACATTAATCCCATTATTGCACAAATCCAGGGAGCAAAGCACTTCCTTTGAAACTGGGTGTTAAATAATTACATTACTCATAGGGCTGACACTGGTAACTCTCCATAAATGTTACTCTGTAGACCTGTGCTTTTGAATTATTGAACACAGATTGTTTTGTGCTGCTGAACTCTAACAAACATAAATGTGAAACTTCCTCAGTAAAATGACATGTAATCATTATCACTTTATACCGACAGCTCACAGAACTGTGCACAGATCAAAAATTTGTATTCAGCAAGGATATCTGAAAAGGGTTAAATCAATACAACAGAACAAACAAATAGAGAAACATCAAAGCATCATCTGTCATGGAGACTAGGTCCTAAAATTGTTTCTTTTCACTCTGAAGTATATGAGTAAGAACTTACTGACCCAGAAAAACAGGAATTTATTATAAAGCTTGTAGTAAAAGAAGGCAAGCTTAGTTAATTTGAACTACATGTTTCCATAAAACAGACAATAATCTATTTACTTTTTAATGAAAGATAGGGGTTTATGCATGAAAAGAAATGTCTGACAACAGGATTTGTAGTTATCTACATGTAGTGATAGGTTGATGGCGCATGAGATAACTAAGCAAAGCCTTTTTTTTTGAAGGGACCAGATTGCGCCAACACTTATTAAAGATAAGTGCAGGACTTCCCCTCAGATCGCTGCACATTCCCGCTCTTATTAGTTATACAAATAACAGATTTCTCCTAGTACATAATAATGGGAAGCTAGAGCATTACACGTTTAATGAAAAGGAGGTAGCATTTCTGAGAATAATAACACAGGTTTTAAGGGATAGCATAAATGATGTACATATGGTACTGAAATGGATCACTCTGATAGCCTTCTTTTTCTGAGTGGCAGTACATCTTTATCAGGAGAGTGCACATTTCTTAACATCTGTGCATCTCAGAGACCAGATTAAGGAATCACAACCTGCATATCATATAACAATCATTTAACTAGCAGATAAGAAATATTCTTCTTTCATTCACTTAAGTAAAGTATGGAACAAATAGTAAGAAACCACAACAGTATGTGAAACAGGTTATTGTTAATGTGAAAATACAATGGTTACTTGTTCACAGACACTGACAAGAAGGGCCATTCAGTAATATATTCTTACATACATATTATATAATATGCTTGGGGAGTGAAAGCACACTTACATGTGTGTGTGTGTGTGTGTGTGTGTGTGTGTGTGTGTGTGTGTGTGTGTGTGTGTGTGTGTACTTTTGTGCATGTACTGAATTTTGAAAATGAGAAGTATTTAACATAATACAGTTTAAACATTGATCAGATTAATTAATTCAAAGTGTTATGAGTATGGGGTCTAAGTTCATTTTATACAAACACACAAATATACACACAGACCACAAAGGCAGACAGACACACACACACACACACACACACACACACACACACACACACACACACACACACACACACACACACACACACACACACATTTTTCTGAATTAAAAAAAAAATCAGGCATCAGTTAACTGAACTGTATCAGTACCTTACTTTTATTTTACCATCTTTAGTGGATGGTGGATAATTGTTAAGGAACAAACCAGTGTCTTTTTTTTTCTAGCTTGATTTCTGAGACTGACGCACTTAAACACATTATAGGTGCAGTGCTCTACTAACAATTTTAGCCTGAATAATTAAATTCTTAATTAAGAAAAAATCTTATTGGAAGAAACTGAGCCTTATATCACAACCCATATCACTGTAGATACAGCATCAGGGTATGTGAGTCAGCTGACTATGCCTGCTGGTTCTTTTAAATACTATTCTGTTCTATATGCTTGTATGATATGAATCCTAAGACATCCTTTTTATTTGTTAGAAGCTCAGCAACAAACAGAATAAACAAAACAACTTTCTGAAAACTGTAAAGTTCATACAAATGTCCATGAATAAATATTGTCACTTCAGAGCAGTGCAATGAATGGAGTGACTAGAGGCTGCAATAATATTTGAATATTGCGAATATTTGCATGTTTTTCAGACAGATGTAGAGACAACATAAAAAAATCTTGATTAACCATCTGTCAGTGAAATATACAGAAAATGTGACAAGACTAAATACATTCAGTGCTGATTTATACTCTTGTCACAGTTCTTAGATAAAATAATGTCTTCCATCCAGTAAAACACCTTAATATTGTCAGGAAATAGAGAAGAGAAAAAAAAGTATCTATGATAAAAAAAGGCAAAAAAAAGTTTGGGTCACCTTCATTCTATGATATTGTGTGCCACTAGAACAAACACATAATCCTTCATAAATCCAGTGTTATTTTGATATTAAGTGCATTCATTACAGTGAAGAATCATCCAAAAACACTGTTATACATTTTGTTAGTCCTTGTTACATGTGAAAGAGGAAGCAGCCACAGTGAAAAGGAAAAGGTTTTGAGCAAACCACTGGAACAAGCTCATAGTAAGCAAGTGAAAGCTGTAAGAACCTAGCTCAGACCTTCAGATTACATGTTACTGTCATCCTGTTACCTTATCCATTGTTATTACATTACCCATACTGTGTCTGCCATTCCTTTGTTCTGGAGTTATGTACTTTAGTACCTGTTTTTACATATAGTCAATACATTAATTTCATCTTACATATGTTTTATTCACTAGAGTAGTACCCCATTTCTGGATACTTCTTTAATACTGGAACAAGGACTCAAGGAGGAGGAGCCACAATAGTGATGTATCATTTGACTGTAGCATCAAAGCACGGCTCATATAGCAAAACATCTCCACAAATGACCATGATCCAAACTAGCATACTCTAAAAAAATTATAAGAAATCTTTTCATCTGACTGTGGTATTCACTTACCATACCCCTGCAGATAACAACAGAAAATTCAAACAAATTATTAAACAAATAAAACACATCTTTAAAACCATATATTGACATTGTAGTTCCGCAAGATTTTAAGCTAAGAGTGCTTGTTCACACCAGTACAGATACAGCAGACATTAATTGACAGGACTAACAAATGTAAAAGTACCTACTTTACTTAACTTTAAATCTAGAAGTCAGCTCCCACCTAGATCTACTAATTCCAAACAGACCTATCAAAATTGTTGATATTAAAGTCCTTCCACCCCTCTTTAGTGGCCAATGTCCAATCACATTTACCCTGAAGCATACAGACTATAAACTGCCTCACAACATTAGCCATCTTTCTTCCCAAAACCCATAACATTATAGCTTTAAACAATACAAACACCGCCTGGTCATTAATATCATAACATCATTTGTATTCTGCAGTTTGTTTAAACAATACAAACACCGCCTGGTCATTAATATCATAACATCATTTGTATTCTGCAGTTTGTTTAAACAATACAAACACTGCCTGGTCATTAATATCATCACATCATTTGTATTCTGCAGTTTGTTTAAACAATACAAACACTGCCTGGTCATTAATATCATCACATCATTTGTATTCTGCAGTTTGTTTAAACAATACAAACACTGCCTGGTCATTAATATCATCACATCATTTGTATTCTGCAGTTTGTTTAAACAATACAAACACTGCCTGGTCATTAATATCATCACATCATTTGTATTCTGCAGTTTGTTTAAACAATACAAACACCGCCTGTTCATTAATATCATCGCATCATTTGTATTCTGCAGTTTGTTTAAACAATGGTGATTAATATCATTACAACATTTGTATTCTGAAGTTTGTTTAAACAATACAAACACCGCCTGGTCATTAATATCATCACATCATTTGTATTCTGCAGTTTGTTTAAACAATACAAACACGCCTGGTCATTAATATCATCACATCATTTGTATTCTGCAGTTTGTTTAAACAATACAAACACTGCCTGGTCATTAATATCATCACATCATTTGTATTCTGCAGTTTGTTTAAACAATACAAACACCGCCTGTTCATTAATATCATCGCATCATTTGTATTCTGCAGTTTGTTTAAACAATGCAAACGCCGCCTGGTGATTAATATCATTACAACATTTGTATTCTGAAGTTTGTTTAAACAATACAAACACCGCCTGGTCATTAATATCATCACATCATTTGTATTCTGCAGTTTGTAGTACTTCCTTCTCCTGCTTACCTCCATGTATATAGTTTAGTCTGCATGTTTCATTAACAATTGTGACTGTTTGTCTCACTGTTATGCATTGTTGCCCTATGATTTCCAATGATCTGGTCTTTATGCTTGATTGAAAGTTTGTCTATGATTAATATAGGGTTGATTGTCGCATATATATATATATATATATATATATATATATATATATATATAATTAAAATAATATAGATACATACAATAGCATGGTAAAATTAGCTTTATGAAGATATTTTCTAGACTTCCAAAACAAATACTTTCCCAAAATCTCTGAGTTAAGTATAAATAGCCAAGAACTGAGGCCCACAAACAAACTCAGGGCACTCCACAGACTAAAAGATACAGCATGACACCAACTGTAACATCTTCACACCCCAAAAATAAATAAGGAATAATTAACCTAAGAAACATAGCCAAAATAGAAACTGGAAAGCACAAAGCTAAGTTCCTCCAAAACTAAACCAAACTCACTCAAAATTTACTCAGACTGTTCTGGGACTTGTCTAACCACATTTCTAAACTGTCTTAGAAATACATGCCTGGAAAATAAGATAATAACCACAAACTCAGGCTCACTTTTTACATTAGACATTTGTAAAGAATTTTACAATTTCCTCCCTAATTCACTCTTTACTCTAAACTCTCTTTCTTAGTCTGCCAAAGCTCCTCTTTACATACCAGATTTTACTTCAAAATTATCTCTGCCAAAGACGTTAAAAACTAATTGATGATATGCCCTGTAAAGAACCCCTCATAGCTGCTGACATATCACCATGGGTCATCATTCAATTTCAAGAACACATTATCATCCCCATACCATTATGTCAACTTTACAAGTTGTGATACACTAAAAATAATACGCAAAACAAAGAGAAACAAGACTTTGTCAAACTAATTCCCAATACTTCCAAACCTATTGGTTAAAAAACACAAAAAGAAAAATCTAGCAAAGCTAGACTTTCCACTGTGTGATACCTTAAACCTCTTGTATCAGAGAAAACATGGGATATATGCAAATTACCCTCTAATGATATCAGGTGTTTCAGCTAAATGGCAATTCTGAATGTCCATGACTTTTTCTTTTACTTTTATGTCTATTTATGAACAATTTAAGGCCAATAAACCCAAAGCTCCTCTAGCTGTGGACATGCATGTTCCTGCCTTCTTATGCCATCATCAGCGCAGCATAATTGGTTTGCCTGTGTGATCTTTTACTCATTGTTTTAGTTTGTTGGTTGGGGTAATTTTTAGACACCCTTATGTTTATGGATATCAGTTGGATATGACAATCCGGTGTTTCAAAAAGTCAAACATTCCTCTTATGCTGTGCTGATGATGCCATAAGAAGGCAGAAACATGCATGTCCACAGCTAGAAGGGTTTGGCTTTATTGGCCTGAAATTACCCATAAATAGAAATAAAAGTAAAAGAAAAAGTCATAGGCATTCAGAATTTCCATTTAGCTGAAACACCCAATATCCTTAAAGGGTAACTTGCATATATCCCATGTTGTCTCTGATAAAAGAGGTTTAAGGTAGCACACAGTGGAAAGACTAGCTTTGCTAGTTTTTTTGTGTGTTTTTTAAGACTCTGAAACCTCAAAAATGAAGGTCTTTAGACTATTATCTACACTGCATACACCCGGGAAGATTTCTGAGTCCTCTCATGCTAATGGATTACATCAACAAATACAGTACAAATACTGTACCCTAGCATTCTATCAATGTGGATTTTGTTGAGAAGACATCATGACCACTCCCTACACTCCAACAAACAACAAACTACAAAAGATGCATAATGGTCTACTAGCAGGTGTAGTATTCATTAACATCACCAAAGACTTAGATCTAGTTGATCATAAACTTTTGCACCGATGGTATCAACAGACAAACACAAATTTGGATAGGTAAATCTTCTTCTATTTTCTTGTCTTACACCAAAGATATCCCAAAAGGGGCAGCCTTACCCCCTCTACCATTCTCACTTTTCATCAAGACATCTCACAGCAGACCTACCGCAAACTCCAATGATCCCATATTTTGCTGATATAGTTATCAACAGGGCTAATCCCTCCCACTGTATAATGAAAAGAAAAAATGTGCAAAGTTATCTTGGCTTATTAACTCAAAATCTAACAAAAACAACAAAAACTACAATGTTGGAAATGGGCAAAAGTTTGTCGTGCTTTCTCAACAATGGGGTATACTAGGCAATAAAAAATCTACTGAAACTATTATAAATTTTAAATGTTTAGGTATGTGATTTGACCAATATCTATACTTTCAAATCCATATTAAGACAACCAAGTCCAAAATCAACATACTCCTATTTCAGGAGGGGGAATGCACACGTTCTATCTCCTGAAAAAAAAAAAAAACATCTGTAGGTAAAGGGGTTCTTCTAGCCTATCTTAAGTGCAACTTTCTTATTATTTCTAATGCCTCCAAAAAAGCTGATATCACTGCAATTTGCAGCCAATAAAATACATAGATTTACTACCTTGATCCCCCAGAAAGAACATCACTGCTCACTTCTTACTAAAGCAAAACAACCACCAATAATGATATGCACTTCCACTTGTATTCCTGACTTACAGACATATCAATCTAGGAAATTCCTTCTTCTTTGTTAGCCAGTTGACAAAAGGAACTACCATTTATAATCAAAATAGTGACTCATGTCATTTGGTGTATCTAGATTCCACAAATAATACAGTTGAAGGGTAAAAATCAAAATACATGCACCTGATAAAGTAGACAAACTGTTTATTGTGTTACACAGATGCATCCAATTCAGTTGTGTTTTTGTGCTTGCACAAAAATGGACTTCATCAACACTGAATAGTGTATGAAAAACACTCTTTTATAGCCCTCTAAACCAATGCATTAATCAAACAAATATGTAATTAATGTTACAGTTTAAAATGGTACACAGTCATTATAAAAACAGTAAGATAAATGTTTTCAAGGCAATGAATAAGTAGGTATTAGATGAACATGCGAAAAAAAAAAATACCACTTATAACAGAAGGTCACAGTCTTTCTCTAATTTCTCCCTTAATACCCCGAATCCAAACTTTACTCGACTGTGACAGCCTTTCAGTACTGACACCACACACCACTGACATTAGCTCAAGGCTTTATTACTGTTCCACAAATTCAGACAGCAACTCAGAAAATTCCTCTTTAGTAATATCACATACAAATGTTGAACAACAAGCGCATCACAGGAGCAACAACATCTCTATTCCTTCTTACCATTAGCTTTTTTTGCAAACACTGCAACCGGCAATTTCCCCTTATACTGCATCTCCCATGTATTTTATTTTATTATTTCCCCTACTTCCATTCATACCACTCCACTCTTACATGTAAATTGTTAGCCCCCTTTCCTTTCCACATCCCCCATGCTCCCTCCTCAGTCCAGTCCCATATCATATTTATTAAAGTTGTGTACACATATATATAGAGAGAAAGAAATAGAAAGACATACCCAACTGCATGCCTCTAATCTGTGTGATAGAACATACTTAACATTGCATAACAATACCAGCATTAAGATGCCTGAACATACAGAATATCGAATGCCCTTAAGATCAATCCACAAAAGATCAAGGAAAGAAAACTATTCCCTTTCCTGATCTTCAAGCTATTTTATTGTATTTTATTTTACATTTGTTGACCGGGATAGTCCGACTGGATGCATGTCCATTTTCAGCGGAGGCCCAAGGAGAAAAGCTCCAACAGAAACAATAAAAACATGTTACAAATATAATATTGACAAAGATTACATAAGCAAACAAGAAAAAACAAGTTCCACAGGTTAGAGTTAATCCCTGGTGAAAATCAGAGGTAAATTAAACAGTAAGCTGATTGATAGATTTTAAATATTTTAGATGAGAGTTAGCCAGGCTTAATACAATAGCATAGACAGTTTAGTGCCAGATGTTGTTTGAGTCTAGTTTTAAATTGACCAAAGGAGGAGAGTAAAGTAATATCAACTGGAAGATCTGCCTACTAAGTTTGGAAAGAGAGAGTCACCAGCTGCGTTATTAATTCTACTTGTCTGAATTAGTAGTCTGTTAGAGGATTGAAGCAGTCATGGATTGTTATAAGGGGTGATAAGATTTTTAAGTTATAAAGAATTTTATAAGCCATGACCAGTTGGTTATACTGGATTAGACTGGGTAGTTCAAGCCACCCAAGCTGGTTAAGGTTGATGCAATGGTGTGTCCTAAAAGGCAGCCCAGTGGCAAACCTGGCAATGTGGTTATAGCAGGTTGAGAGTTTAAGTACAGTCTTATTTAGATTAGAGAGTAGAGGGGATGCATACAGAAGTGCTGAAAGAAGGTGAGAGTGAGCTATGACAATTTTGGCAGGAGAAGTTAGTAAGGTTTTTATTCTGTAAAGTGACCTTAGTTTTTTATTGATGATTTGATCGATTGGTTTACATGTAGGTCGAATTTTAGATTGTTATCTATAATGGCACCTAATAGTTTTGTAGAGGGGTTGGGGGAGATTATTGTGCCATCCTTTGCATTTATGGTAAAGGTAAAAGCAGTAGACCTTTGTGTTGATGAGAATAACAGCATTTTACAACATTTTAGTTTTTTGGAGATTTAGTACCAGACAACGTTCAGGGAGTCAGTTTTCAGTAGTGTTAAAGGTGGACTGGGTAGCAGACCATAAGTCTGTTGGAGATGTGGCCTAGCAGATCAGGGTAGATTCGTCAGCGTATTGGATACAGCTGACTTTTGGGATGACAGTATACAGGTTGTTAATGAAGATGGAAAACAGCAGGGGCCCTAAAATAGAGCCTCGTGGCACTCCAAGTGTATTAAGTGGTAGGTTAGAGAGTTTGTTCTGCCAAAGAACAGTCTGCTGTCTCCCATTCAGGTAGAATTTAATATCTAGACAGAATGTTTGCAGGGTGTGTATTAAAAATTGGTGGTCAACCATGCTGAATGCCTTGGAGATCCAAGAAGAGGGCAGAAGACATGTGATTGTTGCGATTATGGTTTATGGTGTTGGTAAAAGCTAGTAGGGCTGAAGTGGTGTGGACGGAAGCCGTGTTGGGTATCTGCCATAAGGTGATTCTGGATTAGGTGGTGCATGAGTTGTCTGTGAATACATTTTTCCATAGTCTTTGCAAGTGGAGAGAGTATAGCTATTGGTCTATAATTGGAGAATTTGGTAGAGCTGTCTCCTTTATGAAGTGGGATTACGTGGGATGTTTTCCAGATGGTGGGACTTCTAGCTTCTGCTATGGTTCAATTAATTAGTATTGATACTGGGTAGGCAATAGCATCAGCTGATTTTTGAAGGTACTTGGTGGGGAGTTGATCAGCAGAGAGTGTGGTGGGATTTAATTTTTTGATCAAGGTACGGATAAGTGATGTGGACACTGGTTGGAAGCTGAACAAGAGTAGGTTTGTAGGGGTGATACTTTCAGGGCCAGGGGAGCTAGGAGGTAATTGGCTAGCTAGGGCTTGAATTATCTCAGTAAAGAATCAGTTAAAACTATCTGAAACATCCTTGGGGGTTTTATCAGTATTAGCAGTGGGAATAGGAGTAGAAGTTTGTCCAGGATGGAGTAGATTAGTGAAACCTGCTCAAAACTTCTGAGGGTTGTTTTGATTTACTGTCTGTAAATTACAAAAGTATAGTTTTTTGTCTTGTAAAATTGATTTTTTAGTTTCATTCCTAGCTTGCTTGTATTTAATTTGATCTTGGGGGTCTTTAGTAGAACTCCATAAAGCCCATGATTTGTTTCTACTGGTAATTTTGAGTCTAGAGTCTTTAGAAAGCCATGGAGCAGTTTTTGCTTTTGTTCTCTTTAAACGCGCAAGTTCATGCAAATCAAGGATCTCAAGAAATTTGTTATTAAAGTATACAACTGCCTCCTCTAAGGGGAGGTGTTTTAGAATAGACCAGTTACATGAGTTAAGTTCCTGTTGGGATTTGGCAGGGTCAAAGTCTTTTTAGTTTCTAACTTTTCTGAGTAAGGGTTTTTGGGGATTAATGGCTTTTTGCTTAATTATATAAGTGAGAAGGTGATCGCTTAGGTCATCTGGGAAGGTACCAGTGGTGTACAGTTGGGGGTGACTATTTATGAGTACCCAGTCGAGTATGCTTTCTTTTTGGTTGGGTTTACCTAACCTGGTAGGGGTGGTTATTATTTGTGTAAATGCATGCAGGTTAATATGGATAGATGGGGATTCTGAGGAACAGGTGCCCCAGTCTATGTTAAAATCTCTGAGTAGTAGGGTTTCTTGGGGGTAATGACATAATAGCCAGTGCAGGGTATCTTCAAGTGTAGCTATATTGTTACTTGGGGGAATATACATGCGGATGATATTAATGCATTTACTTTTGTTAAGTTGCAATCTAGTTGCAAGAATTATAGAGTTATTTATTAATCTGAGGTGGTTATTTTACATCTCTGGTCACATTCAACTCAAATTTGTAGAGTATAGCTACCCCACCCCCCTTCCTGGAAACACAATCCAGCCTGTGTATGTTATACCCAGGTGGTAACACTTCATTGTCTGTAGTGTTAGGTTTTAACCTGGTTTCAGATAGACAGAGAATCTCAGGAGAGTGGACAGCCATGAGTGCATGCAGTTCACGTACCTTGTTATTAATGCTTCTAATATTGAGATGATAGGTTAGGAGAGAGTTAGTTGCCCTATTGATTGTAGGTCTGTAGCTTAGGTTACAAGTAGAAGGGGTGTATATATCAAAAGTGTATGGGCCAGGGTTGGGATGAATATCACCACCAAGTAATAGGCTAGGTCTGTGCTTAGTGATAAGCTTCGGGAATTTTTTTATAAGTTTGTAGTAGTGACTGAATGTAAGGCTAAAGTGCCAGGGGTTGGTATGTTGATAGAGTGAACAAGATGCTGAGCAGGACCCGTTATTATAAGTATGGCTGAAGGTGGGATGTTTTACAGCTGGGGTGATAGTGTGGCCCTTTGGCACTTGAATTCCCGTGAGAGTCTGGTTTTCATACAAGGAAAGGAGGTATGGGACCAACAGGAGCAGTAGTAGAGGGGAGTACATCATTGTTAGGGATACAGCTAGTGTGTTAAGGAATTGTTTTTCTTGGTGATACAACACCAGAAGAAAGGGTGGAGGTAACTGTGCTGGAAGAGGGTGGGAGAATGCCAGATAAAAGCTGATAGGTGCTAGTAAAATATAGATAGAGCAATGTGGGTGGGATGAAGTGACCTAGATGAAAGGTGATAGGATCTATTAAATGGGGGTATGGCTATTCTACTATAAAAGTAGAGGTAGTGGGGGTGGGTGGAAATTGGGGGCAGGGAGAGGAGTGAACGGAGTGGGGCTATTGCAGTTAACAAGGTTTCCTAGGGCTTACTAGAGCTATAAGGTAAGTGTTTAGCTCATAAATTACACCAGTTTTCAGCACTTAATTTTGCTAGCTATGGAGTTGCTATTTTTTAATATAATTTTTAGTGAATAGATGTGCTGTTTGTAATACAATGTGTAGTAAATGTGCTATAGTCAGTGCAAATCTAGGGTTATTTTAAGGTTAGGAATACAATAGTTGGAGGAAGCAGGGGTACACTACACTTTAGTTAGAGTTGGGAGTTAGCCATTTTGTAATGGGGACAAATGTATAGGTGCTTTAGACCCTAGTCAGCAGATTACAGTTTAAAATGGTGAACAGTAATAAGTTTCCACCTTTGCACTTTATAGTGGGCTGACTTTAGAGTACTGTATTCAGCAGGGTAGCATCCTTCTTGGGCAGAGAGCACTGTTTTGGGAGTTTATATCAGGGAAGCTACCTGGAAATTAGAATAGAGCAGGTTAATTAAATAGTTAGGTCAGAGGTGATTCAGCATTATAATTACAGACCAAGGAAGAATAATAATCACGTTTATCAAATGTCAGGGATAATGGACTACTAGTAAGACATAGGCAGACTTTAGTTCATTCAGCACCCAGTTAAAAGTTAAAACTGCTTCTACTTTTCTTGTTGATAACACAGATCAAATCAGTGAGAACTATTTCACCTGTATAACACAGCTGGTCAAAAACGGCATTTAAGAAGCACAGAGCAGTAGCTATGCACCTCAATTATGTTACTTGCGGTAACTAATAAGCTCTGTGAAGCTGCAAGCACAGAGAGCAGTTTATTTTAAACCTAAAGCCAGAATCATGCTTCAGTTAAGAAACTAGGCATAATTTCAGGACACAACTACAGTATTTTTTTTTCAGAAATCATATTAGAGCACAAACAACATGAAAGCACCAATTTAAAATATCACATCTGCCAGTCAAAACACAGGGCAAACCTTTACAATATAGGTATTTTAGCTCCCATAACACTACCCTCAAATTTGTGTGAATAAAGGATTTTTTAAGGTAAGGTATAGGGTTAGGATTAGGGTAAGTAGTAGCATTACAGTTAGGGTTAGCATCCCTGCGACCTTAGTAATGGGTGCTAACCGTATTCCTAATGCTGGCCCATTCCCGAACCCTAACCCTACATCTTACCTTAAAAAAGCATCCTGTAACACAGCCAGTACATAAGACACTCTTGGACACACAGAAATGCACAGACACACAATAACAACATTACATTTATCCCTTTACCCATCCTAGACTCTAACCCTAAAATACACACACTACCAAACAAAGGTATAACACCTATCCCAGATCTCTGCCCAGCTCTAACTATGCCACTCAAACACATGCACATGCACTCTCACCCCCTACAAACCCCACTCTCTTGCATCAACAAAACATACTCACGAAATCTTGAATGTTCAGCTACTTGTAAGTTCAACATAAAGCACCACCCCCCTACCACTTATTGTCCAAATGGACATTCAACAAAAAGCAGGTACATATATATGTTATATATATGATTATAGGAATATATATATGTATATATATATATATATATATATATATATATATATATAGATATATATATATATATATATATATATATAAAGTAGATATATATATATATATATATATATATATATATATATATATATATATATATAAATATAGATATATATATATATAAAGTAGATATATATATATTATATATATATGTGTGTATATATATATATATATATATATATATATATATATATATATATATATATACATATATATATATATATATATAAAAAATGATTGAAATCCCAAAAAGCCGACTTTCATATGGCTGAGACCATATGATCGACTTTTGGAATTTCAAACATCATCTAAAATAAAAAACACAAAACAAAAACTTACCTACATGTTGCTAGCAGTTGGACAATTTATACATTATATATTGTGTGTGTTTGTGGGAGTGTGTATCTCTCTCTCTCTCTCTCTCTATATATATATATATATATATATATATATATATATATACACAGAGAGAGAGAGAGAAAATTAAATATTATAACATATATATATATATATATATATATATATATATATATATATATATGTTATAATATTTAATTATATATCTATATATATATATAGATAGATAGATAGATAGGTTCATAGGTTCATAGGTTCATACTAGGCTATCTGCCCTAGGGCATTTATAAGCCTGGCCAGAATGTGTTTGGCTTCCGCCACCCATTTTAAATTAATTTTGCTATGCCCTTTTTTGAGGTTAGTATACTGTGCCTCTGTCTAACAGTGGCACAGAAGTGATACCTGGGGTAAACCTATGATCTCCCATCCACTCATCAAGATTCCTCTTGAAGAGAGTCAATGAGGGACTCTGCCTAATATGGACTGGGATTTTATTCCAGAGTGAAGGGAGCCTCTGGGTTATGAATCTGTCCCTCCAGCATGTCCTATTTATTTCAGTGCTGAGGTTCAAGTCTCTCGAGCTCGTAGCTCGATGGGATTTGAATTTTCTGAGGTGCAGCATGTCCATTAATTCCGGGTTGGACATGGCTTTATACGTCAGGCACAGATCGCCTCTGAGCAGGTGGTATGCCACTGAGTAGAGCTGGAGTTTCTTTAACCAGGCAGCATATGGCATCTGTTTGAGCCCATTGATCCTCTTGGTGAGGTACTTTTGGGGTCTTTCCAGTTGTTGCAGGTGTCTGGTAAGGTACATCCCAAAAGGGGCATTGTACTCAATTATGGGCCTGATGAGGGATGAGTAAAGAGGCACTATGACCTCCCCTGATCTAGATGTGAATCCCTTCATGATTAGGTGGGCTATATAAAAAGTTTTTCTAACCACTTTGGCCACGTGGTTGTCAAATGAGAGATTGCTATCAACTTGGGTCCCCAGGTCCCTAATTACTTCTTCTGTACTTAATGGATTACCACCTATGTGGTAATTTGTGGGCACTTTGTTTTTGCCAAAGGGGATGACTGTACACTTTTTGGCGTTTAGCTTGAGGCCATGGCTCTGGCACCTGTTGTCTGTTTCTATGAGGCCCTTTTGGAGGATGCTTGTGTCGGCTGGAGAGTCGATTATGGCGCCCAGTTTGCAGTCATCTGCAAACTTGGTCAGCCACAGTCCTTCCGTGTTGGCCTGCACCTCCGAGAAATATATACCGAACAAGAGAGGTCCCAGGACTGAGCCTTGTGGGATGCCACTTGTAACTGGTTTGCAGTTTGACATGGCTCCAGCAATTCTAACCATGTGGGTTCTGTCCTTGAGCCAGTTTGCAACCCATCTAGTGACATAGGGGTTTATATTTAAGCTGGTGAGCTTATCTATAAAGCCCGAGTGGGGTATTGTATCGAAGGCTTTTGCGAGGTCCAGGTAGGCTGTGTGGACCACCTTCCCCTTGTCAATGGCCTTGGTGACTGTTTCAAAGAAATCAACCAGGTTTAAGAGGCAGGATCTGCACTTAACAAAGCCAAACTGGGTAGGATCCAGTGTCTGTAGGTCCCCAATATCTTTATTTATGAGGTCCATGATGATCATTTCCATAGCTTTGCAGACCAAGCTAGTCAGGCTTATGGGGCGATAGTTTCCAGGATCCGTTGAGGCACCACCTTTGTGGAGAGGGACCACTGTTGCTGTATGCCACTCTTTGGGTACATATCCTGTAGTAAGGCTGAGATTGAACAGTTCTTTAATGTTTGGGTTTAGCTCTTCTTGGAGTTCATGTAGGACGCAGCCCAGGACACCGTCTGGTCCCATTGATGCTCTGTTTTTTGCTTTGGAGAGGGCAGCTCTTACCTGAGCATCTGAGATGTCAGGGGGGCAGCACTCTGCTGGGATAGATATTTTCCCTTTTGGTGGGGGGGGGGGAGTTTGCGCCGAACCTGTCAGCTAGGATGTTGGCAATGACTGTGGGTTCAGTGTATTTTTTGTCATTTTGAACTAATTCTGAGCATATCTGGGAATTCCCACCCAGGTTCCTAACATAACTAAAGAAAGCCTTGTGATTATCCTTAGTGTCCTGTGCAATTTTTCTCTCGAAGCTGGCCTTAGACAATTTTATGAGTGCCCGTAGTTTTTTACATATACTGATCAGAGATGCCTTCCCTTTTTGGGATTTTGCTCTATCATGTAGTAGCTTCCTCCTTCTATTGTATAATTTGTTTATGGCTGGGGTCCACCAAACAGGACGTCTGCCTTTGGAGGATTGGGTCTTGGTTTTATTTGGGATTGCATGATCCATGCATTCCTGAAGGTGTTCACAGAATGCGTTTATAAAGGATTCTGCGGTCTGGGCTGTATTTTCCACAGGCCCGGGGGCTTTGTAGGATTCCACCTCAGTTTTGAGGAGTGTGAAATTTGCTTTAGAGAAGTTTTTCACTGGTTTTCAGGGCAGGGGGTGGAGACGGGATGTGAATATCCAGTAAGATTAGTTTATGGTCTGATCTTACCAGTGAGGGATACACTTCTGGTCTGGAGCATAGAGTCCCCATGTTGGTGGTGATCAGGTCCAGTATTTTTTCCCCTCTTGTGGGAGTGGTAACAAGTTGCTATATAGCATTTGAATTTATAAATTCTAGGAACCTTTCGGCTTGGGTGTTGGAGCTAGAGTAATGCTCCCAGTCTATGTTTGGGTAGTTGAAGTCACCCAATATAATGGTGTTTGGAGAGACCTTCATATTTTCCAGTGTTCTCAGGAAGGCCGAGTGGGGTTCCTGGGTTTGGGAGGGTGGTGTGTAGCAGGCTATAAACTGGAAAGCAGTTTTACCCACTGTTAGTTGCACATGGATAGTCTCTGATGCTTTGTGCTGTGCCACCAACCTGGAGGTGTGGGTATCTTTGACGAATATTGATACTCCCCCTCCTTTTGTGGTTCAGTCCAAGTTTTGGGGCTGAAAAGCATAGTATGAGGTATAACCTGGTAGTGCTGGGGTGCTCTCAGGAGCCTTGAACCAGGTTTCTGTTACTGCACAGATATCGATGTTCTCCATGCTAAGGAGAGTTTCGAGTGCGTGCATCTTGAGGTTTAGACTTCTGGCGTTGAGTAGCATTACTCTTGGTTTCTTATCCCTTGTGATACCTATGGAGGTGGGTTTGTCTATTGAGCCTTGCCTAAAAAAGGCACTATGGGGGTAGCAAGAGCCTTTGCCAATATCCAAAAGCCCAGGGGTGACAGGTGCAAGCCGTCCCTAGCGAAACATCGTGGCTTGTCGAGCATGTCATCCCAGGCTGACAGGCACTGGATCCCCTTTGAATGACACCAATACTTAAGCCAATTGTTGAAATTGATCATCTTGTCTTCATATTGTGGCATAATTCTTGGTGAGGGTAAGATGCTACACAAGGTCAGGGTCATACCGGCCTGGGCTACATGCTCAGAGAGCTCCTCTATGTCTCTTTGCATGTAGTCCAGGGAGGTACGTCTCAGGTCATTCACACCAGGATGGACAATGACTGAGTCATATTTGTACTTGCCTTGGAGTGACCTGAGTGCTTGTGTTATGTGGCGGATCCTAGCGCCCAACAGGCAGCTAACCGTGACCTTCTCCTTGTTCAGCCTGGTGAGCGGGACGTCAGTGTGCCTGACGATAGAGTCACCTATTACAAGTGTATCAGGTGTCTTGTTTAGCCTTAAGGGCTGTGACTGTTCGGCACACTGGCTTTGTGAGCTATGTGTTGCATGTGTTTTGTTTTGGGGTAGCGGTTGCTTGGGTGTCTGCTTTGGAGGTCTCTGCTGCTTATGCAGATTTTTATTTAGAGCCTCCGAGTATGTTTTTGTGTGTTTATGTGTTTGGTTTGCTGTCGTGGTAGGTCCATGTGAGACTATAGAAACACACACACACACACACACACACACACACACACACACACACACACACACACTCATATATATATATATATATATATATATATATATATATATATATATATATATATGTGTGTCTGTATATATATTTATATATATATATATATATGTATATACACACACATATATATATATATATATATATATATATATATATATATATATAAAATTAAATATTATAAAATTTCACATTTCACACCCTTAATATTCCACACTAGCTGTCAGAAAACTAAAGGATGGAATGTATTGTTTCATTAGAATGAACAATAATGCTGATGCAGAGAACCTAAAACTATCTTGCATGTAAACAAATTCAACAGGGTTCAGGGCTAGAATAGGGATCGTGACAATGAAGGAATAATGTACAAAAATAAGCACAATGGTAAACAGCAAACTTAGAAACAACACAACAGTCCCTTATTGTGGAAGCATGAAGACACAGGGTTGAAATGAATGCTTTTTCCCCTTTATTTGTCACAACGGAACTTCCTCAGATAAAATGTTAATTCCATTCTTCCTTTTTATATAAAAAACCCATCCAGTTATGTCACTTTATTAATTAGTCAATCTCACCCTTAAAGGTCTATACACTTATTGACATTTTATCTGATGAAGTTCCATTGTGACAAATATAGGGAATGAAACATCATTTCGGCCCTATGTCTTCATCCGTCCAATAAGGGACTGTTGTGACAATGAATGAAAAAACATCTGGAAAGGTGGTATAAAAGAATGGGTAGAGGGTAGGAGGGTCATAATACAAATAAAAAATCTCCTTGTTTCCAGTCCATGTGCAGGTCATTAAAACAAACTGTTTACTAGACTTCATGTTCATACACTTGACAGTAGGATAACTCCTGATACATTATCAGAGTACCATCTGGATGCACAACACTGTAATTCTTTCCTAGTAACTGCCACCTGCAATTTCAGATTTTCTCAGTTCTGGCTGTATCACTTTCTTGAACAAAAACTGACTCCCTAAAAAACAATGGGCACTGGATATGCAATCATTCATATTACAACTGCTGTAAAAGGAGAACATACAAACAGCATAAATGTGCTACGTGGGCATGCTAGCAATGTAAGTACATTAATGTAGGCAAGTTGATCATGTTGTTAAAAAAAAAAAACATAACCCACTATTGTATGGGGTATTTTGATAGTAATATGGCTGGGGTAGTATATCTTACTATATGCTTTTCATGCCCTGCATTTTAGGTGGGGAAAACAGATAAATGGAAACAACATATTTTCAGCATGATTATGCCATCAAGAGAAGTAATTCGCTTAATGCTTTAGAAAAGCACAATAATTAATGTCAGAATTTTAATAAGTCTGTATTTTTATACTAGAAAAAGTTAAAATGAAAGAGGAGAGGACTGGAAAAACTGTATTTTAATAAGACAGTTGCATTGTCAACTTTGATTCAGACAAGAAAAACTGATATGAATGAAATTTTGTTAATTAGTAGTGCTTCAAAATTCAAACATGGTCAGATTTCAAGTAGATAATCAGTTTTCTGTGTTCATGTGATCTGTAGGCACAGCAAATTAATTCAGCATGTCAGTTCAGTTTTTTATTCAGTGAAGTCTGTATGCCTTTTTTCTTAGGAAAGATGAAAGTGGTCAATTGTTACTTATTTTTGGCGCTCGTGAAAAGCATGTGTTTTTGTGTATTAGTGTTTTTTGTTTACACTTCAGCAGAACTGTGAATATATTTTGTTTTGATTTATATAACTGCAGCTGTGCTAGGTTACAGTAATAAAAGAATCCTTACATCACTGGGATCTATACCATTTCTGAAAAAGCAATAAGAAATATGAAGAATAAGGCGAAGAAATACAAACATCACTGAACCTTACTCAAAAAGTAAAAATACAAAAAAACTAACATTAACTCAGCTAGGATGAGAGAGAGTAGTAATAAGCTATGACAACTAAGGCATCAAAACGGAGAAGAAATTGCACATCAAAACACACACATATGTATGCAAGGTAACACCTAACCACCCATTTCACATACTGAGAGAAACAGAATTAGAAGGCCAAACTCTATTAATGATAATGATTAATTGGGGAGCATATGCTGAACATGAAAAAGTAACGATGCAAAAAGGCTAATGAAACTCAAAGGCACTTAAATAAAAATGATTTCCTACTTAAAAGATTCATTTTATATAGAAAGGTGAAGATATAAAGTCAGTTCTAATATGAAATAATAAGGAGACATGACTGTAGTGTATAAAACATTCAAGGAAGTAAATCTATTTAGTGAGGATGGAGTGATCTAGTGTGAGTAAATTTCAGAAACTGACAGCTATTTTTGCAAATGCAACAGTACACAATAGAGGGCTTGTTTCATTGTTTTAACAGTCAGGAAGTTAGTGAATATAATTCATTGGATATACAAATAAAAACTAATTCAAGTTTTATTAGACAAGGAATGGAAACAATGGAAACAATGTAATACTTTCTACAGGGGTATTATTAGCTTGTAAGTTCTGAATTATTTTTATGTTGGTTCTTACAGTCAATCTTCAGTATGCTTTTGCAAAATGCACGCATGCGTGCATACACACACATACACACACACACACACACACACACACACACACACACACACACACACACACACACACGCACATGCAAGCACTTCAATGCTTGACAGAGAAATTACTTTCTTGCGATATGTTACACCCACAAGACATGCATCAGTAAAAGAAGTCTTCCTTTCTTATTCACTTTATATCCCCTGCAGTTACAAATCCACATCTCAAAAAACTACATGATCCAGCATTTTTGAAGGCATTCCTTAAAGCATACCTTAGATCAAACAGTATAAATATCTATAGAATATAAATAGATGGCTTGAGCTCCCTAACTTCCTCACCTATACTCAACTAATTAATGCTCATAAGCTCATTTTCAAGCCCTCACTCTGCCCCTCACTCTCCTCAACCTTCACCATGCACCATCCAAACAGACCCCTTAGAACTAGCACTCAGAACCTAGTTGAACTCCACAAACCAGCCCGTCCAGCAGGCAAACTCTTACTCTCCTTTTCCCTTGCCCACCTCTGGAACTCCCTCCCACCTCATATCCGCAGTACCAGCAGTCTTCCTATCTTTATATCTCTCCTACACTCACATCTATCATCTCTCTGGGAATGCTCCTGTACCCATCCAGCATAACATCTCCAGCTACTACTCACCCCTCAGTCTACAACTCTTCCCTCCCATGAGAACATCCATTTGTAGTTAACCCCTTATGTAAATATTCTCCTGTATACACCTACTAACTACATCCTTACTTAACACTTTTTCTTTTCCTTTACTAGTGAACATAGAAATCTAACAAAATTGTAAACTGATATGTTCAGTTGCATTTGCTCTTCTGTGTTTTCCTGTTGCATTAACAATTTCCTGTGCTTATAAGTACTACTCTGACACTTTAACAAACTGTTATGTTATTTTATTGTATTTTACATTATTTTCACTTGTATATTTGACATTGTATCTATGGAGCTTTTCTCCCCAGGACACCATTGAAAATGGACTCATTCGGCCCAATGGACCATCCTGGCAAACAAACTTCAAATAAATAAATAAATAAATAAAATGATCTCGCTACACATTTTCTTAAGCTGAACTCTTAAGTTAGTGACATTTTTTATCTTCTTGCCACTGGTCACTTATCACTGAGACTATTCTGTCCACTTTTTCCTCTACATTTCTTCTTCTTGGTCTTGTTGCCATGAATCCCAAAAACAGTTAAATTGATTATTTGTCTTGGCTGCTTCCCTTAATCATTTATGACTATAGGCATAATCATGATCAGAAAATAACTGCCAATCATTTTGCAAAATACAAAGTGCATCACACCTACTGACATGTACGAGAGGCTCAGGTGCTCACACCTTCCTGGCTTTTCCTCAATCTGCAGCCAATTGTAAGTGTGATTTGTGAACTTGATCTGAGGAAGACCATTCCTCCTTGCAAGTCTTTAGTACAGAGGTCATAGCTTGCAGTCAAAACTTAATAAAGTTTTGCTTGTCTGCTACCAATAACTTTTGATTTAGCAGATGCTCAGTAAAAACAGTACAGTTTTGTAAGTGCTGTTAACACAGAAGGGCGGTACATTCATTAATTTTTTAAATATTTGCAAAACAAAGAAACACTCCCCTGATGTAGTTAATGTAAAAGGTAGGACTGGACATCTTAAAATTGGACCATCTATCAGGATGTTTGGCAGCTATACGTTAATGATGTTCAAGTTCAGAACTGATGCTTATTCATAATTTCTAGCTGAAGTGCATAGCCGATTATCTGGAACTAACTTGACCCTATAACTAGAACATTGTAATAAAATATAGAAATTTAACTTTCTTTAATGCTGCACATATCTTGGATGTAGCTACTGCTTTTGTGTTCATTGACTGGTCTCAGACAATAGCTGCCTATAAGATGTAACAGATGTTATGATAAAAGATGAAAGAAAATAGAGACTTCAAAAGAGGATTGTAGAATGGAGTGCATAGAAATCACATTAAGACAAATATCAGGACACAGCATTTGTGCATGTGTTACTCTTCAAATTGGTTTAATTGAACAAATAAATACATAAATATTTAAATATACTCTCATGAGAAAAACATGACATTTGTGTGAATTTGTCCTTTCACACTTGCCCTTATGAATTCCACAAATGTGTTGCAAAAATTCCATTTTGCTATTCAGTTACATTAGGTTGACAAACTAATATCAGAGGTATGGCAGATCTGACTTGAGATATTGCTTAAATAACTGACCTCCGTGACAACCTCCATGACAAGGCTCTAAATGGTTCAACGGATTCTTTGTTAGAAGATATATATTAACATCTAAACATTTAAACAACCTCTTTTTGAAAAATCAATTAATGTCAGCATACATGAAGTTGCAGGGGTCCTACAAAATTGCTGACTTAACTGACAGATGCAATAATGGAGTAAAAAAACAACTGCTTTACTGTGATAGGGTGGGAGATTGGCCTAACGGTTAAGATGTTTACCTTACAAACACAAGGTGCAGACTTTGATTCTCACATGGCATAACTGGCTAGGTTTAAAATGGCCTGAAAGGGCAGGTAGCCTAGTACAAACCTATATAATCATTTGAAATGTATTGGAAATGCAGATAAGCAGAATGTATATAACCCAACTCTTATATTCAGTGCAAATCAGTTGTTTCTGAGTTGGCAGGTTGGGGAGGGGGCTTCAGAGTATTATTTAACAGAGTTTGACTCTTTGTTTATATATCTCTTTTAATATGACAACACACTTTTCTACCTTTATTTTCACTTATCAATACTTTTGTCCTCAGGTTTCTATTGAAACTAGTTACCTGAATGAATGCTGTCTGTTGTGAATACGTGGAACATATGTTTGTGTCTTTTGGCTTTTCCCGGTTAGGGGTCATCACAGCGGAACTCCGGTCCGCTAATGATTGTCAGTAGATTTTTACATACTGGCTTGTCGGGCCTAATGCACAACCTTCAATGAAGGAATGCCCATTCACGCATGTCGCTACACAGAAGACGCTCTAACTGAGAATCGAATGGGCAACGGCTAACTGTGAGGCGAAAATGCTATGTGGAACATATAATATATGAAAATATCTGCAGAGAAGGACCTTAGACAAAAATCTTGATTTGCGTGAACCTTGCTTAATTGTTTTAACTCTATCGGACATTCATAATTAGAAAACATAATAACTAAAAAACATAATGATAATAATAATAATAATAACATGAAAGAAAGTGAGTGCAATGTATTTACACATAGCTTTTAAGCTACTTTCTCCAAGTCATGAGAGTGAAATAAAAACAATAAGGAGCATCACAATATCATTTTAAAACCTTTAGAAGAAACATTGTTAAAATTATCCCTAAAGCACTTAAAATATGTTTCACGCTGCAATAAAGTCTGTTGGTATGCAATTTCACTTGTAAAGCAAAATTATAAAACTGGCCATTAGAAACAAAAAAAATATAATCTTCATAAGAGACATTCCAAAGAGAGAGAGAGAGATAGTGAGTGAGAGAGAGAGAGAGAGAGAAAGTGTTGCCAATTAGACAACATCAGTTGCTTCTAATAAATAAGCATGTGACCATTTTATTTCTCTTTAATGTGTTGGTAATGACTTTCTACTTTTAGAGTGAGATATTTGTTTGTGCAGTGAAGCAAGTGGATTTTAATTTACTTTTCACATTGCTATTTAAAAGACTTGAGCAGAACTGTTGTGTTGCAATACCAGAAACTGGAAAGTATTTAGAACCAAATGCATATCTGAATTAAATGAAATGTATCCTATTTTCTTAATGAAGTGCACACATCTTAAAGTGGAAAGGTTTTACATTTGTATTTCTGCATTAGTGTGGTCTGCCAGTAGGTTTTTCCAAATGGTTAGTTAGTCTTCATATTCTGTTTTTAGCTAACTTACTTTTAGAAATAAATTATGTCTAATATATTTAACAAGTGGTTATAGGATAAAAATAAATTGTAGAGTATTTTCATTAAACACAAAACATTTTTATTGAAAACACATATTGCTTTAAATGTTCACAGTCAATTGAATAATAAAAATAACACATTTAAACAATAATTAAAAAGTGGAAGTGAAATAATTAGCAACATGCCCATAATTTGCTAAGTTATAAAGGTTTAAAATAAATATTTCAGTATCAGTAGATCTCTGAAAATTCCATTAATGCAATAAAGAAAAGTTAGACTGTGAGGCAGTCCTGCTCTGGATTATTTTTTAGGCATTTCCCATGCAGACAGTGCAAAGCATCAATTATTTATAAACATTAAACCACTTGTTAACAAACTTATTAGATGAAGGCAAATGAATGAGCAGTTACATATTTGCCGTTGTATGGTACTGTTTAATAGTCACAAAAGAACGAAAACAACTTCTGCTATACTCAGAAAACCCATAAACTAATTTACTTTTTTGTGCTCATTGCCAATAGGATTTTCTTTTAATGTGTTCTGCATTGATTGCTTAATATAGCCACAAGCAACCTGTGTTTATAATCTCTTTTATTATTATATTTTTTAGTACTGTTGCTCAGAAATCTTTTGGTTTCAGTGACCCTTAGACTATGTCAAGAGAGGCTAAGTAATGTTGCCATTTTAATTGTTTTGCTAATCATGATGCTAGTGGTACAGTGGTTAGGATTGTCACTTCACAGCTAGAGGTTGTCTGGTTGGATTCTTGGATTGGGTGCCTTCTGTGCGGAGTCTGCATGTCATACCTGCATTTGCATGGGTTTCCTCCAGGTGATCCGGTTTACTCCCATATTCCAAAGACATGCAGTAGGTGGATTGGACACTCTAAATTGGCCCTAGATGTGTGTGTGAGTGTGTGTGGTGCACCCCCTGAGGGGGGTTGGGCCTTGGGCTAGCAACCTGAGCCACGCTACAGAAACAATGGGCAGTGAAAGTTGCTCAGTGCCCAGTGTACCACATGGTGTGTAAATGGGAAAGAGAGAAAGAATCATGATGCTAGGGCAGGGTTAAAGGTATTCTCTGTGCAAAAATCTCATCTTTCAGTGACTTCATTTCTTTTCCTCTAGCATTTGATTTGCATATAGGAAATACAGAGGAAGAGAGCCCATCCTCATGGCATAGAGAGAGAGGCTCTGATGCTATCCTAGATTACCCATG
Organism: Protopterus annectens; assembly: GCF_019279795.1. Lineage (NCBI taxonomy): Eukaryota > Metazoa > Chordata > Ceratodontiformes > Protopteridae > Protopterus > Protopterus annectens. The sequence goes on along the minus strand of NC_056735.1, from coordinate 1,601,650,309 downwards.
TTAGATTAGCAGCATGGGTGCTGGAGAAATTGGGTGGGTAGAAAGAGAGTATGTGGCTGATGCTGGTTTGTCCATCCTGGAGTGGTGGGGGTGGTGGTCTAGCTCCTTCTCTGTTGACACCTACAGGGCTACAGCTGTATGGCTGCAGCTGTATGTAGTAGTGTGACTTCATACTCTGTCCAGGAGTGCATTGTCTTGGAGGTTGCCATATGACATTACACTTCTGTGGTGTCTGTGAACAGCAATTGCAAAAAGTCACAGCTGCCTGCAAGGTAGGAGTTTAATTCTGGGGATGCTGCCAGGTCATGGATGGATTAGCCCAGCTAACAACTTTTGAATGTTAAGGGAGCAAATGGGTAACAGAGTCCTCATCCTGCAAAAAACAAATGGGCCCCAATGACTTTTACTTTGGTTTGACTGGGGAATGAATATACCTGGCTGTCATCCCTGATAGATCAATAAGTATGAGGGAGAAAGAACCCTGAGCTGATGGTGAGGACAGGATAAAAACAAACAAACAAAATGCAGAGCATAGAATTAGCTGTATTTCCAAGACTTATAATACCTGTGTAATTAACTGTCATAGCTAATGTATCAGTTATCATGTGTTTTCCAGTCTGAGATTGGGGCTAAATGGTTCTAATTTTTTTTGTTGCATTCCGACATAGTTATAGAAATTACAGCCCAGAGAAAATATTTGACATTAAAATGTATCCTAGTAGAAGGGATCACATAAAGCCTTAATTGTTTACCTTTTAGGAAGTACCATCCAATTGCCATTTTCTTGACAATTTTGTTTCTATTTAATTACAGACTTTAAGAGGGAATAGGTATACTATGTCATGTGCTTTATACATGTATGTGAATGTCACAGCATGAACTGCATTTTTTACAATAATATTATGAAATACTGATATAAATACTTTAAAAAAGCTCATCTGCTTTTCACTGATGAATGCCAGTTAATAATTTACTTCAGAAGATATAGCCAGTTAGAAGAGAACTGTTATATTTTATATGAAGAACCCAAAATAAAATTATAGAGAAACCTCTTTATTGCTTTTCTTTTGAGTATAGTAAGCAGTTCTGCTAGAAAAATGATGAGACAGTAAAGCTAGAGAGTCTCATGTAGCAAGTATATGTTTGTTGGTTGATTGGTTTAGTGGTTGATTGTTGGTTGTTTTTTAACCAGGTAGAAGGGTAGGTCTTTTGATACTTTTCAACTACAACCTAGGCACAAATTTGCATGATGCAATGAATTACTGTGAAAAATAATGTGGTGCATGGTTGGCAATATGAGAAAACAGACTAGAATGTAATTAACCAATGCAAAACAGGCTAAAAAGAATAAAATTCAACATATGAAAGTGTACAAGTTTGCCCAAAATGCTATCTTTCTAACAGTCTGAAAATTTAGTTTCAATGGCACAAAAATATACTCAGCAGGAGCGGTCTTAGGTCAACTGGTGCCCTAGGCAAACGAGCTACATGGCACCCCCCCACACCACCTAGCGCCCCCATCCTGGTCTACCTACACCAAATAAATACTGGAAAAGTGCCCCTGCTAGAGCGGCGCCCTAGGCAGCTGCCTAGTTGGCCTATGCCTAAGGCCGGCTATGATACTCAGTACTGAAATATTTATGAAGCACATGGCAAAAAATATTTAAGCAACATCTTGCCATTCTACTCTGAAAGAAATAGCTACCTGAATCCACGAGGCCCTCAAGTTTATGGCTGCTGAACAAGTCACACAGGCTACATGTTACTGTGTAAATGATTACAAATACCAATTGTACTTATGTTTGTTTATTCATTTTTACAAAATGGCCTAAGGCTGTATAGTCTGAAATTATATTCCAAATGTTACACAGATGGTAAACTCTGGTATTGTACATACCATTAAATATAATAGATATGTTTGGTATGCAATAATCATATTAGTTCTAGGAGTAATGCACAATGATTTGTTTGCAAACATTTACAGTTGTGTGATCAATGCTTGAAAATAATAGTTTGTGCTGGAGCAAGTCCTCCACACACATCCTCCTGTGTGTGGGACTTTATATGCAAATCTTCTACTAAATGATATAATCAATACTGATTTCATTAAACAATTGAAGAAGGAGAAACACTTTATTGTTGGGAAAATTCAACTATTTTCTTTTAACTGCTTTTCTTTTAAATGTTGTGTGAATGATTCAAAGAATGCAAAATTGTTTTTTCTAAAGAATGCCTCTAAAACTATGTGGTTTAATTACTGTGGTTTGGACAAAATGTCTTACCCCATTTATAACAGCATTGCAGTGCTGAGGTATGAAGTATATATACTTTGATGTGACAATGCACTTATATTTGTTTGAGTGATTGTTCATAACTGATGTTCCTGCACTTGTGCCAAACTCAGCAGATGGTATAATTGAAAAGCATGCCTAGGTCTACAGAAATAGCACATGTATGAGAAGTAATTCATCCCTGGTTTGGCATCTACATCTCTAATCAACAGAGAACACCTGCAAATGGTTCATATCCCGGAGATCTATTTGTAAATGTTTCACCTCTCAAACCCCTGCTTACACTACCATGGTTACCAGAATTTTCAGAAATTTGGGATACATAGCAAGGCTTGAAAAGGGCTCAGTGCTCATTAGCCTATGAGCCTATTAACCTGTAAAGTGCATTATGGCACTGTTGGTCTTGCACTGATGCATAGAGCAAACTACCATACCAAATGAATTTACTAGTAGTATCCATAATATACAGTGATTTTTTAACACATAGGTATTTCTTTTTTTTATTGCATCACGTCATGCTGAATTTGTGCAATGTACCTTTCACAGTGACCTTACATATATGTAGAATAGGTATTTGACTCAAGCAACACATAATTTTACTGGCAACAGTCATGCCTGAGCTATAAAGCAACCTATGTATACTTCAGTGTCAGGTACATCTGCTAAATGTCACCCACTGGCAGTGACTACAGAAATATGCAATTTCTGCATTTGGTCTGAGTCTGAATGATGTCATTAACTCTATAGTGTGAGAGCCTGTTGTTCTATTAAAACACATGTACTTTAATGGCAGAAAAGGATGGTGATATATCCAGCACAGTTTGGCAATTTACCTATTCTTTTCATAGTGGATCAAGCACCTGTCACATTTAAACAGAAATCCATCTCACATATACATTATTTTTATTAATTTCCTTCATAAGCTGTCCTTTCCTGCAGCTACATACTGTCACAAGGACCATTGTTTAAAATGTTTTCTCAAACTTATATCTCCTGTAAATCCTCCCTCCTAATCTTTTGTCTTTTGTAGACATTTTTCTGACAATTAAAGACCCTTTTAAACTTTACTAACTTCTGTGAAGCACTTACTGTTGCCTTCATCTTTTCCGTATCCATTTTACTCTTGACAATGTGCCTACTAAGCTTTCCTAGATTCCCATGGTAAATATTATCAGAACTAAACAACATTGTGGTTGGCCAGCTTTAAGCATCTACCAGATCGTTTATTCATTTTAAGAAACTGTGCCATAAAACCAGACACAAGACTTCCAATGGGTTGCTTACAACTGTCTGAAGTGGGGGGCCAGGGACTATTTTTAAACAAGATGTCATATCAGATCCCCACCAGTACCCAACAATAATCTTAGTTCTTTTTAATACCTTTATTGAATTATCACTTAAGACATAAGCAAATATACATTTATATAAAAGAAAACAAACTATATTAACATGCTCTTAGTTAGAAACATTATATATCAATGTTTTTTGTATAACTATCATCAATTTAACATTACATAATTGATCAATTCCTACCTTCCCTCAAGTCTCATTCCTCCTGTAAAACATTATTCTGCATGACTTCTTCTCATAATTTCCGTTTTATTTCTATGTAATTTGCTCCTACCCTTTTTCAAAGATCCCATTCCCAGTTCTTTTGTCTCTGTTACAATATTCAATACTTCATATACATTTGTTTTAAACTTTGATTTCCACTTTTTAGTAATTGTTTTTTTGGCACCCAACAGAATTAAACATAGCAAGGCCTTACTATGTCTAGACAATTCAGATCTTGTATCCCGGATCAAATAAATAATTTCCTTAGTTATACCTATTTGCTGAGCCAATATTTCTGACATACTCCTCTCTAGGTTTTTTTTTTAAGTCTGCTAACTCAACACACTCCCAAAATATATATTCACAGTTACCTCTTTCTTCCTCATCTCACCTTCAACAATTTCCATCTCCTTAGCTAAAAATTCTTTGGAGTCTGCTTGGGGTATAAAAACACCTATGCAAACACTCCCAAGCAAAAGTCCTAAATCTTCTAGTATTTGTTGTACACTTGGGAGTGATACGTGTGTCTTCATATTGATTCCTTGTGAATTGTTTGTTCAATCTCTCTTCTCAACCTTTGCTAACCTACTCTTTTATTATTCCTTTAGTTTTACATGCCCTACTAATTATCCCTTTTTAAACAGTAACTTTTGTTGTAGAGCCAACTAAAAACTCTACCAGACAAGTCTTTAATTTAGGATTCTCCTATTCCTTTCTCCTTGCCTATGCTCTGATATCAATCCCTGATAGGGTAGGTAGTCTCTAGCCTGCAGTCCAAGTGTCTTCTTGGCCTCTTCCAAGTCTATTACCTTTCCATCCCTAGGTATTTGCTCCAAATACTTTAATTCCTTTGCCATCTTTCTCCAGTAAACTCCATCCCCCTCTTGCCTTTTCACAGTACCCCTAATTGCAGCCATCCCTGCTGGCAAACTTTCCTTTCTCCAGTCTCTTGTTGGCTTAGTTTTCAGAATACTTTCTGCTACTTTATGAATATAATATTCTGGATGGCTCGTTAATCTTACCTCTAGACCACAGGACTTACAAATTCAAAGTCATTTTGCAACCACTTCATTTTCATTCCATTTTACCCACTACCAGCAGTTCATACTAACACTATATTCTTCCCTTCTGCTGCATCAGATATCTTATCTTATGCCCATGTATTAACATCGCTGATTCTTTTTTTTTTCATTTGTTGTAGGGAAGTTAATGGCATCTAGCATCTGTAAGAAAACTGATGCCGTTCCACTTCAGAAATATGGAAATCCATTTTCGATAAACACAACTAAGCTGTTATTTTAATCTGTATGGAAAAGAACTACTGCACTTTTTGGAATTAGAATTATAAGAGCGTATTTGAACTGAGGGAGACGTACACCTGAGGTGATTGATATTTACCACACATCCTGAAAAAAGTAAACTGCTTTTGTTGGGGTTGTAGTTAGAGTCTAGCGGTCGTAGCAGGTTTCTAACAGATTTAGTTGAGATCGCCCTAAAGAAAAATGGAGGGGTCCATTTTCAGCTAAATGAGTGAACAGAGATAGGTAAAGATTGTGTGATGGAATATTCATTGTTAGGATAAGTTTATAAATTGATATTTGTCCTGGTCCCCTTCAATAAACACATCACACCGAATGACATTTGACGACCTTTATTAAAACTTCCATAACATAGCTTTGATTACCAAATCTTATTAATTACAACTGGACATCGTATAATTGATTCTAAACATAGCATAAACATCCTTGTAATGTTAATCAGGACAGCGTACCTACCTACTCATCCTGCCCCAGTAAGCAGCGTCCATACCTTTGCTCACTTACTTTACTTATGAAGCAGTGTCCCATCTCACTTCATAAACCATTCACTGAATTACCTTCCAACCAAATAAGCAGCATCCTTACCTCCGCTTGCTTATCTATTCAGCAAACTTCCTCCAGCTGCTCATTTTCTTTCCCCATATCCTTGAAATAAACCTCCAAAAACTAGAGGGGGAACAGAAGAGGGCAAGGCTGTCCCTCTTCTCTGCCAACCAGCCTGACCAGGCTGTTCCCCCTCCCACCTACCAAAATTTCTAACCAACTACCCCCCATAAAAGAGGGGTAATGCCAGACATCATCCTGTGTGCCCATTTGTAAACCAAATCCAATCCCTGTCATCAACCCCAAAACCCTAACATACCAGTACTGCAACATACCAGTACAGAAATGAGCCTTAATGAACCTAAATAGAATAACATTACCTGTGACCCCCTCGTACCACACCAGAACATCCACTCCAACCAAATACACTTGTTTCATCTACTTCTGTCAAGCAACTGACCACTGCTCCCTCTGTTAACTGCACTCTGTGACCGGATTGCACCACTCTGGTAACCAGGACTTGTTCTGTGACCGATATAGTCAAAGCAAAGCCAACCTGCTGATTCCATCACCTTCCATGCTACTTCCTTCAGGCCCCAAGTACTGCTACCTGCAAAAGAAAGAACAGTGTAAATTCTCAGCATACCAATCAAACTTCTTAATGACATTAATCAATGTCAGAGCATGCCCCGCCCCTAACCTGCTAAGTTGCCCTATCTCCTCCACCTCAACCTAACACTACCTTAATCACTCTACCAACTATCCCACGTGATTATTGAAACCCATTTTAACAGGGGCTATTTATATCCAAGATGCCATGTACATTATAAACAAACCAATATTAATGTCATATCTTGACATGTCAAGCTAAACCATTAAAACATGTACAACAGCAACAGCAACTTATGTGACTGTAATAGTCCCCAGTCCCCCTCCCACAACTAAAATGAATGAGCTAAAATGTGCACATAGTCACAAGACTCCCAACCGTGGAAAGACCATCTTTCCCATCTCACCCAGACTCCAAGTGCACTAGCCCTGTCATTAAATCATCATAAGGCCTTCTTTAGCTATGTTAGAAACCTGGGAGGAAACTCCCAGATATGCTCAGAATTAGTTCAAAATTATGTGAAAATTACTGAACCTACAGACATTGCCAACATACTGGCTGACAGGTTCAGTGCAAACTCCCCCCCCCCCAAAAGGAGAGATATCTATACCAGAGGATTGTAGCCCCCCAAACATCTCTAACGCCCAGGTGAGAACTGCTCTCTCCAAGGCAAAAAACACAGCATCCATGGGACCGGATGGTGTTTCCGGCTGTGTGCTCCACGAACTCAACGAGGAATTAAACCCGCAGTTAGGACAGCTGTTTAATCTTAGCCTCACCTCAGGATACGTACCCAAGGAGTGGCGCACGGCAACTGTGGTCCCACTTCACAAAGGCGGTGCCTCCACCGACCCTGGAAATTACCATCCCATCAGCTTGACAAGCCTGAGCTGCAAGGCCATGGAGAGGATCATAATGGAACTCATAAATAAAGACATAGGGAACTTGCAGACTTTGGATCCAACCCAGTTTGGCTTTGTCAAAGGCAGATCATGCCTTTTAAACTTGGTTGACTTTTTCGAAACAGTCACCAAGGCCATTGATGAGGGAAAGGCAGTCCATACAGCCTACCTCGACCTGGCAAAGGCTTTCGACACAATACCCCACTCAGGTATCATTGAAAAACTCATCAGCTTAAATGTAAACCCATACATCACAAGATGGGTTGCAAACTGGCTAAGTGACAGAACCCACAGGGTCAGAGTTGCTGGCGCCATGTCAGACTCAAAGCCTGTCACAAGTGGTGTCCTACAGGGCTCAGTCCTAGGCCCACTCTTGTTCGGCATCTACTTTTCTGAAGTATAAGCAAATACAGGAGGGTTATGGCTGACAAAGTTTGCAGATGACTGCAAACTGGGCGCCATAGTTGAAAACACATCTGACACAGATATCCTTCAGAAGGGTCTCACAGAAATGGATAACTGGTGCCAGAGCCATGGCCTAAAGTTAAACGCCAAGAAATGCATAGTCATACCCTTCGGGAAAAACCCTAGCTACCATATAGGTGGCAATCCACTGAGCACAGAGGAAGTGATCAGGGATCTGGGGACCCAGGTTGACAGTAACCTATCGTTTGACACTCACGTTGCTAAAATAGTTAGGAAGACCTTCTACATTGCCCACCTGATCATGAAGGGATTCACATCTAGATCAAGGGAGGTCATCGTCCCCCTGTACTCATCACTCATCAGACCAATGATTGAGTACAATGCCCCATTCGGAATGTATCTGTCCTGACACCTGCAGCAGCTGGAAAGGCCACAAAAGTTCCTCACCAAAAGGATAAAGGGTCTCAAAAATATGTCTTATGCTGCCCGACTGAAAGAACTGCAGCTCTATTCAGTCGCTTACCGATTGCTCAGAGGTGACCTGTGCCTGACATACAAGGCCATGTCAAACCCAGAATTGATGAACATGCTTCACCTCAAAAAATCTAGATCCCTCAGAACTACAAGGGTGGGAGACTTAAACCTTGACACGGTTATTAATAGGACGTGCTGGAGGGACAGATTCATCACCCAGAGACTCCCTATGCTGTGGAACAAAATCCCGGTACATGTGAGGCAGAGCACCTCACTGGCCTTGTTCAAGAGAAATCTTGACCAATGGATGGGAGATCGCAGATATACCCCAGGGATTACCTCAGTATCACTGCTTGACAGAGGCACAGCAAAATAATGGGCATAGTTTTCTTCAAAACAAAGGGGTAGCGAAAGCCACAAAACTCTAGGCTAGGCTTATAAATGCCCTTGGGCAGATAGCCTAGTATGAACCTATAAACCTATGAACCTATGAACCTAAATTATATCTAATCACTAACTTGTCACCCTTGTCTATTGATATAAGTATACCCATCCTTCACCCAATTTGTATATTCACATGGTAATATGCCTACTTGCCCCAATACTCTGAAAACCCCCAACCCCATTGCTAATCCATTGCTCCCGCTGCAGCAACAACTGGTCCCCTTTACTCTGCCATCGATTGATCCACTAACTGCTACAACTCTGAAATATCTTACCATACTCCCACCCTGTAGAATAACCAGCTACCATCAAAATTGCCTTCCAACACTCCCCAACTGAAGCTTGGCCCGCAACCTCAGCACCTCCATCAATATTACTAAACAATGTAGATCCCCATGACCATCCATGTCCAACTGCCCTGAGTAGTTACCTGCACCAAGGTAATCCTAACCACAACAATCTTTGATTGCACCCATGCCCTCAAAATCCCCCCTTACCTGAAATGCTCCACCAAATCTTATCCACCCATAAAGTCATGTCCGTACTGCACACCTACTGTCCCAAATCAGGATCAAATATTATCTGCGCTACCCACGCCAAAACCTTATCTGATATACAACCTCAATAAAACTTGTTCACAATGGTTATCTCCATAAAATATCAAAACCACTCCCCCGTTATATCAACATCTCATTAGCCCTCTACCACAATAGGATGACTGAAAACCACCCCAGAAATCCCACCCAAGTACTTACAGAAAACAATTGGCACAACCAGCTTATCAAGGCCCTAGAACCATTAATCTAGTTGCCATCTGCGATTCAGCCATCGTAGTGTTCCTCCCCTGAGAAAAAAGGAGACAGATTACCTGCAACCCCATTCCAACAAACAACCTCCTGCAACCAACATCCATTACCCTTCACTCCCCTTTTATCAGAGCACTGACCATGGGTCTTCTGTTTCCATGTGTCTGTCACCTCTATGCACCATCATTGAAAGAGTCTCCCTCACCTTCCAAACACCCTTCCTTCCAGTCATCGGCCAATGCCTGCTCCATTTCCATACCTTGCAATCTGTAAAAGAAAACACATTAAACAGCAGGCTTTTCAAAAGTATACAAAGATGAGCATTTTAATCCCTAAGCCTTGTGTACCTGCATCAGACTTAACACAATGACCTTTCTTATAACACAAAGGCTGTGACTGCAACCTGTGCTCAACAATAAGGTTACTGAGCTTAAAACAGAACACCTCTTGAAATAGCTCCCCATCCTTCCTCGTAGGTTATGAAGTCAGCCCCTTCCCACCTACAAACTCTATACATATTTTATACAACCTATAGTACTACCCTATAATTAACCCATTGATTGATATGATTAGAAAACTCATAGCTGAAACTACCCATATACCCAAATCCTAAATAAGTCTACAATTTCAATTGCTGTGTTCTCTGTTAAATACTCCCCTGTCAATGTATGTCTAACAAATCTGATATGCTGAGTTTTGATATATTTATCAGCATGTTATTCCCTTGAACCCAAATGGTCAATTTAGTCCAGTTATTTACAACCAAGCCTTATCTGTAACCCTGTAATCAGTTCACCCAATTTCAGGTCATTACATATAAACTGTAAATCACCTCAGATGAAAAGTTAGGTCTGAAAGATACAGTCCAAACAGGTAAGAGCCTAGGACAGAACCCTGTGGGATACCTTGCCTGTAAGCAAGGATTTTTACTATCCAGATGCTGCATGACACTTGCTATGTCCCATGTGTACAACTGAGATAGGAAAGCCCCCTGCTTTGTTTTTTCTCTCTCGCTCTCTCTCTTTTTTTTTTTCTTTTGTTATTAAACTCCTGTATGCCTGCACAGCAAGAACATTACCCCCGGGGTCTCATCGCCCACAGAGAATTTGAAACAGCTGCAATAGAGTTGAAATCTTAAAGGTGCCATTTCTACTGCCTTGCTTAATGATCAGTACTCCTCTTCAGCTTACCAACTCAGGCATGCCTCCCTCAGAAACTGTACTACACTGTTCACTCTCCCCCATACCTCTCAACCTCTTAATACAAAATCTAGACCAAGCCCCAAAACAATGGGGATAATGGCGCAAAATAGGGACAAACTCCAACGTTGCTATTGTAAACTCAGAAAGCCAATAAAAGAAAATGATTTGAGCCATCCTGCATCATCCGAAGGAGATGACGACTGAAACTGAAATATATGTCATTATTCGGTTATTGAACGACTTAAATCATCTGTTATTAGCCAGAAAATCACAGAACTTATGAGGAACAGTCCAAACCCTTAAGGAAAAATTCTGGGCCTTCTGTGGAAATCTGTATAGTTGAGAGGTAAGCTGAGTCTAGCCTTACCCACACAAACACCACCACACACTCACTTAAAGTGGGAGGGAGTACTCTGCTCTGAAAGCCTACATTGCATTACCTCATAAAACAAAACAAGCGGTGTAAGTCTTACACATCTCCCCCCCAAAAAAAGGCCCCTACTATTCCCCAATGCGAAAGTAAACTGAAGCACTTGCCTTCTTGTGTTCGTATCATTTGCTCAATAACAATGCAGTTCAATTCAAAAACTAAGATCTTCCAAAGTCTCTGCCACCAACCAACTGATTGCTCTGCCTCTGCACCAATTAACTGCAGAGCAATCACATTCATAGCTACTAAACTGATAGTCCAAATTTTTTTGTGTGTGTGTGTGTGTGTGTGTGTGTGTGTGTGTGTGTGTGTGTGTGTGTGTGTGTGTGTGTGTGTGTGTGTGTGTGTGTGTGTGCACGCACGTGCGGGCGTGTGAGAAATACCCTAGTCAGAGCTGGCAGGTAAGATAATTTAACCAGGCTCAAAACCCCATACCTTGTTTATAGGATACAAGAGCCTGATCGTCTATACCAAACTAGCCATTTTCAAGGATCTGTGGGTTTCAAAGAATTGTGAACTGTGAATAGAATTTTACTAGCCCGCTTGCTAAGTCTGTATTAAATGTGCAACTCTTTTGTTTAGCAAATGATTGTCCGTGTGTACACAGTCACTAGAGAATTAAAGGATGATCAACAGTCACCAGCAATCTCCTCATGACTGCCTTTCCATGCAACAAACTGCTTTATTATAATTTTAACTTTTTTTTTTTTTTTTTATCCGACGCCTTTGCAGCAGACAAGCTAACCCGACCCACAATCGAGCTGGAATGACTGCCCAGTTGTACTCCAGTGCATCAGCTCTCCTCAAGAAGAAAGCACACCAATGCCAACCTCCCACTCAAGAGTGACGACAAGGAGAAACTGCGACACACAACACATTCCCAGCACAAACTAGCCAATCTCCAAACACTTACCGCAAAATATATGTACCTACTTCCTTCAGAAAACATTACCTGGCCACCATAAAGAAATAAAATTTCGCAAACAATGCAATTCATGACAGCAACCAGAGACTTCAACCAGACAAGCCCAAAAAACCACCTCACCCGGGAGGTAAACCATTGAGGGGTATGGCCCTGGCATACTTTCACTTACATCTGGTAATGACAACAGAGTTTTTTTTTTAAACAGAGAAAAAAGGGGAAATTGAAAGTTCTGAAATACTAACTACCTTTTTATCCCCATACACTATAACAATGCCTCCACTCATTTAAGCCTACAAAGCTCATTACCCCCAATGTATTAAAGTTTAAATTGAATTAAGCCTACAGTTTACAACTACCGCTGTGTTAACCTACACCTGCATACCCCCCTCCTGGCAATTAACTGTAGCAGACAAAAAAAAACACCAACTGACCAGTAACAATAACACTATTAGCGAAAGAAAGGAAATATTATCCCACCATACTCACATCATTCTTCCTAGTTTGACTAACCCCAAGGCCTACCTGACCACCAAAGTTCCTACAGGTCGTCTTGGATATAATCCTGCTCTGTAGCAAGTTCACGCCAAAATGTGATTACTTACTCAGCCATCCTTGTCTAAACCTGTTAAGCCCCTCCCCACCCTTATCTCATTTCCTCCCAATCATCCCTCCCTCCATTTAACCCTTTCACCTCTCCAACCCACTTAACTTCCATTAATATATCAGCCTAACCCCCCTTGAAGATGTCCCAGGAAAACTTGGTTTGTTACCAAACCTCATTAGATGATGATATGTAAGTCTTGGCGGTATTACATGGCCTGATTAGTGGAGGTCTTGATTTGAGTGATTAGTAGAGACTTACTTAACTTTTCCAGAGTGTTTATACTTTCAATACTGTCCATACGGTTTGTAGTATTGTTATTGAAACAGGATATGTTCCAAAATACATTCCTGAATTGTTTAGGTCGGACTATGGATTTTTTTGTAGTTTTATGTATAGGTAGGGCAAATTAACTTTCTTATATGAGCAACACAAAGGGCAAGTATTTAGGAGCAATACTAAAACCAGCACACAGTGGTATCAGGCATTGCATGGGTAGCAATGCTGCAAAGTGCTCCTGGTAGTTAATTAGTCACTATAGCATCCGCAAGGGCACTAAATATGCATTTTTAGAGGAAAGCTGAACAGCATCTTTGCATTGAAATCAGACATATGAGAGTACAGTAAACAATATACTCCCATGTGCAGTTACCCAACTGCAGTTCTGAATTTAAGTTTACATGTTCTCAGATACAAGTGAAGTTTCATGAAATAGTGGGTCATTTTGTGGACTCTCCTGGCTGGTTTTGACTCCTTGGTACCTTGTATTTGTTTTCTTGGTGTTTGTTGGGTACCAACTTACTTATTTGTTAAGTTTAGTATTACACAGTGAAGACTCTAGCTTGGCTGGGTCTTTCTTGCAGTTTTTATTGAATGCTTTGTCTGTCTGACCTTTTCATCCTTTAGTTTGGATGCTATCTGGTACTGATACATGGCAGAAAGCTCAGTAACTGTCACCGTCACTGCTGTCATGCAGGTGGAGATGTACTGCAGCTGGTGTTGCAGGCTGCAAGGTGGCTTGTAGCAGCCAAGCACTGTGTACATGCATGGCCATTACCTACAAGGTAGTTAGGGGCAGGCAACGACTGTATATGGGCACGGTCATTTTTGCCATTTAGTAATCCTGTCAAATCATAGTGGATGACTGAAAATAGTTTTAAAGTTAAAATGAGAATTTAAGTGTGTTACATTAGCACAGTCCTACAACATGCCATCAACATATTTTTCAACTTGATATTGCATGCATGGCAATATTTTTAAGCCATAAACATACAATTATATATGCATCACAGAGGTGGCATTACAGTTTTACTAAGCTAATTCTAATAAGAGGTTACCAATGAGATTATGGATTATTTGGAAGCTGCATAAAGCACCTCTGTCAGACTGTACTACCCCATTCCAAACAACAATAAAAAATACTTTTCGTTGTGTAAGTAAGCTAGAGAATTTAGGAGACAATAGTGAAAACATCAAGCAAATAGAAAAAAGCACATGAAGTTTTGTTAATCTTAATGGGTCATGGTAAAATTATCTGATGTCATACTGGACAAGGACTTATCATGTTAAGTTAAACTTCTTGTTTTGAAGTCCAAGATTACTGTTTTTTATTGCAAATCAATGCTAGTGCTGTTCTTTAGTGTGCACTGTGATTCCTTTCATACAAGGATTTTCTCTTTTATTCTTGTTTTTGCTAGATGAAGTTAATCTCCGGGATTCATGAAGCTCGGCGCAAGGCCAGCGTTAGGCTTGCACCGACCATGTGGCGTGAAGATGGCACAGTAGCGCCAAATGCATATTAATGAAGGCGCGCTGCATCTACAGCCACGTGCATAGGAAAGGAGTGCGAGTGCATAGGGCACGTCGAAGTGCCGCACGGAGGTGTGGAAATGTCAGCTGTCGACGTGCAACCTAAAATGCTTGCATATAACAATTTGCAAGCAATAGTAATCACATCTGGCAGTGTCCGAGGATACTGAAATGTATGCAAAGCATGCAAGACAGTTCCTGTGAACACAAAATGAAGAAGCAAACACAAATGCACGGTAGGGAATAACGGGTCCCTATCCCGCGAACAAATGACATTGAAAACCGTGTGCCCATAGTCCAATGCAGTGTAGATAGTTATACCAAGTGGAAGTGAAATGCATCATATGTTAGCGCGCCACCAATAGGTACATCCAGCTCAATGGTCAGGGTCATCAGCTGACCCATATTGTGAGGGAGGGTACACAGCTGGGCAGATGTGTCCATAACAATAAACAGGATAAATGTAAATATCTAGTGACCGTATGACCGAATTATATCCCACAATGCATGTAATAGTCACATACAATAAGTATGTCCATATTTCACATACCAAATGTGACAGCAAACAGAATAAGCATGTAAACGAAACAGAAGGAGCATAGAAACTGCTACAACAATAAGGCAACATGTAGGCTGAAAGGAACAGTATTATCCGTAGCATTGACTGTAGGTACGTGTTGTCCAGTACATTCAGATATGTGTCCGGAATATATCCCATCCTGGACATAGGAAAAGGTGGCATCCTAGCAATGATTAAAACAGTCGGCCAAAATCCGCACATTAGTGGTCCAAGCCAAACTTGTCAGGATGTGTCACAGTTGAACGGGTATTACCTGGGTATACCAACCATGTCATGAAAGTTAAGTATGGGTGTGTACATATGTGCGTGAGGTATAGCATGTGGAAAGTCAAACATGGCAGGGTAGTCCACACAACCATACAGGTACCCGACATATGTAGGGTATGCAATGTGTTACCTTGACCGTGTCATGGGTCATCAACCAAAGCAGTGATTGATGGAGTGTCAGGAATATGTGTGTGTGTGTGTGGGGGGAGGGTAATGGTATAATCCTGCAAAGTGACGCTGTGTTGTATGTAGAATAGGTGAACCGGAGGTGTACGAGGGAGCAGCAGGTGAAGCAGAAAGAAACACAAAAACATGTATACACATCTGCAATACAACCAGACAGGCCATACTGTAAAACACAATCCCACAAACATATGAATATTAAAATGTGCGATACAAATGTACAGACATGTCACCGGCACATACCCACAGATTGGTCCTGATTGAACTGGCCATATCAAATGCAACACACCTGGATGCATAATGGACTACCCAGCATCCCCTCCACAGCACACAACCCGCCCCCATACCTGAACGTCCACCAAATCCAGCCATACTTGGCCTACTAGTTTGATGCAGCCACATCTACACATAGTGACCACTGCGCATATGTAGTAGGTAGTGTCACCCTAGGCAGTTTCAGGATTGCAAACTATGTATCCCTTGCATGTAAAACCCCCAGCACATTTTTGTAACGCCAGAAGAATGTTCGTTATTGGTCTTGTTTTGGTCTTGTTACATTTTTGGGATATCCCTCATGGAATAAGTAACCTGTGTAAACATTAGAATGGGTATGAAGACACGATGTCCAGTCCTGTAGATATCTGGATACAAGTTGGAATGTGCAGTAGTGGTGCATGAGACTGTCCAGCCCTAGATGGTTATGCAGAACCTACTACCCAGGATCAAATGTCCCAACACGAATAAGCGAGAGAATATATTGCACACATTCGCATAGTGGCACCTGGTATAAGGGTGATGAAGGCACTGACGTAAACAGGATACCCCCTGATCCACTGTGCGAGGGACAAGTAATGTGTGTAGGTGTGAACTGACCAACAATGATAGAATGCCAAATGTCCTGTGATTGTAAGAAAAAACTATGTAACATACTGCATGTAGCAGTTGCCTAAAGTGGTCATGTCAGGATAAAATAAACATAATCTGTACAAGAAACAGGCAAACAACAAAAGTGCCAAAGGTATAGGATCACAGCTAGGAAACAAATGAATGTTCTAAACCTGCACTGACCGTGGCTATGTGTTGGCCCAAACAATCTGGTGTCCCTAGTATGGTTACCATCTGTCCCACTTTGC